>NC_092724.1:17934452-18239247 GCF_047496885.1 Scyliorhinus torazame | reverse complement strand
CATGTGATGCTCGATCTTTAGCAATGCGGTTGATTGCCCTTTGAAGTGATCTAGCAAGCCACTCAATTGTACGACACGACGTTGTGGGTGTACCTACACCACAAGGACTGTAGAGGTTCAAGATGGTGGCTCACCATCACCACCTCGGATGGACAAGAAATGCTGACCTTGCCTGCGATGCCCACATCCCATGGATGAACTTTTAACAATGAGTCCAGTGATACTGAGCAAGATATTCAGCTGAGGCAACATCAATGCTTAAGGAAGTCACTTCAACAGCAGGGATCACGGGATGATATTAAGGAGCAGGGACTCCAGCCATCTTTTGTCTCTCTCTAATCCAGGGTGCACAGGGTACTTTTTTCAGCCTTCAGCACAACCACAAAGCTGAGGCAGACCAACACACCAGACTAACTCCAGGGGAAGGAGCTTGGGGAGGGTGTCCTGCTCCTCGTGGTTCGGTATCACACTGGGCAGAGTATGTATGAACTGAGCCAGCTAGGAAAAATGTTCTCATAAGGGCAGCACGGTGGCACAGTGGTTAGCACTGTTGCCTACGGCGCTGGGGACCCGGGTTCGATCCCGGCCCCGGGTCACTGTCTGTGTGGAGTTTGCACTTTCTCCCAGTGTCTGCGTGGGTTTCACCCCCACAACCCAAAGATGTGCAAGGTAGGTGGATTAGCCACGCTAAATTGCCCCTTAATTGGGAAAAAAATAATTGGGTACTCTAAATTTATTTTTAAAAATGTTCTCAGTGAAGGATTACATTTGTATAATTTGAAATAATAAGACTGGGCAGATATTGAGTACACACTGTGTGAGAGAGGCCATCAGCAGCTATTGGGTAAACCATAGTCTCTTAAGAGGCTCAGAGGAGAAATTATCAGGGGAAATGAGGAGGTACTGAACAAATATCTTGTCTGTCTTCTCAGTAGAAGATTCAAATAACATGTTAAATAATGAGTTAAGAGACATTCCAATTAGTTGTCTCATTTATGTTAAGCATCCAATAATTGACACTGATATGTAAAGGGGCTTCAGGTGGCCCTTGTGTCAGGTGATGTGATGTTAGAGTTTTGTGCAAAGTCTGTTGATGGAAATTAAAGGTGTTTTGTGGAAAAGTAGCAGAACTTTTGACTCTTTATACTACAGCAGATAAACGTCTAAGAAATGGTAGCAGAAGGCGGTTGCTGTGCAAGTGTGAAGGGTTGAAAGATACAACTTTTCCAGACTAAACCAAGGAGTGAGTTAAAAAAATATATATGGATGAACCGAGGACAAAGATGGCTTGATATGACTAGCCCCTTATTTTCTGAAAGGGGATCATACGATCAATGGAGAAGTGCAGTAGTTATGTGGACTAAGGTAACTGCCTTGGGAAAGAGAAAACAAGGTATGGCATTGGCTCTTTCTTTACCTTATGACAGTAAAATCCGAAGCAAAGTATTTTCTGAGCTAGTATTAGAAGAGTTAGACTCAGAAGGTCTGGAGACTCTATTGCGTTACATGGATAAGATTTATAAAAAGGATGACCTTGTTAAGTGTGTATGAAGCATGGTCGGATTTTGATAGGTTCCGGAAAATAGAGGAATTCTCCATGGAAGACTATAAAATGGAATTTGGCAGACTATATAAAAGGCTGCAGAAACACAACCTGGAATTTCCACCAGTCTGTGTTGGCCTTTAAATTACTTGACTGCTAGAATGAGCAACAAGGATAGGCTCCTGGTTTTGACAGGAGTTCAGTTTGCGGATAAGGATACCTTATTCGATCAGATGACAGAAGCTTTAAAAAAGTTTCTGGGGAAACATTTTGATTCTGATGACCCACATAGGTCAGTCTGCAATAAAGCAGAAGATAGAAAACACACTTAACAGGATGGCAAAATCGCAAGGCTACAAACAGGTTCCAAGACTATAGAGGGAGATTGGGACCCGGAAAGTATGAAGACAGAAACTTTGTTAGAACCTACAATAGGAAGATGAACCCCAGATATGCCCGGGGTATGATAAATCGATACCGAAATGAGGAGACATTTTTTCATTCAAAGGGTTGTGAATTTTTGGAATTCCCTACACCAGATACCCTGTGGATGCTCTGAATATATTTACAGTTGAGATGGCAGATTTTTGGTCTCCCAGGAAATCCAGGGATATGGGGAGCAGATGACAACGTGGAGTTGAAACTGAAGAAAGATATGATTGTATTGAATGTCGGAGCCGGTTCGGCAGGCCCTATGGTCTATTCCTGCTACTATCACTTGTGTTCTTAAAACTAGAGTCATTATAACCCCAACATTATCCATGGTGACGATATACACCCCTCCCCATAGCAATCACATTGATCCATAGCAACATGGGACCCCTCCATCAGAACTTCATTGACCCACAGCAACAACAGGTCTTCATCTCAGTAACCATATGGACCCCTCCCCAACAGTAACCACAAGGAGCCTTCCCCATAGCAACTACATGGTCCCCTCCCCACAGCAACCACATGGTCCCCTCCCCACAGCAACCACATGGTCCCCTCCCCACAGCAACCACATGGTCCCCTCCCCACAGCAACCACATGGTCCCCTCCCCACAGCAACCACATGGTCCCCTCCCCACAGCAACCACATGGTCCCCTCCCCACAGCAACCACATGGTCCCCTCCCCACAGCAACCACATGGTCCCCTCCCCACAGCAACCACATGGTCCCCTCCCCACAGCAACCACATGGTCCCCTCCCCACAGCAACCACATGGTCCCCTCCCCACAGCAACCACATGGTCCCCTCCCCACAGCAACCACATGGTCCCCTCCCCACAGCAACCACATGGTCCCCTCCCCACAGCAACCACATGGTCCCCTCCCCACAGCAACCACATGGTCCCCTCCCCACAGCAACCACATGGTCCCCTCCCCACAGCAACCACATGGTCCCCTCCCCACAGCAACCACATGGTCCCCTCCCCACAGCAACCACATGGTCCCCTCCCCACAGCAACCACATGGTCCCCTCCCCACAGCAACCACATGGTCCCCTCCCCACAGCAACCACATGGTCCCCTCCCCACAGCAACCACATGGTCCCCTCCCCACAGCAACCACATGGTCCCCTCCCCACAGCAACCACATGGTCCCCTCCCCACAGCAACCACATGGTCCCCTCCCCACAGCAACCACATGGTCCCCCTCCCTATAGCAACCACATGGACCCCCTCCCTATAGCAACCACATGGACCCCTCTCCATAGTAATCACATGGACCTCTTCCCATAGCAACTACATGATCCCCCCCCCCCACAGCAAACATGGAACTTTCCCTATAACAATCACAGGTTCCCCTCCCCCTCCCCCTCCAGGACTGTTTTCGGACCCCCGCCTCGCCACACCGGGGATAATCGCCTCCCGTCCCGGGGTCTTCATCGGGGATAATCGCGCCCCCAGTCCCGGGGTCTTCACTATCTCTCAATCCCCTCACCTGCACCCCGTCTCCTCACACACCAGCGACTCCGCCATCCTGCCGGAAAGCAAACCCGCCTTTCGCCACAGCGTTGGCGGCTTTTCCACGACAGTGCGGGCAGGCGCCGCAAAGCGGATTGAAGCTGGTGACCACAGCCTGCCTTGAACCGCGTTGTCATAGAAATGTGCGGGCATCGACCCTTTATTGCCAACAGTAACTTGCTGCAAGTTTAATTTTGGGCCAGGGGGCCTCGGTGTGAGGGCTGAATGCTGCCCCCAAACAACCTGCAGCACCTCACATCCGATGAATTAAAATAGAGTCACTGTTGTCATGGAGACGAACAGATCAGCCAATTTGTGCACAGCAAGGTCCCACAAACAGCACTGAGGCAAAATAGCTCTGACCCAGTCTTCTCAGAGCTGTTGTTGGTTGAGGAAAAGCTGTTGGCCAGGGAGAATGTTCCTGTTCTTTAAGAATAGTGCCATGGGGTCCTCTGCATTCAGGCTGATGGACATTAGGTTTTAATGCTACAGCTTAAAAAACTCACATAAACATTCCCACAGTTACTGCTCTGTTAGCCCACATTATGCTCAGAACTCAGTGTACGACTTGAACCTGCAGGTTTCCGATTCAAGATTGGTCAAAAAAAAAGCCCGTCAGCTTCTCAACCTCTCTTAGAAGCTGGGAGGAGCAGGAAAGACTTTGCATTAAACAGGAATTACAGGAATCCCCAAAGTGTGCTCGTAGCCATCGGTGTAGTGTGCAAGTGTGAAGTCACCATGGTCCCAGACTACCATAGGCTGCTTTCCCCTTTTAAGGGGAGAGCTGACGGATGGTGATTTTAATCTGACGATCACCGCAGCCTTCATAAATAACGTCAGCCGGTACGGGGACCGAACCTGCACTGCTGGTCTCGCTCTGTATCACAAACTAGCTGTCTAGCCAACTGAGCAAAACCGGCCCCCAAATCTGTGGAGGTGCCGGGGATTGAACCCAGACCTCAGGTGTGGTGTAGGAGATACAGTAGGAGCTTTGCACACAGGAAGCTCCCACAAGCAACAAGGTGTTAAGGCCCCCCCTCCCCCACCCCACCCCCCCTAAGCAACAGGACATACGACCCCCCTCCCTCCCCATGGAAAATTGAAACATGACAATGGGTGTTACGTGTCCTGCACATTGAGTGTCTGCTTGAGCTTTTATGACGAGGTGCGAGGATGCATTTACTGTGGATCTTGGACCTTCCTCAAAAGACAATGTTTTAAAAAAAAAAA
This sequence comes from Scyliorhinus torazame, assembly GCF_047496885.1. Classification (NCBI taxonomy): domain Eukaryota; kingdom Metazoa; phylum Chordata; class Chondrichthyes; order Carcharhiniformes; family Scyliorhinidae; genus Scyliorhinus; species Scyliorhinus torazame. Next base: position 18,234,525 of record NC_092724.1, on the reverse strand, counting down.
AAAAAAAAATTTAGAGTACCCAATTCATTTTTTCCAATTAATGGGTGTCATAATATACACCAGTATATCATGGTGCAGACACACACTGATGGCCACACAGTGGGACCAATCAACATGCACAACACCGCAGCCAATCACCAGTGAGAGCACACACACTATAAAGACAGGGGGCCATCAGAGTTCCCGCTCATTCGAGCTGCAGCTAGCTAGGAGCACAGAGCTCACAGCCTGCAACACAGACATTCACCATGTGCTGAGTGCATCAACTGGTTAGGACAAGGCAAAGGTCTTTAGTTAAAGCTAGTATCGTATTTACCCACAGTTCAAGTATGTTTAAATAGTTAACCTTTTAATAAAACAGTGTTGCACTACTTCAAGTGTTGGTGACCTGTATGTGATCCAGAAAACCGAACACATCAAGGGGTAATTGGGCGTGGCCAATCCACCTAGCTTGCACATTTTTTTTTTTGGGTTGTGGGGGCGAAACCCACGCAAACACGGGGAGAATGTGCAAACTCCACACAGACAGTGACCCGGAGCCAGGATTGAACCTGGGACCTCAGTGCCGTGAAGCCGCAATGCTAACCCACTGCACCACCGTGCTGCCCCAAAAGACGATGTTAGCACCAATTGCAGCCTTGCCTCTCTGTCAGAAGGGTGTGGCTTCAAGACCCACTCCAGAAATATATCAGGCTGACCATTCCATTGTCATACTGAGGGAGTGCTGCACTGTCGAAGCTGCAGTCTTTTGAATGAGACATTGAGCAGAGGTACCTTCTGCCCTCTTGGGTGGTCAGGAAAGATATCGGGTGGGATTCTCCGTTGCATGACGCCAATATTGTAATCGCTGATCAGACGGAGAATTGATTGCGACACTGGAATCGGGGCTGGTGCCGATTTGGCGATGGTTTGCGAGTCTCCGCCCCCTCCAAGCCGGCATCATCGTGATGTGCGCAGTCACAATGCCATTGGCGCCTCATCGGCTGGCCCACTCACTATGCTCCATCCCTAATGGGCCAAGTTCCCGACGGCGAAGGACCCGCGTCCTCACAAAAATCGTGAACCCGGCCTGGCAGCTGCGGACTGTGTCCAGCACTGCCACACTCGGCCGGGATCCGTGCCGTTGGCCGGGGGTCTTCAGCAAGGACTGGTGGGGGATGGCCAAGGGGTGGGCTGTGGGGTCGCAGTTTGCGGGTCGGGTCCGCGCACGGCCGCTGCCATGTTGCACAGCGCGACCGCTGCAGGTCGTCAGCCGTGCGCATGTGCGGCCCGGGACCTGGCCATTCTCCGTCCGTTTTCGGCGTGGGGGCGGGAGATTTGGCCGGCGCCGGTGCTCGCCCCTCACCGGAATCGGTGAGAGGTTCGTGGCAATTTTTACGCGTAGACTTCCCACGGATTCTCCGTTCGAGCCGGCACTTAGCCGCAGGGACGGAGAATCCCGTCCCTCACCTTTTCTATCTGCCACATATCCTACATGCTAAGTGTCTGCACTTCAAAAATACTTTATTGGCTGTAAAAGTGCTTTGTGATGCCATGAAGCTGTGAAAGACACTTTAAATAGAAGTGTTTATTTTGTTCTTTCTCCTTCCCTATGTGCTGTCATTGGCTTCCACTGGCATCAGTTCTGGTTTCAGGTAATAATAAATTTAGGGGCCAGTTTGTCTTTCTTAGAAAAAATTGTTTTTGAAGATAAGAGGTCGGTGTTACTTGTCTACAACTGTGAGACAGGACGTTTAATTCTAATCCCCGTGAGACAGAAGGAGTGAGCGAGATGCAAAGTAATGAAAAAAGAGCAGCGATTCTCTCCTTGTTCTAATGTCATTTCTTTTTTTAAAAGGCACGAGTTGAAGTTTGAAATCAAGCGAAGCCTCTGTGAGGAAATAGATCGAAGAGGGGAGGGAAACTGATTAGGATGACTTGGCTTCTTGCCATCTGCCCCAGAGTGGGGGAGGTATCAGAAAGAGGGAGGCTGAATGGGGGATTAAGGGTGAACTGATAACCGAGCAAACCAGTGGTGGGGATATAAAGGTTGAATATGTGCAGTTGAAACTAGGAGAGATAGAGATAGTGATTTCAATGAGGGGGATAGGAAGAACAGGCTGTGGGAAGGTGAAGGGGACACGATCATACTGTAGGGTTGCCAACCCTCCAGAAATGGCTGGGTATATCATCGAATCCCTACAGTGCAGAAGGAGGCCATTCGGCCCATCAAGTTTGCACTGACACTTCGAACGAGCACTGTATCCATGCCCAGTTCTCCCCCCCCCCCCCCCCCCCCCCCCAATCCCTGTAACCCCATATCCTAACCTGCACATCCCTGAACACTTAAGGAGCAACTGTTCATGGCCAATCCACCTAACCTGTACATCTTGGGACTGTGGGAGGAAATCGGAGCACCCCGGAGGAAACCCCACGCAGACACTGAGAGAACGTACAAACTCCACACAGATTAAGTCACCCAAGGCCGGAATTAATCCCAGGCCCCAGGTGCTGTGAGGCAGCAGTGCTAACCACGGTGTCACCGTGCCACCCAAACTGGAACTGGCATCAATCTCCTGGTGGCAATTGAAAGCAATCCAGGTGATTTTTAAGCATTTATTTTAAGCAACTAAAAAAATGCCACAATAATTCAGAACAGAAGCTCATCATTCATTGTAAAACGGTGATTTGATCGTGTACTTGTCAGTGTGATGACATAAAACGTAAACTGACGCAGGTTGTACATGTGTACTGCACTCATACTGTTTTCTCCCACTGAGAAGTTTAAGGTAAGCCTGCACACATAATAGAAAAGGTCTTACATGAATAATGGAATGGTGACCTTTTTTGTTATTCATTCATGGGATGAGAGCATCGCTGGCCAGGCCAGCATTTATTGCCCAACCGTAATTACCCTTCAGAAGGTGGTGGTGAGCTGCCTCCTTGAACCGCTGCAGTCCTTGTGGCGTAGGTACACCCACTGTGCTGTTAGAGGGGAGGTCCAGGATATTGACCCAGCGACAGTTTGTGGATGATGTCAATCAAGCGGGCTGCTTTGTCACGGATGGCATCGAGCCTCTTGAGTGTTGATTGAAGCTGCGCTCATCCAGGCGAGTGACTTGTGCCTTGGAGATGGTGGACAGACTTCGGGGAGTCAGGAGGTGAGTTACACTCTGCAGGATTCTTAGCCTCTGACCTGCTCATTTAGCCATTATTAATATGGCTAGTCCAGTTCAGTTTCTGGTCAATTAGTAACTCTCAGGATGTTGATAGTGGGGGATTCAGTGATGACAGTGCCATTGAATGTCAAGGGGAAATAGTTACATTCTCTCTTGTTGGAGATGGTCATTTCCTGGCACTTGTGTGGCATGAATGTTACTTGCCACTTGTCTGCCCAAGCCTGGACATTGTCCAGGTGTCATTGCTTTTGGACATGGACTATTCTCTGACGGTCTCTGAATGGTGCTGAACCTTGTGTAATTATCAGCGAACATCCCCATTTCTGATCTGACGGCAGAAAGGCCATTGATAAAGCAGCAGCAGATGGTTGGGCCTAGGACAGTCCCCTGAGGAACACTTGCAGTGAAGTCCTGGAGCTGAGATGACTGACCTCCAACCACCAAAAACAATCTTCCTTTGTGAAACCAGTATAGAGTACCCTCCCTGATTTCCTTTGACTCCAGTTTTGCTAGGCCTTATTGATGCCACACTTGGTCAATTGTTGGCTTGATGTCAAGGGCAGTCACTCTCACCTTGCCCCTGGCGTTCAGCTCTTTTGTCGATGTTCCAAGCCCAGCTGTAATGAGGTTAGGAGCTGAGCGACCATCGTGTTTCTGGGTGCTGGCCTGTTGAGGAGGAGGCTCCGACTGCTGCTCAAGCAGCTGCCCCAGGCCTGTGAAGTGAGTGTAGTGTGAGCGGGTTGGGGTTGGGGGATTGATTCTGTGGGAAGCAGCAGCAAGGTCATGATCCCGGAGATAGGGCCCATGCAGGTGACTCGCTCCGTCCAACCTTGGGTTCCATTTGCTGCAAGATTGCAACTGGGAGCAGCGAATGCTACAATGCCGACAACCATCAACAGGGAGCAGGCCCGAGCCGCCAGCGGCCAGAGGGTGGAATCCAAGGCGGCTGTTTGTCAGCGCCTGACGTGTGTGCTTGAGGGATCATCCTTCAGGAGACTCTGGGGGATGTTGGGGTGGGGTGTGTGTGTGTCTGAGCCGGTGGGGGAGGAGAAAGTGCGAGGCTACAGCAACTGCTGCTTTAAAGGGCCGCTGCCTAATGGTGGCTCCAGTGTGTGAGTGGGTGCAGCAGTTCCTAAACTAGCCAATTTTATCAAGGTTAAAAAGACAAAGTACTCTATTCATTCATGTGCATCAAAGATAGCCTTCCCTTCCCACTAGTCTTTGGGGTTTTAGACTTTGCTACCCTTAGAGCCATAGAATCCCGACAGTACTGAGGGAGGCCACTCAACCCATTGAGTCTGCACTGACCATCTGAAAGATTACCCTACCTAGGCCCACTCCCCCACCCTATCCACACAATCCCACCCAACCTCCGGGTCAATTTTATCTTGGCCAATCCACCTAACCTGCACATCTTTGGACTGTGAAAGGCAGCAAGGGGGTTGGCTTTGCCAAACTTGCTTCATTATTATTGGGCGGCGAATGTGGACAAGTTGCGGCGGTGGTGGGAAGGAGAAGGGGTAGAGTGGGTTAGGATAAAGGAGGAAGCGTGTAAGGGGCCTAGTTTGAGGGCTATGGTGACGGCAGCATTGCCAATGGCTCTGAATCGGTATTCAAGGAGCCCGGTGGTGCAGTCCACAGTGAAGATATGGAATCAGCTGAGGAGGCATTTTAGGTCAGAAGGGATGTCGGTGCTAATGCCACTGTGTGAGAATCATGAGTTTGAGCTGGGGGGGATGGATAGTGTATACAGGAGGTGGAGGGAAGTGGGGCAGGTCAAGGTGAGGGATCTGTATTTGGAGGAAGGGTTTGCCAGTCTGGAGGAGCTAAGGGAGAGAGTAGAGCTGCCAAGGGGCAGTAAGTTCAGGTATCTGCAGGTTAGGAACTTTGTGCGAAAGGTCTGGAGGGGGTTCCCGAGGTTACCGGGATACACCCTGCTGGAGCGACTGCTGGTTCCGGGTGTGGAAGGGGAGGGAAGAATTGGGGACATATACAAGTGGCTGGGGGAGCAGGGAGGCGAGCGGGTGGTGAAGATCAAGGAGAAATGGGAAGTGGATATGGGAGGGGAGATCAATTGGGGAGTATGGAGTGAGGCACTGCGTAGGGTAAATGGGACCCCTCATGTGCAAGTATTAGCCTGATCCAGTTTAAGGTGGTGCACAGGGTGCATATGACTTGGGCGAGAATGAGTGGGTTCTTTCAGGGGGTAGCAGATGTGTGAGAGGTATTGGCGGGATCCAGCGAATCACACGCACATGTTTTGGGGTTGCGAAAAATTGAGAAGATTCTGGGCGGGAGTGTTCGCGGTCTGAGCCAGGTTAGTGGAGGAGGAGGTGGACCCAGACCCTTTGGTGGCTATTTTGATATTTGGGGTTTGAAGCCGGAGCTCATGGAGAGGAGGAAGGCCGATGTTGTGGCCTTCGCCTCTCTGATTGCACGGCGGCGAATTCTGCTGGAGTGGTTGTCGGCATCGCCACCGGGGGTAATGGCTTGGTTGAGTGAACTGTACGACTTCCTGCTATTAGAGAAGATAAAGTATGAGTTAAGGGGCTCTTAAAGGGGGTTTGAGGAAAGGTGGGGGATGTTTGTGACCGTGTTTGAGGGGCTGTTCATCGCGGGGGAGAGGGGGGGGATGAAAAAGAGGAAAAATCTGTACCGGCTGTATAGTTGATTGTGGGGAAGCATGTTTCCCGGGGGGTTTGTAACATGTTTGTAATAAAATTCATTTTTTTAAAAAGGAAACCGGAGCACCCAGAGGAAACCACGCAGACACGTGGAGAAAGTGCAAACTCTAAACAGTCACCCAAGCTGGATGGGCTCCCTCATCCCTGAGACATTGCTGGGATCCTGGGACATCACTTCTGTTCTATGACGGTCGTGTTTGGCTAAGGAACGATTGCTGAGATAATGGCCTGTAACTTGTGTTCCATTTTTTCATTTGCGGAGAGTCTCTGCTGTACATGCGCGTCAGGACAATGAGGAACTCCCGACACAGGGAACACATGCATGGAAAGTGCACCATGCATAAACTACTGGGCTGCTATTTTTCACCTTTTCTTGATGCGCTGCGCTGAGCTGGTTGTATAAAAAAAATCTCAGGATAGCGCTAACTTGGCCGGCTTGCCCCGATGTTAGGTGAGTTTTTAATGTCTTTTTATTTGCACTGTTTCTTTCGGTCCAGAATCATCGAGCAGAGACAGGAAACATCGGAGACCAAAGGCTGGAATCTCCGATCCCTGACTTCGAAAGCGCCGCTTTTGTGATGCTCTGCCCCCTGAAAAGCGGGGTACTCTAGGAGTACACCGCACACTGTATCCACGGCCTCAAGCCATTGCCTGAGGCCTGCCCCGCGATGCTCCGTCCCTGACCGGCCGAGTTCCCGACTGCGTGGGACACGTGTGGTCTCACCCATCGGGAACTCAGTGTGGCGGCTGTAGACTCAGTTCAGCGCCGCCACAGTCGGGGGAGGGTTCATCCGCGGGCAGGGGGGCATTATTCGGGGCTGGGGACACTGTGGGGAGCGGTCTGGGGCGCGCGAGCCGGCCGAAGGGGGGGGGGGGGTGCTATTTTTGCAGTCCGAGTCCGCGGGCTGCGCCTGCATTGAAGCATGGCACGGCCGCTGCAGGCTGCTGTCGTGTGCATGCGCGGCCACGGAACCGGCAATGCTCCGGGTCGTATTGGCAGCTAGAGCTGGGAACTCTACGCTGCCTGGCTGCCCCCCCGGAGCAGAGAATCGGTGGCCGTTTTGCACCAGTTTTCCTGGCGTAAAACACCACTGTTTACACGCCGGTGTGGGGACATAGTCTCCTAAGTGGAGAATTCTTGATGTGGTAATGTTTTATAATATTAATATTTATAAAAATGTTTAAAATGTACATAAAGTGAAAGAAAGTTATATCTTATTTTGACTTTGGTTTGTAATGAGGCTGTTAATTCCATTAATAAGTACTATAAAGTGAGTTTAATAAGTACTATAAAGTGAGTTTGGAGAGTGTATGTAATCTTCGGCTCACTCGCTAACGAGCATGATTGTCCACCTAAGAACTATGTGTTACTGGTCACGGGTTTGGTGGCTCCCTGCGTGGCTGATGAGCCCAATCCTCGAGCTGCACCTTCGACCGCACACTTGACAGGTGTTTCCAGGAGGTGCGAGCGGTCCTTGGCCTCTCCGTCACTGGTATTCCTTTCTCGGGCTCCTTTTCTGGGCCTCCTCTTGCCATTGGGTGCCCTTGAGAAATTGCGTCCCTTCAGTCAGGAGGTTCCTCCAAATAGGTGTCTTCTGAGCAAGAGTCTCCCTGGCATGATATCTATCTTGTACTTCTTGAGGTAAGCCTTCCGGGTGTCTTTGAAGTGCTTCCTTTCTCCTCCTCCTGTTCCGGAGCCTTCCTTGAGCTGGGTGAAGAAGATTTGCTTTGGCAATCAGGACTCCGACATCTTAAGCATATGGGCGGCCCAGTGGAGTTTGTTTTGGATGATCCTGGCTTCAATACTAGCGCTATTGACTCCTTCAAGGACACTAATGTTAGCACGCCTGTCCTCCCAGCTGATTCGGAGCCAAAAAGTACATTTGGATATTGCAATGTATTTCAAGCTGTGTTGTTTAAGACTCTCCCTGATGTAATGTTGATCCTCACAAGCCTCTGTGATTACTTCAAATGCTTTAGCAAAGTTTAATACCTTAGGCTGATGTATGCAAGCCTCCTGTAAATTAATATGAACTATTTCTCTGACACGTATTGCCGATTCAAAACCCATAGTCATGCTCCACCTCTCCTGGGGTATCACACATAGCTTGGCTTCTTAAAGTCCTTGAAGTTCTTATGAGGCTTTGATGTAGGTGCAGGGACCATGAGAGAAGTCGGGCATCATCTCCACCTGGCGAGACAGCAAATCAGTTACCCACCCCTAAGAGTGTACAGGCAAAGGACATCATGTGAAATGATGTCAGGGGAGATGTGTGCCAGGAGACTGCGCTCCAGCAAGGAAACAATGGGAAGCCTTTGTGAAATGTTGAAGGAAGACCTGAAGCTGAACTCTAACTGCCGCAGTACCTTAACAGTGAAGATAAAACTCACGACTATTAACGTGACATTAGTGACATATGTAACATTTCACAGAATGCTGCGAGAACCTCAATTCACAAAGTAATGAATATAATTTATGCTAAGCCTTCAGAGCTCATTATTTTTGACGCAACCCCTCTGAAGATGAAGGAGAGATCCATCGCATTCTACAGGATTGCTGGTTTCCCAAAAGCAATCAGGGCTGTTGATGGAACACATATTGCATTGACAGCAGCTAGAAATGACACTGTTTAATTCACCAACAGGGTGGGGTTCCATTCTTTAAATGTGATGATAGCGTGTGTTGCACAAATGATCCTCACTGTAAATGCAAACAACCGGGGAAATGACCCATGGCTCATTTGTCTTTCAAAGCTCAATGTTGCACTGGTTCCATGACAACACCACCAGGAATTAAAGGCTGGGTGATAAGGGATACCCATTGAGAACATGGCTTATGACACCATTCCGGAGGACCAACAATGAAACACAAGTATGATAAAGTTGTGCGCATGTAGCAACATGTCAGGTACCATTGGTCTTTTGAAGTCATGTTTTTGATGTCTGGACAGGTCAGGGGACACGTTACAGCATGCACCAGGGACAGTCACAAAGATTGCTACAGTGTGTTGCGCATTGCGCAATTTTGCCATTCAGCATGGACTGAGCATTCGCCCGGAAGACGTCTTGCCACCACAAATGGACGAGCTGGAGGAAGATAATATGGAGCCTGATACAGGCATACCTCCTGCTGCAGGTGTGCAAGCCCAGGTGATGCAAGGGCCATTTGAGATTACCTGGCAGCTGCTGCGTTCGGACATTGAGCTTGTAAAATTAACAGTGGATATGTCAAAACCTTCCTCCCTCCTCATCTCATTCTCTGCCTCCTTCCCGCTATCCCTCTCCCCTCTTCCCTTCTTCCCTTCCTCTTCACATGCACCCTTCCCTCCTTCCTCCACTTTACAAATAGACAGAACCGTTGTGTTATGTGGAAAAATAGATTTTATTCACCATTATGTTGAAGTGAGAAAATATATTTGGGGATTTCTGGTGGCGGCTATGGAGTGAACGGTTGCACATTTGGTAGCTCCCGCTCAAGGTGGATTTTTTCCGGTCTTTTCCCCATTCGAAGGGTGGAACTTTGGATTGAAAAAGGTGTAGGAGTTCCAGGAGAAAGTGTGACTCCTCTGGTGTGGCTGGTGGATGGATCCACGGACCAGGAGTGGGTCGAGAAGAAGAGAACTGGTGGAGCAGGAGAACCTTTGTGCGCCACAGGGTAAGATGGCGGAGGGCAAAGGGCCTGTCCGCCCGCAAAGTGGTCAACAAAGCAGCTGGTGGACCTCTTTTTTTTTTTTTTCTTTTTCTTTATTAAAAATTAGAGTACCCAATTCATTTTTTCCAATAAAGGGGCAATTTAGCACGGCCAATCCACCTACCCTGCACATCTTTGGGTTGTGGGGGCGAAACCCACGCAAACACAGGGAGAATGTGCAAATTCCACACAGACAGTGACCCAGAGCCGGGATCGAACCTGGGACCTCAGTGCCGTGAGGCAGCAGTGCTAACCACTGCACCACTGTGCTGCCCACTGGTGGACGTCTTTAATGAGCAGTTCAGCCAGAGAGAAGGGAAGAGAAACCCAGGAGGACCTGGCCAAGGTGGTAGAACCACTCAAAGCAGGGATTGATCGTGTGGAGCAGAGGCTGCAGTCCCAGGGCCAGGCGATCCAGAAAGTGGAGGAGACAGTAGGAGAGCACTAGGAGCAGCTCACCTCATTGGTGGCCCAGATGGGGGTGATGCGGGAGACCCAAAAGAGGCAGGAGACGGTGGAGGATCTGGAGACAAAAGACACAACCTGCGGATCGTGGGAATGCCCGAAGGCATTGAAGTAGCGGAGATTGGCACGCATGTGGCCAAGATGTTGGAAAAGCTGATGGGGGAAGGGGGCCTTTGACCGGCCCGTGTAGGTTGACTGAGCCACAGGCGGGCAAGCCGGCAAGGGCGATGGTGGTACGGCTGCACCGTTTCTTGGACAAGGAGAAGATTCAGCGATGGGGAAGTGCACCTGGGAGGGGAAGGAGCTGCGGGTTTACCAAGACTTGGGCACAGAGCTGGCAAAGCGGAGGGCCGGTTTAACTGGGTCAAGGCTGCCCTCTTCAATGAAGGTGTTTATGGAACGGATGGGGTAAAGAGTGTGGGGGGGGGGGGTGGACCCGTGGAGGTTTAAGCGGCCAAGGGCGGTGGACCCGTGGAGGTTTAAGAGGCCAAGGGCAAAGGAATTATCATATTTTTCCCATGTGCACCGGATGCACTCCCAGATTGACCTTTTTTGTAGTGGACAAGGTGTTGCTGGTGGGGGTGGTTCACTCGGAGTATTCGGTGATTGTGGTCTCAGACCACACACCGCACTGATTGGATGTGCGAGTGGATTGTGGGGGGGGGGGGGGGAGTTGGTTGCGGGCTGGCTGGTGGACGAGGAGGTGTGCGAGCGGGTGAGGTCTAACAAGGATATGTGGAGCTCAATGATATGGGGGTGTCATGGCTGCAACGCTGTGGGAGGCACTCAAGGCGGTAGTTCGGGGGGGAGTTTATTTCGATTCGGGCACACTGGGAGAAGGCGGAACGTCCAGAGGTGGCATAGACGGTGGAAGAGATTCTGGACAGGATGTACTCGGAGGCCCTGGAGGCAGGGTTGTTGGGGGACAAGCAGAGGCTCCAGATGGAGTTTGGGATGGTGTCCACGGGGATGGTAGTAGGGCAGTTGCGGAGGGCCGGGGGGCAGTGTATGAGTATGGGGAGAAGGAGAGCAGGATGCTGGCCCGCCAACTTAGGAAACAGGAGGCGGCGAGGGAGATTGGCAGAGTGGAGGACGGGATGGGAAGGGTGGTTCTGGACCCGGTGAGGTGTTTTATAGGAGGTTATATGAGTCAGATTCCCCAGTCGGGTGGGGTGGGGGGCATGGAATGCGGCAGTTTCTGGGTTGGAGTTCCCCAAGGTAGACGAGGGATTGGGGGCCCACATTGGGTTGAGGGAGATGATGGAGAGTATGGGGGCGATGCAGGCGGGGAAGGCCCCGGGCCCGGATGGGTTCCCGGTGGGGTTTTAGAAAACGTTTGGGAGGAATCTCGGGCCACTGCTGGTGAGGCATATAACGAGGCTAGGGAGATGGGGGGAGCTCCCCCTTACACTATTGCAGGCGTCCATCTCCCTGATACTGAAGAAAGATAAGAATCTGGAGCAGTGCGGATCCTACCGCCCAATATCGTTGTTAAATGTGGATGCTAAGTTGTTGGCGAAGGTGTTGGCTTCGCGAATTGAGGACTGTGTTCCGGGGGTGGAAGGTGAGGGGCAAATGGAGTTTGTGACGGGGAGGCAGTTTGGCAAATGTGAGGAGGTTTCTTAACGTGGTTATAAGGGGCAGGAAGTTTAAGTGGCGGTGGCGATGGATGCGGAGAAGGCTTTTGACCAGGTGGAGTGGGAATATCTGTGGGAGGTGTTGGGATGGTTTGGGTTTGGGCAGGGGTTTGTGGATTGGGTCCAGTTGTTTGGGTTCTTCAAGGAGAATTGAGGTTTCAGCAGAGGGGGAAGGGGGCATAGGGGGGTTAAAATGGTGGAGGCAGGACGGGAGGAGGAGAAGGGTGGGGGGAGTTGGGGTGCTGGTTATTTATTATGTTGTACAATATTGCTTCTGCTCTTATTTGTTTTGTTTGTTTATATGAATGCCTTAATAAAATACTTTTAAAAAGTGAGAAATTATATTTTATTGCAAGAAATTTGTAAAAGTTGAGGTAGGTATTAAACAAAAAATCATTGTTCATCTGTTAACTTTAAGTTCAATGTTAATTCGTTTCAAAATTTGGTATTTATAAAATTATTTTTGTTAATAAATGTTTTGCATTGAACTTTACAAACTCCTGCAAATGTTTTATTCAAACATCAATATACAGCACTTAAATATCAGGTTATTTTAAACTTAGTAACATAATTCATAGAATGTACAGTACAGTGGGAGGCCATTCGGCCCATCGAGTCTGCACCAGCTCTCGGAAAGAGCAGCCTACTTAAGCTCACACCTCTACCCTATCCCCGTAACCCCACCTAACATTTTGGACACTTAAGGGCCAATTTAGCACGGCCAAGCCACCTAACCTGCACATCTTTGGACTGGGGAGGAAATTGAGGCAGACAAAACAGAAATGATAAACACAAATTTAAAAAAAATCAGATGTTACAAGGACAGGGACAGCTAAAAGCAAAAAGCCCCGGGGGGCACTTTTTAAATCTTAAGACCAGGTCAGAACCATCTTGTAACAACATTTTATGACCCCTTCTGTGGGTCTGTAAGAAGACGCTGTTATTTACATTTGGCCCTGCTTTGGCTTTTCACAGTAACTTCATTTGAAGCCTACTTGTGACAATAAGCGATTTTCTTTTCATTTCAAGAATCTCCATTGTCCGTGGTCCTAGATGTTCTGACTTCTTTTCTTCCCAACTACATTTTCAGTTGTCATAATCTAAATTAAAACGTGAACACTTTTAAGCATGCCACACAAAGTTATATAATAATAGAGTGCATATTGAAATAGTTTCACAGATTTAAAACTAATAACAAAACCCATGTTGACTCATAAATAAATAATAATCACCTTTAACCATTAAAAATTACTTAAAAGAACCCAATAACAATAGCACTGCCTGTATAAAAGAAGAGCAAAAAAACCTGTTTAAAAAACCTCAACATAACATACCTTTAAAACACTTGTAAAACTTGCTGCTTGTTGTCTTCAATACAAATCTGCAGTTTAAATCCCTGACCTCAATGGGTGTTCCCGTAGCTGCTGCGTCACGCGTGGCGTGGCTACATTGAAACTGCGCCACGCTGGAGCCTGCGAAGAGTGTTCCGCTGGAGGCCTGAGGCTGCCTCTGGAGGCGGAAAGTTCGCCGCGATTTCTGTTCGCAGGTAAGTGCGCACATTTCTCTCTCAGTATCGGCGGGCCGTGACCTCCCGTCGATACTCGGAAGTTACGGGCCGTGGATATGGCTGAACAATGACTGTTTATTGGATGAACATAACTAGATTCAGTTATACAGGACTGCAACTGTTACTCGGGGGGCCATGAGCTTTCTCCTTTACTCTTGGTCACGTGTGCCTCTCTCACATCATCATTTTAAAAAAAAATTCCAAATAGCTGCAATTTAGCGTGGCCAATCTGCCTATCCTTCACATCTTTGGGTCGTGGGATGAGACCCACGCGAACACGGGGAGAATGTGCAAACTCCACACGGACAGTGACCAGGATCGAACCCGGGTTCTCAGCGTTGTGAGGCAGCGGTGTTAGCCACTGCGCCATCGTGCTGTCCTCTCTTACATCATCATGTGGGCAGTACTGTTTCTAGGTCCCTCACATTAACCCTTGAACACCCCAATACTACAACTTCCGGACTATCTCCAGCCGGTTTTGGCAACCCTGCTGTCATGATATTCAAACATACATCATAACACATACATAATGATAGACAGACCAACGGACCAGTTACCACACATAACATGACAGCCAATCACAGACAAGAGCAGACACAGTATAAGACAAGAAACACGACACACCCTGGGCAGTCCATCTGGAGACAGCACAGGGCCAGGACCTCATTAGCAAGACACTCACACAGTCACAACGTGCTGAGTACAAAGTCAGATGTGCAAATAGTTGAATGATATAAAACTGCGTTGTACCAATCGCAGCCGTGTTGGTTCGTCTGTACCTCAAGAGCACCCAACACCTCACCTACGAGAGGGAGAGGGTGGCAAGGAAGCCCTACTCTTCCCACAATCCTCCACCTCAAATACAGCCTGGGTCCTTTCCACAAACACAAACAGACCCACTTTGTACATCGAGGTGTGAGCAGCTATGAGTTTCACATCCATTTACTTGAGAAGGCAGGCGCACAACCCTACACAAATACGAACCATTTAGATCTGTGAGACATTGGGAAACGTTTTTACTTGTTCAGCTCACCACATGGTGGTGCTATCCCTCTTTCCTGAAGCAGTGCTACAGAGATGGATTGAAGGCAAATCTGCCATTGAGAATGAACTAAACCAGGCATTATCAAACTCGGGTGGGTCGTGGGCGGGTGTTGGGAGGGTCATGGAGCCGACTGTCGCGGCGCTCCCGATCGTGCAAATCTGCACGCAACAGCCGGCTGTTAAGAACGTCGGCTGCAAGCGGCCTTCAAAATGGCCGCGAACATGTCAAAAAAATGCAGCCGCACTGCGCATGCGTGCCAGATCATTGGCGACTATGTGCATGCGCGCCGATGATCGGACACGCATGCGCAGTCCGGCCGCTTCTTTTTTACACTGTCGTAGCTTTTTGTTTTACAAGTTTGGGGGGGGGTTTATTCATTTATTTTATTTATTTATTTATTTATTTATTTTTTCATTTATTTTATTCATTTTTTTTTTTTACAAGTTCGGGGGGGTTTTATTTGATAAAATTTTACAGGAAAAAAATGCAGAACTTTGGACAGATGGAGACTCCATACTTTCCGACACCGGAAGGCTTCACCTTCATCCAACAGGTTCCATTGGAGGAGCGTGTACGATGGCCAAAGGGACCCAAAACCATTTCCTCCATTTTTGTCAGCAGCAAACAAGGTAAGAGAAAATGGTGGGTCGCAAAGGTCGGCCGGGTTGGGTCCCGATGGTTGGCTGGTTGGTAAAAATAGGTCCCCGGATAAAAAGTTTGAAAAACACTGAACTAAACTATGGGCGAGGGTTCTGACTCTGGAGTAGGCTGACAGTGTTCCCAGTGCCATGAGTGTCAGAGAACCCCAAACCCACCACCACCTCCCTATTATAACCCCCATGGGTCTTACGGGGTAGGGGTGATCCACTACCACGTGGAGCTTGCAATATATGGGATTATCCGTGGGCAGCAGGGTAGCACAAGTGGCTAGCACTGTGGCTTCACAGCACCAGGGTCCCAGGTTCGATTTCCCCGCTGGGTCACTGTCTGTGCGGAGTCTGCACGTTCTCCCTGTGTCTGCATGAGTTTCCTCCGGGTGCTCCAGTTTCCTCCCACAGTCCAAAGACGTGCAGGTTAGGTGGATTGGCCATATTTGAGCCAAGGGAGTGATCGTTGGCAAGGTCTTTGGCATCACAACCCCAATTTGATTCTGCCCTCACTTG
The DNA here is from genome assembly GCF_047496885.1 of Scyliorhinus torazame. Taxonomy (NCBI): domain Eukaryota; kingdom Metazoa; phylum Chordata; class Chondrichthyes; order Carcharhiniformes; family Scyliorhinidae; genus Scyliorhinus; species Scyliorhinus torazame. Next base: position 18,219,115 of record NC_092724.1, on the reverse strand, counting down.
ACTCCGAAAGACACAGACAGGTAGACACACACAGAAACGGACACAGGCACACTTGCAAAGGTAGGGATTAGCCTCCGAGAACCTTGTTAAATCTTCCTCTGCCTGGCTATTACAATTTGTACTGGGGCTGCAGCAACTTGCACTGCCCCTACCCTAGCCTTAGCACAAGCCAAAATTACAGCACACTGGCCTTCAATCAATAAGGAATATTCTAAGACAGGCATATAAAGAAAGCACAGGAAAATATATTTACAACAGTGTCACGAAATATCATCTTGTTTATTCAGATCACCATCCTTCTCCCAATCAATTCTTCCCTTGCAGAAGTTGTCACACACCCAGCTTTTCCTCTCTTTGTCCCATCCTCACAGCTTCAAAGCTATAAACCACACCCAGGTCTCTGTGGTTTGATATATAATCTCTGCCCAAACCCCTCAATTAGTTCCCATCTGGGAATCCATTATTCTACAAGTAAACCAGGTAAGCCTCGTGATTAGATTTGAGGTTGTAACTCATTCTCCGGTATCTCTTATTCTGTACATAATCCCTACCGTCCCCCAACCCTTCGATTGGATTCCATTTTGTACCTCACTCCCGAGTCTCTTGTTATTCTATATAAACTCCCTGAAATCCTTGATTGGATTCCAGTCTGTAACTTATCTCCGGGGTATCTTATTCTATTTATGAACCACCACAAACAACTCAGTTAGATTTCAGTCTGTAACTCAAACCTGGGTATCTGAAATTCTATACTCTTCGTTGTTGGCTCTTCCTCCCTTCTGAGGACAATGACTCTCGCTGGATTCCCCTCCTGAGGGCAATGACTCTCACTGGATTCCCCTCTTGAGGAAAATGACTCTCGCTGAGACGGTAAGTTGATACTTGACTATGGGGGCACTAAGGCGGAGACTCCGTCTGACCAAATTCACCAGGTCCCAGAACGTGGGATTACGGGATAATGTCCTGAAGCAGCAAACATCTTGGTAAAAGAGGGACTTTTGATGGAGTGTCTCCAAGAAGAAAAGTGAGGAAGAGAGGTGGGGAAGTTTAGGGTGGGGGGGGGGGTGGGGGGAAGGTTTTGGGAAGAAGACCAGATCATAGGGCCCAGGCAGCTGAAGGCGTGACCACAGTTGGTGGAGGGATTGAAATCTTGGATTCTCAAGAGACCAGAATTGGAGGAGGGCAGAAACCTCGGAAGATTGTATGGCTGGAGGAGGATATAGATGTAGGGAAGATCAATACACGCGCACATTTTTCGGCTTGTTTTTTAATGTATTTGTCCGATTTGTACATGCACCCAAGGATGAATACTTAACAGTGGCAGTGACTCGGTGTGTATAACCCTGCTGCCTTTGAGTCAGATGCTTGTATGTTCAAGATCCACTCCAGAGGCTTGCAAATAAAATCTATACTAACACTCCCACGGCCGTATTGCACCTTTTTGAATGAGATATTAAATTGAGATCTCAAGGACTCTAGGGCACAATTTCGATGAAGAGCAGGGGAGTTCTCCTCAGTGTCCCGGGGGCCAGGATTTTCTGCCCCCCCCCCCCCAATCAGCATCACAAAAGAAAATGTGGTCATTATCACATTGCTGTTTATGGGTTCTTGCTGTGCACAAAATGTTTCCTGCATTGAAACAGTGATCGCAACTTCAGGAGTACTTCATTGGCGGTAAACCACTACAAGGCATCTTGGGGTGGCGAAAGGTGCCCTAAAAATGCAAGTCTTTCCATTCAACTGTACAAATTCACCTTCCTGATGTGTGGCCGCTCCTGCCAGGGCCACGCGTTGGGAATTAGGATTAGTGGTCAGGCGGCCCAGCAGGACTTTCCCATCCCCCCCTTTGAATATCTGATATATGCTTCCACGGAGACACCAAGCAGGGAGCCCAAACTCCTGTCAGTTTCCTGATGTCGGATGTATGGATGGAACTGATCAGCAGATGGCAGCACTGCAACACTCAAAGAGCCATGACACGGTTCTGATAGGTGCTCAACCAAATGGTACAGATCGAGTTGGACTTCATTTCAAAGCTTTAGCTTACAAGAAAATATGAGATGGTGTCATTTAGGAATTTGTAAATTTCTACTTTTTATAATGCTTTGAGATACTTAGTTCCACCATTAACCTGTGGGCAAACATTCACTGCAGGGTTGATTAATGACGGGTCACACATGGGAAAATATGAAATGAAATATGAAAATCGCTTATTGTCACAAATAGGCTTAAAATGAAGTTACTGTGAAAAGCCCCTAGTCGCCACAGCCTGTTCCAGCGCCTGTTCGGGGAGGCTGGTACGGGAATTGAACCGTGCTGCGGGTCTGCTTTCAAAGCCAGCTATTTAGCCCCGTGTTAAACAGCCCCTCGGTGTTTACCTCGGTGTCATAAATATTACCTCGGTGTCAATGCTTTTTGAAAAAGTCGAGTTGCCCCTCACGCGCTCCCTTCGCTGTTCGACGGCTGCTGAGGGGCTGGCTCACCTTGGCTCCTGGCTTTCGCCCTGGGCCTCGCACCTCGCCTCGTTGTTGCTGGCTGGCCAGCCCTGGGTGAAGAAAACTGCTGGCCGTGCCTTTTCCCAGAATAGTAAAGCTCAGGATTTTCTACCTCTGCCTCGCTCCCTCCTCGCCTAGTCGCCTCTCGTTCTTCGCGCGCGCGCGCCTTGGCGTTCCGATTAGTGTGTTTTCCCGCTTGTCATAAACTGACCGCCGAGGCCACGGGGCCTCTCCTGAATATGATCTCCCCAGATGAGGGGGCAGGGCTACACCCTTGAGCCAAGGCTTCCATGGGACATAAATACCCCGGCCCGACTGTGGGCCGGGCGCGGGAGACCCTTCAGGGAGCAGGAGTTGTGTGATAGTAGGTAAAATATAGTGTAGTAGGGGCAGCACAGTATCACAGTGGTTAGCACAGTTGCTTCACAGCTCCAGGGTCCCAGGTTTGATTCCCGCCTTGAGTCACTGTCTGTGTGGAGTCTGCACGTTCTCCCCGTGTCTGCGTGGGTTTCCTCCGAGTGCTCCCGTTTCTTCCCACAGTCCAAAGTTGTGCAGGTTAGGTGGACTGGCCATGCTAAATTACCCTCAGTGTCCAAAAAGGTTAGGTGGGGTCACTGGGTTACGGGGATAGGGTGGAAGTGTGGGCTTAAGTGGGGTGCTCTTTCCAAGGGCTGGTGCAGACACAATGGGCTGAATAGCCTCCTTCTGTACTGTAAATTCTATGATTCCATGATAAAATAAACATTAGGGGCGCAGTGGTTAGCTCTGCAGCCTCACAGCGCCGAGATCCCAGGTTCGATCCCAGCACAGGGTCACTGTCCATGTGAAGTTTGCACATTCTCCCTGTGTCTGCGTGGGTTTCGCCCCCACAACCCAAAGATGTGCAGAGTAGGTGGATTGGCCATGCTAAATCGCGCCTTAATTGGAAAAAGCTAATTGTGTACTCTAAATTAAAATAAATAAATGAAATAAATATTGAGATTTCCTACAGTCACCGCTTCCCGATGGGCGCCTGTCTGGAACTTCACACCGCTCTGAGGGGACTCGACCAATCAGAATCTGATGTCGTTCTGCATTACCTCATGCAGAGGTATCAGGCTCTCATTGGTGCCCACTGACACGGTCAGCGCATCGCCCATCCCCATTGGTCGGGGCCCTGTGCATAGGCACGGTGTGTTTCATTGTAAATCTACCTCGGTTGGAGAGTCTCGGATAAATGGACATAACCTTAAAATCAATGCCACATCTTTGAGCAGCGAAGTTGGGAAACATTCCTTCACACAACGGGTGGTAGAAGTGTGGAATTCTTTCCTACAAAACACAGCAGATATGCTTGATTAATAATTTAAAATCTGAAATCGACAGATTTTTAGCGAAACAAGAGTAATAAGAGGATACACAGCCATGCCAACCGTATGGAGTTAGGATACAACCTCAGCCACGGTCTCATTGAATGGCAGAACAGGTTTGAGGGGCTGAATGGCCTCCTACTAGTTAGGAAATGGCTTTCCTTCAACACACACTGCGTTAGGACTCCAACTTGGGGAGTCATTTGTGTTGTCATGGGGATGAGCAGAGTTAGGACCGCGTGTGTCTGAAAAGTTGGCAAATCAGGGCAAGGGATGTGCCAGGTATCCTTCAGGACACGATACCAGAAATAAATGGGCTGGTTTAGCACAGGGCTAAATCGCTGGCTTTGAAAGCAGACCAAGGCAGGCCAGCAGCACGGTTCAATTCCCGGACCAGTCTCCCCGAACAGGCGCCGGAATGTGGTGACTAGGGGCTTTTCACAGTAACTTCATTTGAAGCCAACTTGTGACAATAAGCGATTTTCATTTCATTTCAAATTGTGCGGTCAACAATCCTTCATCCCCAGGGGACACGGTGACACAGTGGTTGGCACAGCTGCCTCAGGGTACCGAGAACCCGTATTCGATCCCGGCCCCGGGTCACTGTCCGTGTGGAAGTTTGCACATTTTCCCCGTGTCTGCGTGGGTTTCACCCCCACAACCCAAAGATGTGCAGGGTAGGTGGATTGGCCACACTAAATTGCCCCTTAATTGGAAAAATAAAAAAAGAGTTGTGAGCCTTTGGAATTCTCTATCCCACAAGGGCGTTGATGCTCCATCTTGGAATAGATTTACGGCTGTGGAACAGACTGACTTTTGGTGTCTCAGGGAGTTTAGGGAGATGAAGAGAGGGTGGGAAAGTGAAATTGAAGCCCAGGATCAGCCACGATCATATTAAATGGCGGAGCAGGCGCCAAGAGGCAAATGGTCCTGCTTCTTGTGTTCTCTCACCTCCTTGGCCTGTTCCATCTTTTTCCCTGTCCCTTTTTCTTCTCTTTCCCTCCTGATCTTCAGTAAACTTCGCCCCACGTGTATTTTTTCTCTTCCCTCCCGCACTGTGTTAAAATGAAGAATTGAGTCACCGTCTTCTTCGTCACTTCTTCGAGAAAGGGTAGTGGACATTGGGAACTCTCTCTTCAACCCCCCCCCCCCCCCCCCCAACCTCTCTCTCGGAAAGATGCTGAGGTTGAGGGTCAATTGAAAGTTTCAAAACTGACCCAGGTAGATTTTTGAAAGAAAACACGAAAATGCTGAGATCACTCGCGGCAGGTCAGGGAGCACCTGCGGAGACAGAATTATCCTTTTAGATCAGTGACCCGTTGCGAGAAATGGAAGATGTTCGGGATGTAATGGCTTTTAAGTAAATGCTGAGGCAGGGAATGTGGGGAGGGGAGGAAAGAACGTACGGGGTGGTCTTTGATAGGGCGGAAAGCAGGAGAGATTAAATGAATGACGGGATGATGGTGCAAGGCAAAATGAGATGGTAATTGGACGAGTGAAGAAACAAAGGATGGGTCCAGGGTTGGTGTGATTGGCAGCAGCAAAATCATTAACAACAGCTGATATCTGAAAACCAGGGGGCAGAGGTTATGGTCTGAAACTATTCAACTCAGTGTTTGTAATGTTCAGTGGTTTAATCTGTGTTTGATTACATTAGATTGTTGACTGATCTATGTTCACTGTGCTTTATTGATTGAGCTTGGATGCAGCCTCTGAGAGCTGAAGTATACAGAAGCTTCCAAAAGATCCGAGAAGCCAGAGCTCTGAACATGTGTGGACGCATCTTGTAATTGGAAAGATATTTTAAAAGCACTGTAAATAAACCTGTTGTGGATTTAGAACTGCTGTCATGTCTACATTGCTCCAAGCTAAGTCAGGTATATAAAGTGTACAGCTGGATGGCGGAAGCATGACAGTGTTGATTCTGAAAGACTGCAAAGCGTTTAATTGAAAGATGAGGTGATGTTCCTTGAGGTTCCATTGAACTTCACTGAGGCAATGTAGGAGGCTGAGGACGGAAGAGTGGGAGTGGTGCAGAGAATTAAAATGACAGATGATCCGAAGCTTGTGGACTGAATGAGAATATTCCGCAAGATGTTCACTCAATGTGGGTTTGATCACCCAAGTGTTGGGTAGACTGCGTTGTGAGCAGTGGATACGGTGATAGATTATTTCGAAAGTGTTTTAAGGAATATGGAACGAAGGCAGATGGATGGAGGTAACCGTGATCCACTTGGATGTAGTACATGTCAAAGGGCTGAATGGCCTCCTCCACTCCCAATGTTCTTATAATATCTTCAGGCGTCTCGAGAAGGTCACACAAAAGGTTGACGCAACACGGCGTACAGCACGTAGGTCCCAGCCGGGGCTACCGATCTTGCCGGTCCCAATCCGGCCTGGCTTTTAAGTACAAGAGTCACGAGCACCAGCTGCTAGGCCTCCGTCCACCAATAGGGGAGCTCGTATTCCACGAGCCCCACGCGGAGATGAATTGGGTCATCCCCATGGGTCGCGTGAGGGTTCTTACAGTTCCAAATACAGCAAATGGCTGAATTCTGGATAGAAGGCCATTGCACTCACACGTTTTGTATTCCTTTGAGTTTAGCGATTAGGGGGTGATTTAACTGAGTTGCTTAAGGTGATTAAAGACATTGATAAGGCACATGAAGGGAAAGTATTTACTATGGTGATGGGAGTCCAGGAGAAGGTTATAACCTTAAAATGAGAGCCAGACCATCAGGGGTGATGTCAGGAAGCACTTATTCATATAAAGGGGAGTGTAAATCTGCAACTCTCTCCCAAAAGGTTGTTAAAACTGAGGTTAAGCTGAAAATGTCAAAACCGACGATGATAGATTTCTGTTTGACAGAAAGATTACAGGAGTGAGGCAAGTAGATGGAGTTAAGATATCGATCAGCCAGTATCTAATTGAATGATGGAACATGCTCGAGGGACTGAATGACCTTAGTGATGTGTTGGCTGTTCTGGATCACATACAGGTCACCAATACTTGAAGTAGTGCAACACTATTTTATTAAAAGGTTAACTATTTAAACATACTTGAACTGTGGGTAAATACAATACTAGCTTTAACTAAAGACCTTTGCCTTGTCCTAACCAGTTAATGCACTCAGCACATGGTGAATGTCTGTGTTGCAGGCTGTGAGCTCTGTGCTCCTAGCTAGCTGCTACTCGAATGAGCGGGAACTCTGATGCCCCCTGTCTTTATAGTGCGTGTGCTCTCACTGGTGATTGGCTGCGGTGTTCTGTATGTTGATTGGTCCCACTGTGTGTCCATCAGTGTGTGTCTGCACCATGATATACTGGTGTAGATGATGACATCCCCCTTTTATATAAAAAATGTGCCTGCGTGACAATAAATAGTATGTGGTGAATGTTCCTGACGACGCGTGTGTGAAATATTTACAGGACTATGTACATAAAACTAAGCTATTTACATGAGAAGGTGCCTGGTACAGAAAAAAACAGTGTGTCACACAAATAACGAGATGAACACTATATACAAACCACTTGAACGATTAAACAGAAGAACAGAACAGATCAGAGAGTCCATTAGTGCACAAAGTTCACAAATTAAGTCTCTGAGGTGGGCAACGAATTCTGGTTGACCGCCTCAAGGGTGGGTCAGGAGCCACCAGCTGAGAAGCGGCTGGACTGCTTCAGAGTGAGGAGGATGCAGCGTAACCGGAATCTCCGCATAGTCCAGGTCAGGGACAACAGGAAGGCGTGGCACTGGCGGAGGATCACGTAGCAAGTGTGGGAGTCTGCGAAAAGCGCGCAAAATGGCCGCCCTCATCCAGGCTGAGGCCCTGGAGGTGCTCAATCACTTGGACCCGTTCCGCCTCGTGGGGACCTTGCCGCGCCGTTTCAGCCGCTTGTATATGATGGTACCGACTGGTGACATTTTCATGTAGAACACAGGTCTCGATGGCGGTCGCTAGGGTAAGTTGCTTTACTTTGAGGAGCTGCTGACGTAGGGGGTCCGTCTGAACACCGAAAATGATCTGGTCGCGTATCATGGAGTCGGAGGTGGGCCCGTAGCTGCAAGATTGCGCAAGGATTCATAGATTATCATAGAATTTACAGTGCAGAAGGAGGCCATTCGGCCCATCGAGTCTGCACCGGCTCTTGGAAAGAGCACCCTACCCAAGGTCAACACCTCCACCCTATCCCCATAACCCAGTAACCCCACCCAACACTAAGGGCAATTTTGGACACTAAGGGTAATTTATCATGGCCAATCCACCTAACCTGCACATCTTTGGACTGTGGGAGGAAACCGGAGCACCCGGAGGAAACCCACGCACACACGGGGAGGATGTGCAGACTCCGCACAGACAGTGACCCAAGCCGGAATCGAACCTGGGACCCTGGAGCTGTGAAGCAATTGTGCTATCCACAATGCTACCGTGCTGCCCTTTCGGATGCGGAGGTGCATTAGAAAGGATTGGAAAGGTTCGTCCTTACCCTGCAAACGCTGCTGGAACACGTAGCGTTCAAAACTTTCATTCACCTCTACGCTGCAGTGAGTGTCAAATTTGAGGAGCACCGTCTTGAACTTCATCTTGTCTTCGTCATCTGCAAAGGTGAGAGAGTTGAAAATGTGGATGGCATGGTCCCCGGCCGTGGAGAGGAGCAGAGCAATCTTTCTGGTGTCCGAGGCGCCCTCCCGATCCTTGGCTTCGAGGAAGAGCTGGAAGCGCTGTTTGAAAATTTTCCAGTTGGCCCCGAGGTTGCCGGCGATGCGGAGCGGCGGCGGCGGGCTGATGTTGTCCATGTTGCAGGATGACGGAATGCTGGCGGAAGGCAGATCACTTGCAGGTAGGTCTAAGAAGTGCTAGTATGCAACCACACCTGGTATCATAATGTGCTGGGTGTTCTGGATCACCAACACTTGAAGTAGTGCAACACTGTTTTATTAAAAGGTTAACTATTTAAACATACTTGAACTGTGGGTAAATACTATACTAGCTTTAACTAAAGACCTTTGCCTTGTCCTAACCAGTTGATGCACTCAGCACATGGTGAATGTCTGTGTTGCAGGCTGTGAGCTCTGTGCTCCTAGCTAGCTGCTACTCGAATGAGCGGGAACTCTGATGCCCCCTGTCTTTATAGTGCGTGTGCTCTCACTGGTGATTGGCTGCGGTGTTGTGTGTGTTGATTGGTCCCACTGTGTGTCCATCAGTGTGTGCCTGCACCATGATATACTGGTGTATGTTATGACACTTAGTGTTCCTACTTCAGTCCATTCTTTGGCCAAACCGCAAATCTATGGAGCTTCTCCTGCTCCTCCATACCCCCCGCCCACGTACAACTTACATGCCATTAAGGCATAGTTGCGTCACCTAACTGCTCTGATTTTTCTTTGTCTACCTCTTTTCAATCTTTGAAATGCCCTTTCAGCTGCCATTCCCAGTAGGTTCCTGGGTTTGGGGATCAGGTCCAGGAACTTGAGCGCAAAATTCAGGCTGACGCTCCCAGTGCCAGTGTTGAAAGAATGCTGCACTGTCAGAGGTGCCACCTCTGTCCGTGTGGAGTCTGCACATTTCCCCCCCCGTGTCTGCATTGGTCTCACCCCCAGAACTCAAAAGATGTGCAGGGTAGGTGGGTGGGCCAAATTGCCCCTTAATTGGAAAAATTAAGAAAAAATATTACAAGTACCACCTTTCAGATAAGAAGTTGGGCTTGAAGTCTGTGTTGGGGGAGCAGTGCGATATTGAATCGGCTGCCCATTATACCCAGTGCCTGACACTCAATTCCCCTGACTCAATTAAAACTGCCAACGTTATGCAGAACGGAGGTCCGACTGCCCTCCCAGGTATACGTAAAGCATCCCGTGGTGTCACCTGATCAATATGTATCTCTCGTCCAGCATGCCTTAAAAAAAAAGTGACAAAGGTAACTACCCTTCAAATAAGTTCCTCATTGGCTGTAAAATGCTTGGCGATATCTTGTGGTTGTGAAAGACGCTTTGTTAGAGCGTGTTCTGTCTTTAAAAGATGCCTTCGGTTTGAGTTGTTGTTATCTACCTTAGCTATATCCTGGGCAAAGTGACGACTACGCTCTCAGCCTAACACCTTGAAAAATAGGAGAAAGGGGGCAGAGTGGCAGGGCCACTGGATGAAGGAATGATATTAGAGACGCGGAACACTGGAGCCGAGCAACTTTCAATTTCATGTCAAATCCTGGGAGAGGCAAATTGAAGAAATCAGGCTGGTGGAATTGAAATTGATCTGAAGTTATCAAGGGTTCTTGAAATTCAGAGACTAGGACAGGCAGTTGAGAAACACAAGAAACAATATTAAATTTGGATTCTCATAAATACTGGGCAGAAAATAATTTTTTAACAGAACAAACCAGAACTTTGCTTGTAGATTTAACATGAATAAGCAAAATAAACAAGACTGGTACTACATGGAATGAAAGAAAAATGAAATGAAAATCGCTTATTGTCACAAGTAGGCTTCGATGAAGTTACTGTGAAAAGCCCCTAGTCACCACATTCCTGCGCCTGTTCGGGGAGGCTGGAACGGGAATTGAACCGTGCTGCTGGCCTGCTTTAAAAGCCAGCGATTTAGCCCAGTGTGCTAAACCAGCCCCTGTCACAATGCGCAAGATAGAAACAGCCATTCGGCCCAACTGTTCCACATGAACCCCTCTGCGCCCAACCCCCCTTTCATCTCACCCTTCAAGCACAACTGCTTATTCTTTTCTCCTTCATCATAAATACATCTACACTATTCACTCCTGCGGCTGGGAGTTCCACATTCTCAGGGTAGAAACGTTTTGCCTGAATTATGTTTATGACCCCAAGTTTTAGTCCCATCTCCACCACCCTCCCCCACCCCCACAGGTGAAAACAACTCCTCTACGTCTACCCGTCAAAAACCTTTTCCAATTTTAAAGATATCCTTGAGGCCACCCCTCAGCCTTCTCTTTCTTAGAGAAGCAAGACCCCGGAGGTTTTTATATCCCCCAATCTGTCTTTTGGACGAGACATTAATCGAGGTTCCTTCTGTCCTCTCGCATAGGCTCCCTCGGATTCGGCCATTTTTCTTTAAAAAAAATAAATTTAGATTACCCAATTATTTTTTCCAATTAAGGGGCAAGTTAGTGTGGCCAATCCACCTATTCTGCATATTTTTGGGTTGTGGGGGCGAAACCCCCGCAGACACGGGGAGAATGTGCAAACTCCACACGGACAGTGACCCAGAGCCGGGATCGAACCTGGGACCTCAGCGCCGTGAGGCAGCTGTGCTAACCACTAGGCAACCGTGCTGCCCTCATTTTTCTTGGTTAACGGGACTATGTAAATGCACATTGTTCGTGTCTGAGCTCCCCCCCCTCAATATTGAGAGGCAGAGGTGATCGTTTTGGAGCTGTCATTCCATGATTTACACTGGCAAAAGGAACTGTGAGTTTCTTCCGGGAGTTGCCTCAGGGAATTAAAATAAAAAGCTATTGTTACATTGTATTGATCCAATCCTGTTAGGGACTATTAATGTTCAAAGAAGAAATCCAAACACTCAGTAATTAACTGACAGAGCTGCCCCATAGCATTTCACACTTTTACACAAAAATAAATGTTATACTTTACCAAGATTTATGCTAGAAACTCAGTTTTACATTATGCTCCCTCCCCCAACCACCAAGTGTTTCCTTATCTTACAAAATCTTGAAGCTTCATTCACTTTCCGGGTGACCAACCAAAAGATATGCCACAGCTCTCCAGAATTTACTTTAATTCTTCTTAGCATTTTGGCTATTTCTCAAGGTACAAATTACATGGGGCTCTTTCCAACAGCTTTTGACTAAGTGATCCTCCAATTATCTTTAAAGACCTCATGAGTCTGGTTTCCTCAGCTCCTTGCCTGCCTTTGGAGTTAGATACACTTTTGCTCCCCAAGCTAAGCATTCAAGCTGACTGCTTTCTTGCACTAGATGCTGTGAGGACCACTGTCAATTTATTCCACTAGCTGCAAGCCAGAGCAAATCTTCCAGCTGTTTTCCTCACAAAAAACCCAAACTAAACTGAACTACCAAGAAGGCGTTAAAGTCACATTAGAAATGTGGCACCTCCGACAGTACAGCACTCCCAGTATTACACTGATGTGTTTCCTTGTGCTTAAGTCTCAGGAGTGGGTGGTTTCTGTACATGTGGATGTTTGGTCTTCTGATTTTTTTCATGTATATATGTAAAATGCCTTGAATTAAAATATTTAAAAAAATGTCTCAGGAGTGGTTTTTGAACCGAAAACTTCCTGATTAAGAAATAATTATCTGATCAACCAGCCTTTCCATACTTCCAGGATTCAAATCTCTCCATGTTTTATATTTTTGTGCTGATTCATTCATGAGTGTGGCCAGCATTTGTTGAATATGCATAATTGCCCCTTGAGAAGGTGGTGGTGAGCCCTCTTCTTGAAACCGCTCCAGTCCATGTGGCGTAGGTACACTCAGTGCTGTTAGGGAGGGAGTTCTATGATCTTGACCCAGTGACAGTGAAGGAACAGCGATTATATTTCCAAGTCAGGATGGTGAGTGGTCTGGAAGTGAATGTTCCCATGCATATTTTCTGCCCTTGTCTAGACGGTAGACATCACGGGCGGGATTCTCCGATCCTGAGGCTAAGTGTTGACACCGTCGTAAATCCGTCGCGTTTCATGACGGCGTCAACAGGCCCTCAGGAGCAGCGATTCCAAGCCCCTCAGTCGGCCAGCACGGCACTGGAGCGACCCACGGCGCTCCAGCTGCTGATACCGGCGTCAAATGGGCGCCGCGGGTCTGCGCACATGCGAGCTGTGACCGGCACGAATGCGCACATGCGTGGTTGCGCTCATGCACGGTGGCTCCCTTCTCCGTGCCGGCCCCGAATCAACATGGCATAGGGCTACCCAGGCCGGCGTGGAGCAAAAGAGTCCCCAAGCCCGAGAGGCCGGCCCGCCGATCGGTAGGCCCCGATCGCGGGCCAGGCCACAGCGGAGGCCCCCCCAGGACCGGACCCCCCCCCCCCCCCCGGGCTGGCCCCAGAAGGATGCACGGCGAGGTCCCACCCAGTAAGACCACATGTGGATGGCGCTGGCAGGACTCGGATTTTTTTTTGCGGCCACTCGGCCATCCCGGGCGGAGAAACGCCGGGGGGGGGGCGCGTAGAGCAGCCCCCGACTGGCGCCGTGCCGACCATGCCGGCGCCAATGGCGCTGATTCTCCGCTCTCCGGAGAATCGGTGGACTGGCATTGGGGCGTCGTCTCGCGATTCTCCGGCCCGGTGTGGGCTGAGAGAATCCCGCCCCATATGTTTGGAAGATGCAGTTGAAAGAGGAATTTCAAGCTGCTGGTGTACACTGCTACCACTATGCACTGGTGATGGAGAGAGGGGATGTTTAATGTGGTTGATGGAGTGAAAATCAACAGGCTTCTTTACTCTAGATGGTGTAAAGCTCCTTGAGTGTTCTTGGAGCTGCACTCATCCAGGAAAGTGGATAATATTCCATCACATTCCAGACTTATACAGTCTGAAGACGAGGAAGAGGCTGAAACAATCTAGTTGAAGCAGCTATTTGAAGACATTCAGCCAGAGACTGAAGGGGTTCCAGCTGGAACCAAATCTGTTTTATAAAGCTATCTACAGACCTCGGGAAGCCCACTGATGCACCGTTGAGCATCCAGCAGATGCTCAAGCTCCAAAATCTGGCTCCCAAGCTGGTCAAACTGGTAGGACTGCCTGCAGATGTGGTCATCCAGACTGCACAGAGCGTCTAGGAATTCCCACATACTGCAGGCTGTGCAAAACATGGGACTGAGCTCCCCAGAAACATCTTGAACTTAAAAGATCCTCATCTTTAATTTATGCCAATTAGAAGATAATGTAAGTTATTTATTTGACCCACTATTTACCAATCAGCTCTCTCCCTTGTCAGCTTTACTCCTGCAGCAGGGCATGACCACGCTCTGAAAATTAAAAAGTTAGCAAGCAAAAAGCACCTTTTTCCCTTCTGCACTGAATTCCCGCGGTGCTCCAAATTCCCAAATACACTCACTCACTTTGGCTGTGTCTCAGTCAGGTAGTGCGCTCTCCTAACAGTTCGTGAGCGCACCTTCCTCCCTTTGTAGATGTTTTTGGGGAGTTAGGAGCTGAATTGCTCACTGCAGAACCGCCACGGCACCTTCTGAAGGGCAATTGGGGATGGACAAAAATGCTGGTCTAGCCAGCGATGCCATCCTTGCACAAAGATAAGAATAAAATAAATTTTCTGACCTGCTTCTGTATCCACAGTACCTCCATGGCTCATCCAGTTACACTTCTGGTCAATGGTAATGCCAGGATTGTTGATAGTGGTGGTAATGCTACTGAATATCAAGGGGAGATGGTTAGATTTACTCTTGTTGGAGATGTTACTTGTTACTTGCGTGATGGGTTTTTTCATGTCTTGCCCCTCCTAACCTCTCGGAAACGTCAACCCACGCGATACCTTCCCTACTCTCTCCCTGCACACGTTGAAGTCAAGCCACGTCGCAGTCTCCGCTCCTTCTGCACACAAAGGGGGAGTGGGAACCAGGAACTCTTTCCAGCAGAAAGCGGCTGAGGCTGGGGGGGGCCAATTGAATATTTCAAAAGTGAGATTGATAGATTTCTCACCACTGAGGCCAGGGTTCACACTTTGAGCGAACAAAATGATTCAGCGTCAGATGCTCTTTTCACTCTGGATCAACCATCGGCCTCTCTCCATTGGGTTCAGTGCCAACTCCCTGGCAATGTGCCCACCTGGTGGATTTTCAGATTCTGCTGCTCAGAGAACGAAGCAGGGGAAATACAGGCTGACTTCAATTTAGCACAGAAATGACTTAAGGGCCCTGGAGGTTCAACAGGGGCTGCAGTGAAAATTAAATCATTACAGTCGGTTTAGTAAATCATTATCCAGCCCTTTGCACTCCCCCCACCCCCCCCCCCCCCCCCGCCCCCTCACTCTACATGTTTCTCTCTCTCTCTTTCTCTCTATCAAAATGGAAAACCTGCTCCAGTTACTGGTGAATCAGAATGGATTCAGTGACTGCAATATCCCTCTGGGTCAGTCGGTCTGTCTGTCTCTCAGGGCGGAATCTTGTTGAGGTGTTAGGGATTTCGCCCACCAGCGGGAGAGTTGGCGACAGACCTGGGCTGCCACCTTTCTGGAAGGCCCATAAAACCACAAGACAATCAGGCGGCGGTGAGGCCAACAGAGGGACAAAAGTCTCGCTGACTGGGACACGCCAGCCGGTCAGAGGCTGGCAGCTCTTGGGCCATGTTGCGCCGAAGGTGACCTCCCCACCCATGGCTGGCCCCCTTGTGGCACGGCCGGTGTGTAACTCAATTGGCATTTGACTTTGGCGGGGCTGGAAGATACCTCCAGCAGCCAAAGGCGAATAGTCTCGCCCGCCGCAGACCTGCTGTGGGAGGGGCTGGAAAATCCCGGCTTGTGCGTTTTATGAATAAAGCTCGACAAAAGAAAGAATTGCATTTGTGTAGCACCTTTCACAACCTCAGGACATCCCAAAGAGCTTTACAGCCAATGAAGTAGTTTTTTGAGGTGTGGTCCGTGTTGCAAAGTAGGAAACACGGACGCCAATTTGCACAGAAAACTTCAACAAACAGCAAGGTGTTAATAACCGGAGAGTTTGCCTGAACATTGAACACCCTGGAGATCCCATGGCTGCCCCGGCGCTCATCTCCGACATCCCCCTCGGAGGTGAGGCTTGCTGGTTCACCTATATGTCAACCTGTTGTAAATAGAACAACCGCTGAATATCTAGTGATGGGGGAAGGTTCAGAGTGAGTGCTCGCTAATGAGATGCTAATGTATTAAAATGGGGTTCCTGGGCTCCACGGCACGATTTGCCCCCCTCTATTGGAGACGTGGTGCGGGGGGAGGTGTGAAAGTTGCAGAGTTGACGCTTTTCTGATTCTCTCCGAATTTTGAGTCCGTGCGCCGCCAATTTCACCGACGGCCAATGGCTGCTCAGAGTCTGCCGCTGTGAATCTTTCCTTACATTCCGATGAGTTTTCTTTTGGAAAGTAATAAGCAAGTTAATTTTCTCATGCTAAAAGCGCTGCCTTGTTAGGTATTCTGAGGAGGTGATTTCACTCTTTTTTTTTCTCCCTCTCACACTGATCTGATTAATGTTATTGTGGTGCATGAGGAAAGTTTGATTGCAAACAGCCGCAGGCCACGGCAGTGAGAAAGCTGGATTTAAAAGGGTTGATTTTAAGCGAGATTTCATCACATCAAATTGATCTCGAAACAAGGCTGGTCTTTCAGAGGGTGAACTAATTTATTACGCCCAACGCTTCTTCAATATCTGTTACAAAATGTTAATTAATTTTTTATCTTTTCATTTGTGCTGTGAGAAAACGATTTCTGAGACAGAAACTCCCCCACTTCAGTGAGGTGATTGCAAAGGAAATGTCGGGTAGTGTTTTTGTCATCTGATGGTACCATATTGACAGTTAAATTCCACACAAGCTTCACCCTTTACTGATCTTCCCAAGAGAAATTCCTGTGATTATTTTTTTTCAGTCAGGTTTACCAATTAGTGACACTTTCTGTTTTGATGGGGAAGCATCGGGGGAGGGGGATGTGGGGATACCATCTGAATCATTAACATGGACTTAAATTGAGTCTGCATCACAGGGACAGGTCAGTTGGCTGAACTGGTTTATGGTACTGAAAATGAAATGAAAATCGCTTATTGTCACGAATAGGCTTCAATGAAGTTACTGTGAAAAGCCCCTAGTCGCCACATTCTGGCGCCTGTTCGGGGAGGCTGGTACGGTATGATCCCAGCCCTTTCCTCTCACCCCCATCAGCGTAACTTTCGACATGGGTGGCACGGTAGCACTTTTGCTTCACAGCGCCAGGGTCCCAGGTTCGATTCCCGGCTTGGGTCACTGCCTGTGCGGAGTCTGCACGTTCTCCCCGTGTCTGCGTGGGTTTCCTCCGGGTGCTCCGGTTTCCTCCCACAAATCCCAAAAGACGTGCTTATTCGGTGCATTGGACACTCTGAATTCTCCCTCAGTGTACCCGAACAGGCGCCGGAATGTGGATTTTCGCAGTAACTTCATGGCAGTGTTAATGTAAGCCTACTTGTGACAATAATAAAGATTATATACTTCCTTTCACCCTGTATGTATCCAGCTTTCCGTTGAATGTATCTGCGCTATTGTGGTGAACCACTGTAATAGGAGATGTAAGGTAGGACCTGCACTACAGGTTCGCCGGTAGCTCCTGCCGGCTGGCTCCGCCCACGGAGAACTGTATAAATATGCATGACCTCCAGTACCCTGCCATTTCGCCAGCTGCAGCAGGAGGCCTCGCATCCGACTGTAAAGAAACCACAGTTGTACCCAACTTTAGTCTTTGTGCAATTGATCGTGCATCAATTTATTACAGTCAGATTTTCCACAGAATGGATATCCGAATTAAGCCCGATCGCCTGCAGCTGGATCCGCACTCGCCTGACGCCAGAAAAGACTTTACTCACTGGCTAGCATGTTTTGAGGCCTACATCAAGGCTGCGGACCCCGAGCCAATGGAGGCTCAGAAGATAAACGTCCTGTACTCCAGACTGAGCTCCAGCGTGTTCCCGTTGATCCAAGACGCCACGAATTACACAAAAACAATGGAACTCCTTAAGGAACACTACGCGCAGAAGACGAACACGCTCTTCGCCAGGCATGTACTTGCCACCCGCTCGCAACTACCTGGTGAGTCCATCGAAGACTTCTGGCGGGCCCTAATTCCACTCGTCCGGACTGTGACTGTTAGGCCATTACGGCCGCCGACCACACGAATCTCCTCATGCGCGATGCCTTCGTGATGGGGATTGCGTCGGACCGCATCCGAGAACGATTACTGGAAGGGGCTACGCTCGAACTGGCGGAGACACAAACCTTGGCGCTCTCCATGACGGTTGCATCCCGTAACGTACAATCGTACCCCACCCGCCGTGCTGCCCACCCTTCTATTCCTTCCTAACCCCCCTGGACCCCGCCGCCGACCTCCTCAGCCGGGGCCCTGCCTTCCCAATATGCCTGCACCGCACGCCGATCCGCGCACCCCGGGGGTCCCCGCTGCTACTTCTGCGGTCAGCAGAAGCACCCCCGCCAACACTGCCCAGCCCGCACTGCAGTTTGTAAAGCCTGCAGTAAAAAGGGCCACTTCGCGGCGGTGTGCCAGGCCCGTGCAGTAGCTGCGATCGCGTCCGCTATCGCCCCCTCCCCCACGCCAGACACACAATGGGAGCCGCCATTTTCTCCTCCCGGGTCCATGTGCGACCAATGGGCGCCGCCACCTTGTCCCCCTTCAGCCACGTGCGCCCCATGGCCGCCACCATCTTGTCCCGAACCCGCAATGTGCGCACCATGGGCGCCGCCATCTTGTCCCCCACAGGGTCTCCGGACATCCCGACATCGGAACCGCACACGCTCGCCACCCGAAGCATCCGATGGCTACTCGTAGCTTGCTTTGATGACGCTGGACCAATCTCACCCGCACAACCTGGCCACCGCGTCGACGACGGTTAAAATCAACAGCCACGCGACCTCGTGCCTGCTGGACTCCGGGAGCACCGAAAGCTTTGTTCACCCAGATACAGTAAGGCACTGCTCCCTCGCGGTCCACCCTGCCAATCAAAGGATCTCCCTAGCCTCCGGATCCCACCCATCCCGATCCGAGGCTTTTGTACAGTCACCCTCACTGTCCAGGGCGTAGAATTTAGTAACTTCCGCCTCTATGTCCTTCCTAATCTCTGCGCTGCACTCCTGTTGGCCTGGACTTCCAGTGCAACCTCCAGAGCCTCACCCTCAAATTCGGCGGGCCCTTACCCCCCCCTTACCGTTTGCGGCCTCGCGAACCTCAAGGTCGATCCCCCCTCCCTTTTTGCCAATCTAACTGCGGATTGCAAGCCCGTTGCCACTAGGAGCAGAAGGTACAGCACCCAGGACAAGATCTTCATCAGGTCCGAAGTCCAGCGGCTGCTCAAGGAGGGTATTATCGAGGCCAGCAACAGCCCCTGGAGAGCCCAAGTGGTAGTGGTTAAAACTGGGGAGAAACACAGGATGGTCGTGGACTACAGCCAGACCATCAATCGATACATGCAGCTCGACGCGTACCCCCTCCCACGCATATCTGATATGGTCAATCAGATTGCGCAGTACCGGGTCTTCTCAACAATTGACCTGAAATCCACCTACCACCAGCTCCCCATCCAGAAGTCGGACTGGCCATACACTGCCTTCGAGGCGGATGGTCGCCTCTACCACTTCCTTAGGGTCCCTTTCGGTGTCACAAATGGGGACCGCATACGCCCCCTCATGGAACTTCCCCTCCCCCACTGCCTCAAGGCCCTCAAACGCTGCCTGGGGTTCTTTTCCTACTACGCTCAGTGGGTCCCAAACTATGCGGACAAGGCCCGCCCACTCATTCAGTCCACCCAATTCCCCCTCGCGGCCGAGGCACAACATGCTTTCGCCCGCATCAGAGCAGACATCGCAAAGGCCGGGATGCACGCAGTGGACGAGTCACTGCCTTTTCAAGTAGAAAGCGACGCTTCAGACGTCGCCCTTGCCGCCACTCTAAACCAGGCAGGCAGACCCGTGGCATTCTTTTCCCGCACCCTTCATACCTCGGAAATTCGACACTCATCCGTCGAAAAGGAGGCCCAAGCTATCGTTGAACCTGGCCGGTAAGAGATTCATTCTCCTTATGGACCAATGGTCGGTAGCCTTCATGTTCAATAACACACAGCGGGGCAAGATCAAAAATTATAAAATCTTGCGGTGGAGAATCGAGCTCTCCACCTATAATTACGAGATCTTGTATTGCCCCGGTAAACTCAACGAGCCCCCAGACGCCCTCACCCAAGGTACATGTGCCAGCGCACAAGTGGACCAACTCCGGGCCCTACATGACAGCCTTTGTCACCCGGGGGTCACTCGATTGTACCATCGGGTCAAAGCTCGCAATCTGCCCTACTCCGTCGAGGAAGTAAGGACAGTCACCAGGGACTGCCAGGTCTGTGCGGAGTGCAAGCCGCACTTCTACCGGCCAGACCGTGCGCGCCTGGTGAAGGCTTCCCACCCCTTTGAACGCCTCAGCGTGGATTTCAAAGGGCCCCTCCCCTCCACCAACCGTAACACATACATTCTCAGTGTGGTCGATGAGTACTCCAGATTCCCCTTCGCCATCCCATGCCCCGATATGATGTCTGCCACCATCATCAAGGCCTTCAGCACCATCTTTGCTCTGTTCAGTTTCCCCGCCTACATCCACAGTGACAGGGGATCCTCATTCATGAACGATGAGCTGCGTCAGTTCCTGCTCAGCAGGGGTATAGCCTCCAGCAGGACGACCAGCTACAACCCCCGGGGAAACGGGCAAGTAGAACGGGAGAATGGGACGGTTTGGAGGGCCGTCCAGCTGGCCCTATGGTCCAGGAAACTCCCAGCCTCTCGCTGGCAGGGGGTCCTCCCTGACGCTCAGCACTCCATCCGGTCACTATTGTGCACCGCCACTAATAACACACCCCATGAACGTGTTTTCACCTTCCCCAGGAAGTCCACATCCGGGGTGTCGCTCCCGACTTGGCTCGCTGCTCCAGGACCGGTCCTTCTCCGTAGGCACGTCCGACTCCACAAGGCGGACCCCTTGGTGGACAGGGTTCACCTGCTCCATGCCAACCCTCAATCTGCCTATGTTGAGTTCCCCGACGGCCGCCAAGATACTGTCTCACTCAGGGACCTGGCACCGTCAGGTTCCACCCCAACACACACCCCCACCAATGTGCCCCCACCCCCCCACCTCCCACCGCGCCGCCAATATTGACCCCACCAGACCACCCCCCCTCCCTTTTTCCGCACAAGATGACGAAGGGGACTTCTGCATGCTCCCGGAGTTCCCCGATGACTGGCCAGCATCAGCACCGCCACCACCGCCATCGGTGCCACCTCCAGCACCGACTTCGCCGCCACCGTTACGCCGCTCCCAACGAAGCACCAAAGCACCGGACCGGCTGAACCTTTGACGGACTCCAGACCGTCAACATGAACTTTTCTTTCCGTACCACTGTCCATAATTGCATTATTGTATATAGTTTCACGTCACCCCCGCCAGACTCATTTGTAACAGGGGGTGAATGTGGTGAACCACTGTAATAGGAGATGTAAGGTAGGACCTGTACTACAGGTTCGCTGGTAGCTCCTGCCGGCTGGTTCTGCCCACGGAGAACTATATAAATATGCATGACCTCCAGTGCCCTGCTATTTCGCCAGCTGCAGCAGGAGGCCACGCATCTGACTGTAATAAAGCCACAGTTGTACCCAACTTTAATCTTTGTGCAATTGATCGTGCATCAGCTATTAGTCTCAACTCCCCCGCGTGGTAACAACCTCCACATTATCACCACTCTTTTGGATAAAGAAGCTTATCTTGAAATCCCGACTGGGTTTATTAGTGACCGCCTTATATTTATGACCCCCTGGTTTGGGTCTCCCTCACAAATGGAAACATATTCTCTATAATAAAAACAGAAAATACTGGGTAAACTCAGCATGTCTGGCAGCATCTGTGAAGACAATCAGTGGGCGGAATCTTACCAGAATTTGGCACGGTGCCAGGCTCAGACAGAAAACTGGTGTGTTTGTAACTCTCCAGTTGCACAGACTGGGGGCAGGATTCTCCGTTGGCCAATGCCAAAATTGTGAAATGCGATTGGGTGGAGAATAGGTTCCGACGCCAAAATTGCAGTGGGCGCCAATTTGACGCCAAATCGCAAATTTCCCATCGCCTCGACAGCGGCGTCAACATGTTCCGGAACACACGCACGGTAACCACCGTTTGCATGCCATTAGGGGTACTCTCTGGGGCCTCCGCAATTCTCTGTCTCCGATGGGCCACGTTCCCAACGGCACAGTTCAATTGTGCTTCTAAAAATCGTGGAAGTTGCTTCACAGCTCCAGGGTCCCAGGTTTGATTCCCGGCTTGGGTCACTGACTGTGCGGAGTCTGCACATTCTCCCCGTGTCTGCGTGGGTTTCCTCCGGGTGCTCCGGTTTCCTCCCACAGTCCAATGATGTGCGGGTTAGGTGGATTGGCCATGATAAATTGCCGTTAGTGTCCAAAAAGGTTAGATGGGGTTACTGGGTTACGGGGATAGGGTGGAGGGGTGGGCTTAAACGGGGTGCTCTTTCCAAGGGCCGGTGCAGACTCGATGGGCCAAATGGCCTCCTTCTGCACTGTAAATTCTATGAAGTGTCAAGCTTTCCAGTGATACCTACATCCCAGGAATAAGCATATCGGCAACAAACTGCAAACGCAAATCAATAAACATTTGCAGTTTAGGATCCTGTGACGGCGCTACTCTGATTCTTTCAATTTTCCTTGGTACTTCTATCTTATTTCAGTAATCCATTTACTGGCAGTCCCAATTAAACCTGGAGGCACAGAAGTGACTAATTATTCTGAATGATTAAATTTGTGTTCTGAGAAGAGCTTGCAAGGAGTGAGATCAGACACTCTGCTGGAACTGAGTGTTCGCTTTCACCGGACAGGAATAGGATGGGGCCAACTTACCCGAAAGGAGATGGGGCAGAAAGGAATTGAAAGATATGTTGATGGGATGAGATGATGCGGGGTGCACGGGAGGAGGCTTGTGTGCAGCATAAATACCAGCATGTACTATTGGGTTGAATAGACCGTGTCTGTGGGGAAATAGGAGCCGGAGACAAAATTAATTTATGCTATTCACGAACACCGGGGGCTGGATTCGCCGACTGCCGAAATCGGGTTCGGCGACAGGGCGGAGAATCCCCGATGATGACAGAATCGGGACGGCACCGCTTTCACGATGCTCCACCCCCTGAAAAGCAGCATACTCTAGGTGTACGCCGCACGGCGTATCCACAGCCTCAGGCCATTGCCTGTGACCCGTCCCGCGATGCTCCGTCCCCGACCGGCCGAGTTCCCGGCGGCGTGGGGCACATAGCGTCTCACCCGTTGGGAACTCAGCGGGGCGGCCGCGGACTCAGTCCCGCAGCGCCGCAGTCGTGGGAGGGCCGATCCATGGGCAGGGGGGGGGCTTATATTGGCGCTGGGGTCACTGTGGGGTGGGGGTGGGGGGCGGTCCGGGGCGCACAAGCTGGCCGAAGGGGGGACTATTTTTGCGGTCCGGGTCCGCGGGCTGCGTCTGCCATGAAGCACGGCGCGGCCGTTACAGGCCGCGCCGTGCGCGTGCGCGGCCATAAACCTGGCAATGCTCCGCTGCCTGGCTGCTAGCCGCACCCCCCCCCCCCCCCCCCCCCAGAGCAGGGAATCGGTGGCCGTTTTGCGCCAGTTTTCCTGGCGTAAAACACTATCGTTTTCACGCCGGCGTGAAGACTTAGTCTCCCAAACGGAGAATGCAGCCCAGGATGTCTGAAAGTGTAGGCACTGTTGTATTGGAGGAATCTGCCCACAGCAAGCTCCCACAAACTGCAATGTGATAATGGTCAGATAATATGTTCTAGTGATGTTAATTAAATGTAGGCCAGGTTATCGGGGCGAGCTCTTCATCCATGGGATCTATTACGTTCACCTTGGGAGAGAAGATAAGGCCTCAGTTTAATGTGTCCTTGGAGTGATGGCACCTCCAACAGAGCAGCACAGAGCATCCCCCCCCAGCCCCCAGACCAGCTGAGAATGGCGACATTTATTGGCTTTTCAAGCTCTTTGACACTTTCTCAATGAGGTAGCAGAAGTGCAACCGGCACAGTAGGATCCCAGACACGGCCACCCCCACAAAAGGTACTGGGCAAACTCAGTGGTAAGCAATTGCGGGCTGAACTTTCTTGAGTCCATGGAAATGAGCTTGGAGGGGCAGACCACAGAAATGGATCGGGGGGGGGTGCGGAGGGGCGGGTTGGTACTGCACCGGCCCCATGACTCATTCCCCTTAGCAGGAGAGTTTCCTAAGGGTGAGGTTGGAGCCTGGATTGGCTGCCTGCTCTACAAAGGCAAGCAGCCAATTTAGCGGATTATGGACCCAGTTAGGTCTGATTATCAAGGTGCGCCAATGTTTCGCTACGTGCAGAGGCTGCCATGTCCGTTGGGGGCTATTGGAGATTGAGGTTCCATTCCCTGATAAGTACAGGCTTGGGGTCCCCATTTGATCCCAACATTGGGGTTCTGAAAGCCACGGGAAAATCCCAGCCTGCATGTCAACCCTCATTGAAACCTGCATTGAAAACTAAAGCGGAATTAGACAGGGTCCTGGAAAATGAGTGAATGCTCTGGGTTGGAGAGGCTGCAGACAGACCCAGCTGGTGTCGCGCAATGCTTCATTAGTAGCAAACCGCCAAATACAGTGTGGCTGGGCTGGTAATGAGAAAATCATTAATTACCGAGGCACTTGACTGGAATATCAAACAACTGAAATTAGCATTTGGACAAGAGGGGAGAAAAGAAGTCTTTGTCCCCAGATTTTCTACCCAATCTCTCTTCTTTCATCTTTCATTGGCTGGGATTTTCTCACCGGATTCGGGAATAATTTAGGGGTCCCAAGCCCACACTTACCAACAGCACACCTGGCACCAGGAATCTTCCTGGACGTGGTGTCCTAATTTTCACAGACTGCACTTGCCAACCTATTAAGGATGGTGGGCGGACTCACAATGCTTTTGGCCCAATGAGAGGACTGATCTCGCTGGAGCCTCATTAGCCCCACCAGGAGAGGTGGGCACTGCTGAGACAGGTCAAGGACCACCAGGGCAGCTCCAATGGCACCTTCCTGACCTCCCGCATTGAGCTCGCGGTCACTGCATGTGGTAAGGGGGACTGCTCAGCTGACATCAAAATGGCGGCCTGCCTGCAACGTTGGATCTGATAAGATCCACAATCAGCTTGATTGGCTATGCACCTTCATGGTCCCCAACCTCTCATGGGAACCCCCACAGCGCATTCCCAAGTTTCCATGGGTGGGTGGAGACCAAGGACACGTGTATCTGTTCGAGCTGGCCAAGGACTCAATCAGGTCTGACTTTGCAGCCTGCCACCATTTTGGTGTTGGCAGAATAGCTCCCTCGCTACCTGCGGAGGCTGCCAGGTCAATGAAAGAAGCTACTCGGCCGTTTTCAGGAAACCCACAGCTCGTTATCTCTGAGAAGCCACTAGCAACTCCCCTTGAACTGCACAGTCCAACTTTAAGGAGAGATATACAAAGGCCATCTGCATTTAATAACCATAACCTAGGCTGGCCTGCAGTAGACGGATTGTCTGCGAGGACAAAGGCCCCACAACCTCACTTTCTATTCCTAATGGCTGAGACATTTAACAATCATTGGAATCCAGACGATGAATGCACAACCTTTGGCAAAGACTTGGTGAAGAGGTGGAAATCATGTGACATGGGCCTCTGGCTTGTGGAACAAGTAGTATTGCCTTGCTGAACTGAAAAGTTCAGTCTGACCATTTACCATCTGACTAGCAACCTTACAGAAAAGGATACACTTGCCCTATCTACACTTCTTCTGTTCTGAGTTCTGAGCCATCACTTACAAGGTTCATCTCTGCGTACCTATCTCATCTCGCGAAATCTACACAAAACCGCAGAAGTGAATTCTACAACATTGCTTATCTATACCTCGTCGCACTTTGATTCCAGACTCTGGAACTCAGGTTGTAAGAGTCCTTCCTATTTATTTCCTGTGGTCCCATTTCTTTTATTTCATTTGACTATTTTTGGTCCGTGGACCCATAATTAAATGTGTCTTTAAGCAGAAGAGTGCTTGCCAGGACAGTGTGTTCCTAGGTTTTGTATTTTGGAGAGGAGAAACCAGACTCACCGGCACCGAGTGAATCTTAGGAACCAGTTTTAGAGGAAGTCGGTTCGATTGGCGAACTGGCAACCGGTGGGTTGACCGGGGCAGTGTTCTGCCTGACAACAGTCAGTGATTGGTTCCTGCCAGATGTTTTTGTTCGGATAGAACCTGCCAGAAGCCTCTCAACCCTTGAAGGAACAGGAGCAGCGTTTTCTCCCTCTCTCTGCTGCCGGTTGCCTGCTGTCTCCATGAGTCTGCAGTGAGGGCGGCATGGAGGCACAGTGGTTAGCACTGTTGCTTCACAGTGGCAGGGACCCGAGTTTGATTCCTGGCTTAGCTCATGGTCTGTGCAGAGTCTGCACGTTCTCCCTGTGGGTTTCCTCCGGGTGCCCTGGCTTCTTCCCACAAGTCTCGAAAGACGTGCTTTTTAGGTGAATTGGACATTCTGAATTCTCCCGGACAGGCGCTGGAGCGTGGCGACTGGGGGATTTTCACAGTAGCTTCCTGTAAGCTGACTTGTGACACTAGTAAAGATTATTATTATTATAAGGTCATTCCAAACTGAAGGAAAAGAAAGTACCCAACTGGAGGCCTAACCATGAGAAGGAAACTAACTGGAAGACATTAATCTGAATCGAAGATCCTTTTATTTTATTATAATTTCTTTACCTCTCACCTACCCTTTTCCCTCTGTGTTGTTTGACTGTATGTGTGTTGGGAATGGGGGGAATTAGAAAGCAGGGAAGCATTGGGAATAATATAGTAGATAGCTAGTTGGATTTTACAATTAAGTAATTATAATTACTGTTAATAATAAAAGGGTACTTGTGTTTCCATTTTACAAACCTAGTGACTGTCATCAATTTAACTCAATCGAAGCCAAGGGTATTAATAAAAAATCTAAGATCACTTGTGTTGCGACTCTGGGTCAAGTGGGGCTGCAATTGACTGCACACTTGCCCAGGGTGTTGCGATAATGTGGACCAATATTTATTTTCTTTGTGGCTTCTGCACTGTAAAATCTTTGTTTCTCCATCTCTTTCTGATTGTGGAGATGACCTGTCTTTTGCATTTTAAATGTGTGCAATAAACGAACCCTTCTTTAGTTCCCCCTGTCTCGGCTTTGCTGTGGGCTTGTTACTGGAAAAGTTGATTGCACCTAAAACAAGGGATTGGGAAAAATGCCACTGCTTCCAAAGGGAAAAACAAATCAAAACATTTGAGAGGGGAAATTAGTTCTGCATAAATTAACCCACCTCCTGTCTCATGAGATAACCCCTTCATCCAGGGAATCGGTCAAGCAAATCCTTTCTGAACTGTTTCTAATGCTCTTATATCCTTTCCCAACTAAGAAGACCAAAAAAATGCCCCGTGCTCCAAATGTGGTCTCACCAAGGCCCTGTACCAAACCTTCCCTACTTTTACGTCCAATTTGCCTTCCTAATCCTTTGCTGTAGCTGGCTGGTCCTTGATCCTTCTGTACCTTAGAGTTCTGCAATCTCTCTCCATTTGAATAATTTGCGGCTCGTCTATTCTTTCTGCCAAATTGGACAAATTCACATTTTCCCACATTATCCTCCATCTGTCGAATTTGTGCCCACTCGCTTAGTTACATCTCTTTGCAGACTTCCTTGCGTTCACTTCACAACTTACTTTCCTACCTATCTGTGTGTCATCAGCAAATTTAGCGACCATGCATTCAGTCCCTTCATCCAAGTTGTTGATAAATAGCTGAAGCCCAGTGACACTGCACTGGGTACAGCTTGCCAAACCCATGTATCACTGCTCTCTGTTTGCTGTAGGCTAACCAATTCATGATTTTACTCCATTTTAAACTTCTGGTACAGAGATTCACACAGCCGGAGTTTACACTGGAGCCTCTGACAGGGAGCTCATGGGCAATGAACCATCTTCCACTCATTAAAATGAATGAATGGAAACTTAGGACATGTCAACCCCTGGCATGGACTTAGTGGACAAAATGGCCACTTTGTGTGCTTTAATGACTCTTTGACTCTGGTATCTTTCACTCTCATATTGCACTGGAGGTGCTAGTTTGTGAAATATGTTCTGCCCTCTTAGATGGTGGAATGGATCCCAACACCATTATTTTGAAGAGGTTCTTCCCAGTGTTCCAGGCAGCATTTATTCCTTAATCAACATCACTAAAAAAGATTAATTGGTCATTATCACATTGATGTTTCATTGAGCTTACAGTGACTGCACTTCAAAGGTCTCTCGTTGGTTCATAGAATCCCTACATTGCAGAAGGGGGCCATTCGGCCCATCGAATCCACACCGACCCTCTGAAAGAGCACCCTACTCAGACCCACTTCCCCGTTCTATCCCCTTAACCGCATAACCCCACCTAAACTTTTGGACACCAAGGGGCAATTTTAGCATGGCCAATCCACCTAACCCGCACATCTTTGGACTGCGGGAGGAAACTGGAGCACCCAGAGGAAACCCACGCAGACACTGGGAGAACACGCAAACTCTATACAGACATGCCGGAATTGAACCCGGGTCCCTGGCACTGTGAGGCAGCAGTGCTAACCAATGTGCCACCGTGCCGCCCAAAGCAATCTGTTGTAAAGTAATTTGACCATCCCGAGGTTGTGAAAGGACTATATAAATGCAGGTTCTTTCTGTCTGTCTCCTTCCCCATCAGGTTCACCTTCTGACTCATTCCCTCTCAACCTCTATCTCTTTCCAGTTTTATCAGGTCATTCTTATGCTTCAGCTGGATAGAACCATAAGTTCACCTCTCGTCTCAACCGTATTGTAAGTGGACGAACCACAACACGCTTTTTTTTTTAGACGTCGAGTGGGTTCTGAAGGTAAAGGTCATTGACCTGCCTGTTCCCTCGCAAAGGCTGTGTGATTCGCGCCAGGAATTCTGTGGTACTTTGTTGAATTTCTGCTGTGTAGTCATATTATCATATATGAATATTTAGTAATAGTTGCAATATAAAACATCTGCTGCAATTATATATTTGTATTAATTCCTATGATATTTTCTCACTGAATAAATATCAATTTCTGTAGCTGTTTCACTCTGCTTATTTATATTCAAACATTAGTTAAACTTATTTAAACATGTTTTCTGTATTTTCAACTAATTTTCTGTCTGGGAATATTGAAACCTCAGCACTAAAGGAAATGCATGAGGAGCCAGGGTTGATTTTGGTGTCAGCGATGGTATCAGTGCCAGTGTTAATGTTGGTGCTGGTGTCAGACCTGGTGTACAGCTGGTGCTCTTGGTGTTCGTGCCAGTTTTATTGTTGGTGCTGATCCTGTTGTTGGTTCCGGTGCCAATGTCAGTGTTGGTATTAATGCTGGCACCTGTACGACTGCCATTGCCAGTTTGTGCCAGTGTTAGTGCTGGTGATGGTGCCAGAGCTATTTGTTTACTTGCTTATTGATTGGATGCTGGTGATGGGCACTAACTGAGGTTTTACTTGAGCAGGTAGAACGAGACACTTGTTGAAGCTGAAGTGTGTTTCAGTTCGGAGGTATATGCTTGAAATAATAGTAACAATAATTTTTATTGTCACAAGTAGGCTTACATTAACACTGCAATGGAGCTACTGTGAAAAGCCCCTAGTCGCCACATTCTGGCGCCTGTTCGGGTACAGAGAGGGAGAATTCAGAATGTCCAAATTACCTAACGGCACGTCTTTTGGGACTTGTGGGAAGAAACCGGAGCACCCTGAGGAAACCCATGCAGACACAGGGAGATCGTACAGACAGTGACCCAAGCCAGGAATCGAACCTGGGACCCTGGCGCTGTGAAGCAACATTGCTACCCACTGTGCTGCCCAAAATGTTTAGCTTTGTAAATAATTGTACAATTGAAGAAAGATTGGGTCCGGTTCAAACCTTCTAGCCTAACACTGGTGCCAGCATTGCTGCAGGCGATGGGCTGGCAATGGTGTTGGTGCTGTGTCCCCCATTTCAGCCATTTTCCCCTAATCCTATTTTCCTATATTCTCTTATATTCATTGATATGGAACATAGAACATACAGTGCAGAAGGAGGCCATTTGGCCCATCGAGTCTACACAGACCCACTTAAGCACTCCACCCTATCCCCGTAACCCAATAACCCCTCCTAACCTTTTTGGTCACTAACGGCAATTTATCATGGCCAATCCACCTAACCTGCATGTCCTTGGACTGTGGGAGGAAACCGGAGCACCCGGAGGAAAGCCACGCAGACACGGGGAGAACGTGCAGACTCCGCACAGACAGTGACCCAGTGGGGAATCGAACCTGGGACCCTGGTGCTGTGAAGCCACAGTGCTATCCACTTGTGCTACCGTTTAACTGTTTAACTAGAGTATTTTTATTATTGTGATTAATGTGGGTTCTAGACTACACACAGCAATTAAATCAAACTTGAGTAACTTTTGGAATGAAGCCATCCCCTTTAACGTTCCCCTTTATGCACCTACTACTAACCTTCAGTTTAACGCTGCTTTGCTATCAATTCACAGACCAGTGGAAGTAAATTTTTGCGATGCCTTCTCTTATTTTGAATGCCCCATTGCATCCACCCTTTAAACATTCCCTGCTTCAGTGAACACAGGCACAGCTCTTGAAGACCTTCTTAATCATCTCATCTTCTCAGTCTTCTAATGAGTCTGAAACATATATTTTCCAAAGCTCCAAGTGCCCTTTTCTATAATGAGTTCCCCGAAGTCGAATGTATTACTCCATTTTCGCACCAGTAAGTATGTTGTGTAAACTTTCCTCTTACCTCCTTGCTGGTGTAGTCAGGGTCTCCACCCAAGCAATCCTGAATCCCAATGGCCCTCTTGTTTGAGATTTCTCACTGCTAGCCTGCGATTTTATTTGGGCCGAGAGAGAAGTGTGTCAGTGGGAAATAGCTTCAGCAATTTTCCCCGTGGACAGTAGAGGAGAGATTGCTCTGTGCTGTTATCACCAAACTCAGTCGACAGCTTGTGGTTCTGCCAGTAAAACATGCTCTCTGCAAAGAACGTAAGAAGCATAAGAATTATAATTGGGAAAAGAAGCAGGAGATCCTGCTTAACGGTCAGCACGGCAGCATTGTGGTTAGCACAATTGCTTCACAGCTCCAGGGTCCCAGGTTCGATTCCAGCTTGGGTCACTGTCTGTGCGGAGTCTGCACGTTCTCCCCGTGTCTGCGTGGGTTTCCTCCGGGTGCTCCGGTTTCCTCCCACAGTCCAACGATGTGCAGGATAGGTGGATTGGCCATGCTAAATTGCCTTTAGTGTCCAAAATTGCCCTTAGTGTTGGGTGGGGTTACTGGGTTATGGGGATAGGGTGGAGGTGTTGACCTTGGGTAGGGTGCTCTTTCCAAGAGCCGGTGCAGACTCGATGGGCCGAATGGCCTCCTTCTGCACTGTAAATTCTATGATAATCCCGCTGAGATGTCATTTGATATTAAAAGATCAAACCCCAGTTTGTGGGTGTTGCTGGCCAGGCCAGCATTTATTGCCCCTCCTACATTGCACTGAGAAGGTTTTCAATTCTTTGCTCCTCTGTGACGTGTTCTCTGGCCTCTAATGGCTCATAGTTGCTGCTTAGTCTTGTTGATCTTGCTCCAAATGATACCTCACTCAGTGCATGTTGTTCTTGTTTGTGAGGCTGGTTAATCGACTATGAACAGGGTGAGGACAATTGGTGTTATCAGCTGCATTCAATGCACTTCCAAACTTATTTTCTCTGCCACCCAGTCCTACTGGGATTTAGTTTAATTGTCAACACTCATACTTCTGGACCATAAAGTTGTGTATTCTCGGGATAGATTTCAGCCCATACACTAAGCTGAGGCATCAGGGCAGTGTGGAACTGCACGGTTTGGGTGAGACATTAAACCAAGATGGAATTGTTCTGTCCATCTGGTGGGCAAAAGATCTCATGGCACCATTCAAAGAAAAGAAAGTGGAGTTTCCCTGATTGCCTGGCTAATCCCTCAACCAACAGGAATAAAACAACAAGTTCATTCCCCTCATTTGCTCTTGGGGGATCTTGCTTGGCACAACACAGCTTCCGCATCTGCCTACAATACAGAGTTGACTGCCCTTCAAAAGTATCCGTTTAGTTGTAAAGCGCTTTGGGACGCCCTGAGATGACTTTGTTATACCGACGCAAGATCATTAACTCTGTTCGTAAAGCACTGTTGGAAACATTGACAAAGCAAAACTAATTTTCAGCATCAGCCACCTCCAAATGCAGTTCCTGTTCAAAACAATTAAAACAGGAGCAAAAGTAATTTCCCTTGTTCAGGCAACTCACGTGAACATTTAACTATTAAAATGGAAGCTGGTTCCTAGGGATCAGAAAAATCCGATTCGCTCCAGTTACACTAAGTTCATGCTGTACATCCGGTGACAAAGGGGCTAAGACATACAAAAGGCTGAAAGCTTGATCCATGGTCTGTGTGGAATACATTAATAGATTCATTCTCAGGATGTCAGTGCCACTGGCAAGGCCAGCATTTATTGCCCTGTGGCCATCTAAAATGGCCGCCCGCAAAGGATAATGGGAATTGTGGTCAGGTTGGGACACAGACGATACACAGCCCCTGTGTATTGCGCAGAGGAAACCAGACCTACACAGAAACCTGCACCTGCTGAAGGTCAATCGCCGAATTCCCCAGGACAATGGGACTCAGGTTGAAACACGGCAGCAGTAACAGACTCGGGGGCGCCTATTTACCTTATTTGGGGGTGCCTACGTGCCTTGGACAATAACAACTAGGACCCGCCCAGCTCTCAAGGTACCTGCCCCTAATTGGCCAGAATCGATTAGGGTGATCGAAATCCTATCGATCTATTGGATCCCGAGTTTGGACCGTCCAAAAGAGTGTGAAAGATCGGAGGATAAGAAGAGCTGCGCGACCAACATTCTTTTCTTTTGGGACCGGCTTCTGCCCCACCAACTGCAGCACATCGACCAGCCAAGTTCAAAGACCCGTGATCTCTACCTGATGGACGAGCCGCATGTGGTAGTCACCACTGATGTATATATTGTAGCCATGATGTGGAGATGCCGGCGTTGGACTGGGGTGAGCACAGTACGAAGTCTTACAACACCAGGTTAAAGTCCAACAGGTTTGTTTCGATGTCACTAGCTTTCGGAGCGCTGCTCCTTCCTCAGGTGAATGAAGAGGTCTGTTCCAGAAACACATATATAGACAAATTCAAAGATGCCAAACAATGCTAGGAATGCGACCATTAGCAGGTGATTAAATCTTTACAGATCCAGAGATGGGGTAACCCCAGGTTAAAGAGGTGTGAATTGTCTCAAGCCAGGACAGTTGGTAGGACTACCAACTGTCATCTGGTAGGACTACCAATTGGCATCTTTGAATTTGTCTATATATGTGTTTCTGGAACAGACCTCTTCATTCACCTGAGGAAGGAGCAGCGCTCCGAAAGCTAGTGACATCGAAACAAACCTGTTGGACTTTAACCTGGTGTTGTAAGACTTTGTACTGTATATATTGTATGTATAGGATGTTGATATAGGTGCTTTACGGTAAGGCCCCTGTACTACAGGTACGGGGGTAGATCCCTGCCTGCTGGTTCTGCCCAGTAGGCGGAGTATAAATATGTGTGCTCCCAGTACAGCAGCCATTTCGTCAGCTGCTGTAGGAGGCCACACATCTCAGTGTAATAAAGCCTCGATTACATCCTACTCTCATCTTTGTGCGATTGATTGTGCATCAATTTATTACACTGAGTTTTTCAGAAGATGGGCCTCCGCATCAAGCCGGATCGCCTGCAGCTGCATCCGCAAGCAGACAACGCCAAAAAGGACTTTGACCATTGGCTGGCCTGTTTTGAAGCGTATATCGGGTCTGCGCCAGGCGAAATTCCAGAAGCACAGAAGCTCCAGATCCTTTACACGCGGCTGAGCTCCAACGTCTTTCCACTTGGCCAGGACGCGTCGACCTACGCAGAGGCCATGGCACTACTGAAGGAAAACTACGCTCAGCGGACTAACACACTCTACGCCAGGCACATCCTCTCCACGCGGCATCAACTTCCCGGGCCCTGCTCCCCCTAGTTAGAGACTGTGACTGTCAGGCCATTTTGGCCACGGAACACTCAAATTTGCTAATGAGAGACGCATTTGTTACGGGCATAGGGTCTGACTACATCCGCCAGCGCCTCTTAGCGCGGGCCACGCTCGACCTCACAGCGACCAAAAAACTAGCGCTTTCACTTACGGTCGCATCACGCAACATTCAGGCCTATGCCCCGACCGCGCGGCCCAGCCCCCTGTGCATCGTGGACTCCGCAGACAGCTGCCCCATCGTGGACCCCATCAGTGACCGCCCTCAGCCAATCCCACGCCTGTGCCGCGCGGCAGCCAACCAACCCCGGGGGGCCCAAATTCTACTTCTGTGGGCAGTCAAAACACTCCCCACAGGGCTGCCCAGCACAAAGGTTAGGTGGATTGGCCATGATAAATTGCCCTTAGTCTGCAAAATTGCCCTTAGTGTTGGGTGGGGTTACTGGGTTATGGGGATAGGGTGGAGGTGTTGACCTTGGGTAGGGTGCTCTTTCCAAGAGCCGGTGCAGACTCGATGGGCCGAATGGCCTCCTTCTGCACTGTAAATTCTATGATAATCTATGAAAGCGCCCTCTGCAAGGCCTGTGGCAAGAAGGGACATTTCGCTGCAGTGTGCCAGGCCCGCTCAATCACCGCTATTGTCCCGGCACCCCCCACGTGCGGCCAGTGGGAGCCGCCATCTTCCCCTCCTAGGACCACGTGCGGCCAGTGGACACCGCCATCTTGCCCGACTCGCAACACGTGCGGCCCATGGGCGCCGCCATCTTGTTCCTCCCATGAGCAACGGGCGCCGCCATCTTGCTTCCCCCACGGCACATGCGGCCCGTGGGCGCCGCCATCTTACCCAACTCAGGACCCATGCCCGTTGGGCACCTCATCCGGCCGCTCATCGCCTGCAACCGCCAACGACCAGCCGTGTCTCGCCTCGGTCACGATTGACCAGTCTCAACCACACAACCTCGCGACTGCTTCAACTAAAGTGAAGGTCAATGGGCACGAGATCTCCTGCCTGCTGGACTCCGGGAACACTGAGAGCTTCATTCACCCCGAAACGGTAAGGCGCTGCTCCCTCGCGGTACAGCCTACTAACCAGAGAACCTCCCTGGCCTCCGGGTTCCACTCCGTGGTGATCAGGGGGTACTGCATTGCGTGGGGTTCAGCGGCTTCCGCCTCTACGCCCTCCCCAACCTCTGCGCTGCCTTGCTACTCAGCCTGGACTTCCAGTGCAACCTCCAGAGCCTAACCCTGAAATTCGGCGGGCCCCTACCACTCCTTACTGTGTGCAGCCTCGTGACCCTTAAGGTCGACCCACCTTCCCTTTTTGCAAACCTAACCCCGGATTGCAAACCCGTCGCCACCAGGAGCAGACGGTACAGCGCCCAGGACAGGACTTTCATCAGGTCTGAAGTCCAGCGGCTGCTTCGGGAAGGCATCATCGAGGCCAGCAACAGCCCCTGGAGAGCCCAAGTGATAGTGGTCTAAACTGGGGAGAAAAACAGTATGGTCGTTGACTACAGTCAGACCATCAATCGGTACATCCAGCTCGACACGTACCCCCTCCCACGCATATCTGATATGGTCAATCAGATTGCACAGTACCGGGTCTTCTCGACAGTAGACCTGAAATCTGCCTACCACCAGCTCCCCATCCACAAGGCGGACTGCCCATACACTGCGGTCGAGGTAGACGGCCGCCTTTACCACTTTCTTCCGGTTCCCTTCGGCGTCACCAACGGGGTCTCGGTCTTTCAACGGGAGATGGACCGAATGGTTGACCGGTACGGGCTGCGGGCCACTTTCCCGTACCTGGACAATGTAACCATCTGCGGCCACGATCAGCAGGACCATGACGCCAACATTGCCAAATTTCTCCACACCGCCACTCTTCTCAACCTCGCGTATAACAAGGAGAAGTGCGTGTTCAGCATGAACCGCTTAGCCATCCTCGGCTATGTGGTCCAGAACGGAGTTCTGGGGCCCGACCTCGATCGCATGCGCCCCCTCATGGAACTCCCCCACTGCCCCAAGGCCCTCAAATGTTGCCTGGGGTTCTTTTCGTATTACGCCCAGTGGGTCCCAAACTATGGGGGCAAGGCCCACCCGCTCATTCAATCCACTGTTTTTCCTCTGATGGCCGAGGCTCACCCGGCCTTTAACCGTATCAAGGCCGACATCGCCAATGCTGCGATGCACGCGGTCGACGAGATGCTCCCCTTCCAAGTCGAGAGCGATGCATCAGACGTCGCTCTGGCCACCACCCTCAACCAGGCAGGCAGGCCCGTGGCATTCTTTTCCCGCACCCTCCATGCCTCCGAAATTCGGCACTCCTCCGTCGCAAAAGAGGCCCAAGCCATCGTTGAAGCTGTGTGGCATTGGAGGCATTATCTGGCCGGCAGGAGATTCACTCTCCTCACTGACCAACGGTTGGTTGCCTTCATGTTTAATAACACACAGCGGGGCAAGGTCTAAAACGATAAAATCTTGAGGTGGAGGATCGAGCTCTCCACCTACAATTACAAGATTTTGTATCGCCCCGGTAAATTCAACGAGCCCCCGATGCCCTATCCCGAGGTACATGTGCCAGCGCACAGGTAGACCGACTCCGGGCCCTGCATGACAACCTCTGTCATCCAGAGTTCACACGTTTTTACCATTTCATCAAGGCCCGCAACCTG
Source organism: Scyliorhinus torazame (assembly GCF_047496885.1). Taxonomy (NCBI): domain Eukaryota; kingdom Metazoa; phylum Chordata; class Chondrichthyes; order Carcharhiniformes; family Scyliorhinidae; genus Scyliorhinus; species Scyliorhinus torazame. The sequence goes on along the minus strand of NC_092724.1, from coordinate 18,182,681 downwards.
CCCGACTCCATCAAGGAAGTCAGGGCGATCACCAGAGACTGCCAGGTCTGCGCAGAGTGTAAACCGCACTTCCACCGGCCAGACCGTGTGCGACTGGTGAAGGCCTCCCGCCCCTTTGAACGCCTCATCGTGGACTTCAAAGGGCCCCTCCCCTCCACCGACCGCAACACATACTTTGTCAGTGTGGTCGATGAATATTCCCGATTCCCCTTCGCCGTCCCATGCCCCGACATGACGTCTGCCACCGTCATCAAAGCCCTCAACAACATCTTCGCTCTGTTCGGCTTCCCTGCCTACGTCCACAGTGACCGGGGATCCTCATTCATGAGCGATGAGCTGCGCCAGTACTGCCTCAACAGGGGCATTGCCTCGAGCAGGACAACCAGCTACAACCCCAGGGGAAACGGGCAGGTGGAGAGGGAGAATGGGACGGTCTGGAGGGCCGTCCAGCTGGTCCTACGGTCCAGAAATCTTCCGGTCCTCCCCGACACAATTCACTCCATTCGGCCGCTCCAGTGCACCGTGACTAATGAAACCCCCCATGAACGCTTCTTTGCCTTCCCTGGGAAGTCCACCTCTGGGATTTCGCTCCCGACATAGCTGGCAGCTCCAGGACCCGTTCTCCTCCATAGACACGTCCGACTCCACAAAGCAGACTCGTTGGTTGAGAGGGTACAGCTGCTTCACGCCAACCCGCAGTACGCCTACGTAGCGTACCCTGACGGCCGCCAAGACACAGTCTCCCTCAGGGACCTGGCACCAGCTGGTTCCACACAAACCCCCCCTCCCCCGCCCCGGCGCCACCCTCCCCTCTCCCGGCGCACCCCACCGCAGCCCCTGCTCCGGGACAATCCTTCCTCCCCTTGCTCACACCTGGGGATGAAGAGGATTTCGATATGCTCCCGGAGTCACCGAAGACCAAGCCGCCGCCGGAGTCGCCACCAGCACTGCGGCTCTCTCAACGCCAGATCAAGGCACCGGCCCGCCTGAATTTGTAATATTATCTGTACTTTTAAAACACAACTTTCTGTATATAGTTCTCCACCACCCCCGCGGACTCATTTTTTAAACAGGGGGTGAATGTGTTAGTCACCACTGATGTATATATTGTATATATAGGATGTTGATATAGGTGCTTTACGGTAAGGCCCCTGTACTACAAGTACGGGGGTAGATCCCTGCCTGCTGGTTCCGCCCAGTAGGCGGAGTATAAGTATATGTGCTCCCAGTACAGCAGCCATTTCGTCCGCTGCTGTAGAAGGCCACACATCTCAGTGTAATAAAGCCTCGATTACATCCTACTCTCGTCTTTGTGTGATTGATCGTGCATCACCGCAGCCGAGACGTACCTGACAACTTCCAGCCACCACTAGTGGGGATTCAGATAAAGGCCTTATCTAACCTGCACAGAGCTGTCCACTTGAAAGTTAAGTCAAGGTCATTTAAGCTGTTAGGTATAGTTTAATGTGTAGCCATGTGTAGATTATCACCCATAGAACCAAGCCTGTGTTTAATAATAAACAATAATTGAACTAATATACTGGTTGTGTGGTCATTTGTCCAATACACGGAACGTACTCGCGTCTTGTGGTTCTTATTAATAAAGATAAAAGAGCAACAGCCCATTCGTAATTTTGATTGAAAAGGTTATGGTCAGCCATGTTGTAGAACTGATGAAGTCCGTGAAGGTTATGGCACTTTCTAGAGGTTTGGTACAACTAAGTCCCTTGTTCGGCCATTTATTAATAATAATAATAATAATCTTTACTAGTGTCACAAGTAACATTAACACTGCAATGAAGTTACTGTGAAAATCCCCTAGTCGCCACACTCCGGCGCCTGTTCGGGTACACAGAGGGAGAATTCAGAATGTCCAATTCACCTAACAAGCACGTCTTTCGGGACTTGTGGGAGGAAACCGGAGGAAACCCACGCAGACACGGGGAGAACGTGCAGACTCCGCCCAGACAGGGACCCAAGCCGGGAATTGGACCCGTGACCCTGGCGCTGTGAAGCAGCAGTGTGGCTAAGAGTCAACCACATTGCTGTGGGGCTGGAGTCAGGTATAGGCTGGGCTGGGTAAGGACAGAAAATGTCCTTCTCTGAAGGAAGCAAGCTGGCTTTTTATAACAATCAAGTAGTTTCATGGTCACCACCACTAAAACTAACTTTTCCTTCCTGATTTATTTAAACTAGTCGAATTTAACTCCCCAGCTGCCATGGAGTGGGGTTTGAACTAATTTTTCCAAACTGTTATTCCAGTAACGTAACAGTTATTTGCTTGGTAGTGCAGAAATTGAGAGTTGCTGAAAAAAGAACCAAGCTTTATTTTGTGAGGGCCACGAAGAACCCAGCACGGGTTTATAGAGTCAAACAGAAAGCAGCTTTATTTACAACAATATATACACAGGGCCAGTAGTTCGCTACTGGTTCCCTCTCTCTAGCCGGTACCACACTGGCCAGCTCTATTCACACAGCTGCTCTGCTAATGATTGCCACACACCCACCTCTCTGGGAGAGCTCAGGAGCGGGATTCTCCCATTTGGTGGCAGAGTATCCACGCCGTTGGAAACACCGTCGGAAACACGATAGCGTGAACGGGTCGCTGGGAGTACTGATTCTGGCCTCTACAGGGGGCCAGCACGGTGTTGGAGCGGTTCACGCCACTCCAGCTTCCCATCCCGGCGTGAAGTGTCCGCGCATGTGCAGTGACGCCGGCGCCAACACGCGCATGCGCGGTGGCCTCCCTCAACGTGCCGGCCCCGACGCAACATGGCGCGGGAGTTCAGGGGCCGGCGGGTAAGAAAATAGGCCCGGGGAGCGAGAGGCCGGCCCGCCGATCGGTGGGCCCCGATCGTGGGCCAGGCCCCATCGGAGGGCCCCCTCGTGGTCGGAGCCCCCCCCCCACCCCCCGGCCACAGGCCGCTCCCCGACCTGGCGCGCAGAGTTCCCGCTGGCTGCGACCAGGTCTGCCTTTTTAGACCGGCCGCTCGGCCCATCCGGGCCAGAGAATCGACGGCTCGGCCTCGTACAACGGCCCGCGACCGGCGCCACGCCGATTCTCTGCTCTGCGGAGAATCGCCTGCCAGCGTCGGGGCGGCGTGGCCCGGTCGCGGGGATTCTCCGGCCCGGCCCTGGGCTGGGAGAATCCCGCCCCATGTTCCGCAAGGAATATGGGTAAGCAATTGTCCCCAGCCAATAGGATCCGGACAGGTTACAACACATCCAAAGCTATTCGGCTCACAAGAATTAGCTAACCTTGATGTGGGAACAACAATTTACACTGCATGAGAAGAGAGTGCTAATTGGTTGGCAAGTGGACACCAAATGGTGGAGGTGTTGCATGGAAAACATAACATGGAACAGTTAACTGCCAAGCATTGTTCAAATTCAAACTGGGCAGGTCAACTCTGGTCTTGATTGGTCAAGGCATTGCCATGGTGACTGGAGCAGGGAACGGCTGTTCCTTAAGATTTTGTTCAAATTGAAAAAGGAGCAAAGTGTGGATGTGTTGCTTTTATCTGCAAAGGACAGGGCCCTGTGTGAGAATAGATGTGGTTTCTAGCACGCATGAGAGAGCCTCACCGTAAGCCTGACTGATTGTCTTAGATTGGTTTTCAGTGTAATAATTAGAACAATCAAGATTTTGTGCAGGTGCTGTCCAATCAGGCAATCACATCTAAGGTTGGACACAGGGCTTTGGGTTTTGCAAGCAAAGGCTGGTTGGTTACCGTCAGTACTTTGCCTGTTGCAAAGAGCCAAAGGGACCTGCTGTTTGATACATTCTGCCAGTCCTTGGGGTGTACAGCCTATTGATCTGGCATCACAGCGGCATTGATTTTCGTAAACCGCGTTGCTCAATTGTGTGATGGGCAGAACATCTTTTTCGCTCAATGCCAGCATCCTATTAGTGGAGAATATCACTCGTGTTGCAACTGCATAGTGACAGCATGCACTGGCATATGGTCTCGAGTTCACTTGCCAACTAATCAGCCCTCTCTTCTCATGCAATTTCCGGTTACGGTTACAAGATTATTGCGGGCTGTCCTGATGAGTGCAAGATGAAAAGCTTTGATAGCTTTTTTCAACAATAACCATTATTCTTTTTTAAAAAACTTTTAAAAAGAATCTTTTTATTGGCATTTCTCATATTTATAAACATAGAACATTACAGCGCAGGACAGGCCCTTCGGCCCTCGATATTGCGCCGACCTGTGAAACCACTCTAATGCCCATCTACACTATTCCCTTATTGCCCATATGTCTATACTAAACAGTTGTATTTGCCCGCGCTATTTTACTTTATTGTACAGAGAGGTTTATTTTGTCCTTCATTTAATAATCATTATTCTACTGTACCCCATAATCAACAGGATGATTGCCGTTTTTGGGGTAGGATGGGCTTAGATTCGGGTTTTTGCTGCTGATCTAGTGACGCTTGATGAAAAGTGAACACTGGAAAGGCATTGGGTCACATTGACTCAGTGAGTGGCACTCTTGCCTCTGAGACAGGAGGTGCTGGGTTCCCGCAACCACTCCAGGACTTGAGCACAAAATCTGCACCGAGACTCCAGTGTGGTACTGCGTGGGTGTCGCACTTTCAGATGTGGCAATAAATTGAGCTCAAATCTGCCTTCATGTGTGGATGTGCAGGATCCCATGCCTTTGTGTGGGATGTAGAGCGGTGGAGATCTCTCTGGTGTGCTGGCCATTACTTACCCCAAAAATCAATATCACTAAAAGAGATTAGCTGGTCATTACATTATTGCATTGCTGTTTGTGGGAGCTTGCTGTGCATGAATTAGCTGCCGCGGTTCCTATATTACAACAATGACTGTTTGTCAAAAGTACTTACTTGGCTGTAAGGAGCTGTGGCAAATCCTGAACTCATGAAAGGTACCATGTAAACGCAAGCCTTTATTTCTTTAGTGATGCTTGCCATGGTTGAACGTCACGCTCCTCATTGAAGATTTATTTTTCACGGGATCTGGTGTCTCTGGTTGGCCAGCATTTCTTGCCACCCCTAATTGCCCTAAGGTGGTGTTGAGCTCTCTTCTTGAACCACTACCGTTCATATGGTGCAGGCATACCCACAGTGCTGTTAGGAAAGGAGTTCAAGGATTTTGACCCAGCGACAGTGAAGGAACGGTGACATGGGTTCTAAATTAGACCAGTGTGTAGCTTGGAGGGGAACTTGCAGTTGGTGGGGTTCCCATGCATCTGCTGCCCTTGGCCTTCTAGGTGGTTGAGGCCGCATGTTTGGAAGGTGCTGTTGATGGATCCATGGTGAATTGTTGCAGTGCATCTTCTGGATGGTACACACTGCTGCTACTGTGTGCCAGCGGTGGAGGGAGTGTGTGTTAAAGGTGGTGGATGGGGTGCCAGATACATGGGCTGCTTTAACCTGGGAGGTGTTGAGCTTTATGAATGTTGTTGGAGTTGGACTCATGCAGGCGAGCGAAGAGTATTCCATTGGCTTCGGCTTTGCTGATCGTGGGCAGGCTTTGGGAAGAGAGGAGAAGAGTTACTCTCTGCAGAATCCCAGCCTCTGACAACTTGGTTAAGGTCATTGAGATCTGCTGTGGTCAGGGGACTATACCTCAGAGAAATATTGGGAGAGTAGGAAAAAGAGGGGGCGGGGGGGGGGGGGCAAATCCCAAAAGTCTAAGGGATGTTCCCACTTTCAACCAATTACCACAAGGTGTGGCATAGAATCATAGAATCCCGATAGAGCAGAGGAGGCCATTCAGCTGATTGAGTCTGCACCAGCCTTCTGAAAGAGCACCCTGACCAGGCTCAATCCCCAGCCCCATCCATTAACCCCACTGAACCATTGGACACTTAGGGGCAATTTAGCATGGCCAATTCACCTTAACTGCATATTTTTGGACTGTGGGAGGAAACCGGAGCACCCGGAGGAAAACGGCACGGTGGGCGGCACGGTGGCACAGTGGTTAGCGCTGCTGCCTTACAGCACCAGGGACCGGGGTTCGATTCTGACCTCGGGTAACTGTCTGTGCGTAGTTTTCACTTTCTCCCCCTGTCTGTGTGGGTTTCCTCCGGGCGCTCCGATCTCCTCCCACAGTCCAAAGATGTGCAGTTTAGGTGGATTGGACATGCAAATTTGCCCTTAGATGGGGTTATGGGGATCGGGTGGGGAATTGGCCCAAGGCAGGATTCTCTATCAGAGGGTCAGTGCAGACTCGATGGGCTGAATGGCCTCCTTCTGCACTGTAGGGATTCTATGATTCTATAAACATGCAAATGCCACTTGACAGTCACTCAAAGCTCGAATTGAACCTGGGTCCCTGACAGTGTGAGGCAACGGTGCTAACCACTGTGCCGCCCATTGCATTGAGCCTTTTACCAGAGATTAAAATGAATGGACTAAAAATCATTGAATTCAGCCTGCAATACCCTGAAGCAGTCAAAAAAGCCCAACAACATCTCTAATTCCTACAGAAGCTAAAGAAATTTGGCATGTCTGCATCGACTCTCATAAACTTCTACAGATGTGTCATAGAGAGCATCCTATCTGGCTGCATCGCAGCCTGGTATGGGAACTGCTCGGTCCAAGATCGCAAGAAACTGCAGAGTGTGGTGAACTGACCCCACGCATCACACAAGCTTGCCATCCACCTATTGATTCTGTCTACACCTCCTGCTGCCTCAGGAAGGCAGACAGCATTGTCAGTGACCCCTCACACCCAGGCTTTGCCCTCTTCCAGACCCTTCCATCAGGCAGTAGATACAGAAGGCTGAAGACCCGCAGATCCAGTCATAAGAACAGCTTTCCCCCCACAGCTACTAAACTCCTTAACGACTCCCCTTCGGACTGATCTGTTCCCTGTAAGAACACTATTCACGACACCCTATGCTGTTCTTGCTCATGTATTTACTTTGTTTGGCCCCTTGTTCCGCACTGTAACCAATCACTGTTTGTCAATGTACTTTGTCGATTATTCTTTTTGTCTACTGTGTATGTACTGTGTATGTTCCCTTGGCCGCAGAAAAATGCTTTTCACTGTACTTTGGTACATGCGACAATAAATCAATCAATCAAACAATCAATCAATCATGTACTTCACTGGGAGCACAGGATCATTGCAATTCAATTAAAAACATGGAATGTACAGTAGTCCGATCAGTGTGTGAGGGAATAACTGAGACAAATGGAGGTGTTAATGGGCCTTATGATGGGCACCACCTAATGTCAACCTATCCCTCGCTTGCATAATTCTCTCACTAAATCTCCCCGTCTCGCCAGCTCAACCTTCTCTCTCCTTAAGATGCATCTTGTAACTTCTTTGATCAAGCTTTTGGCTACCTGTCCTAATAGCTCATTATGTGACTTTGTGTCAATTATTTGCTCAATTACGCTGTTGTGAAGCACCCCCGGGGACGCCTATCTGTGTCAAAGCGACTCTAAAAATGCAAGTTGTTGTCATTGTTGTAACACTGGCATTCATGTAGAGAATATTCCCAACTGCCTATGTGTTTATTGTCATCACAATCTGTCATCGATCCAGTCGCAGATTTCACTCAGATGAACCAGCACGACTTCAGGGTGGGAAGATGCCTTTGTTCGGAAGGAATTGGGAAACAATAAAATCCATTTTGCAATCCCTCTTTTCTGAAAATAATAACCATCCACTTCCGTTTCACCTCGGCTGCCGTCTGGTTAAATGCATCGGGATGCAAAGAACTTGATCTAATTATATACTTTAAAAAAAATATCCCGATTCTAATCAGCTCCTCAAGTTCCTCGACAGGCACACTCTTGTGTTTATCAGAATTTGTGGATCGGATCGCGCGTTCGAACCGTCGCCCTTTCACCTTTGGGATTTGGATTTTTTTTTTTCCTTGAACGTTTGCCTGGGAACGAGGGTTATAATATTGCAGGTTTTTCTCTCTCCCAGCCCCGGAGTGAGGTTGCCATGGTAATGCAGGATCTGTTTAACTGCGGGACTGTGGGGTTCATCTACATATTCCTTCACAGTAATGAACTGAAAACCCAAAACACTGCGCAAAAGCCAAGAGAGAATAGAAATGCTAACCGTGCTTAACCCTGTCATGCAAAAAAAAAACCCTGTCTGAGTGCTCAGCTGCACCTTTGATTGACACAGAATATCGCCTGAAATAAATTAGTGTTCATTATACTATACATCAGTTAAGCTGCTCCTATTTTGCATTTATGCAAGTTCCTGGTCAATGTTTAGTCACAATTTGCCCACATACTACTCAGCCACACAGGACCCCCCCCCCCCCCCCCCGTTTCCAGAAACCAAGAGGGGTCCACCCACTTCCTGCTGCCAGCCCTTGCTACCACATTGATTACATTAAAGCAGCATTCTTTGTTTTTGCGTTGGTGGGCAAAAGCATGCCAGCTCTGGTGGGAAACCGGGTGTCCTGGCACAGAAACATAGGAACAGGAGGAGGCCCTTAGCCCCTCCAGGCTGCGCCCCCCCCCAGTCAATGAGATCAATTAACTCCAATCCATCTTTGTCCCACATCCCTTTGGTTAGCAAGGATCTGTCCGTCTCAGTTTTAAAATTAACGATTGATCCAGCGTCAGTTGTCATTTGCGGCAGAGAGTGCTGAAGCTCCACCACCCTTTGCACAAAATGATTCCTGATTTCTCTACTGAAAGACCCTGGGCGGGATTCTCCACTCCCGCGCTGAAGTGGCCGCGCCGTCGTGAACGCCGTCGAGGTGCACAACGGCGCGAAACGGCCCCGATCCCGACCGATTCAGGCCCTGACAATGGGCTAGGATCGGGGCCGTGTCATCTACACGCGCCAGGCCTTGTCGCCCGCTTAAAGGTGCCGCCGCATAGGTGACGCGGCCGGCGCCGCATAACTGGCGTTATCCGCGCATGCGTGGTTGCCGTCCTCTCTAAGTCCGCCCTGCAAGAAGATGGCGGACGGATCTTGCGGGGCCACGGAAGGAAGAAGGTTCTCCTTCAGAGAGGACGGCCCGACGATCGGTGGGCACCGATCGCGTGCCACCCCACATTTGAGGTACCGCCCGGTGCAGGATCCCCCCTCGCCCCCCCCCTCGCCCTCCCCCCCCCCCCCCCCCCGCGCCCCCCCCCCCCCCACGCAGGCCGCCCCCCCAGCGTTCGCGCGCTGTTCCTGACGGCAGCGACAAGGTGTGGACGGCGCCGGGGGGAACCTGCCATATTGGCCTGGCCGCTCGGCCCATCCGGGCCTGAGAATAGCGTGGGTGCCGGAGAATCGCCATTTTGGGTGTCTCCGGCGATTCTCCGGCCTGCGGCCCGCGGAACTCGACCGGGCCGTTCCCGCTGCTTGGGAGAATCGCGGGAGTGCGTCGGACCGGGGTCCCGGGAAATTTTGGCGGCCCAGGCGATTCTCCCAACCAGCGTGGGAGTGGAGAATCTCGCCCCCTGTCTCTAATATTTAAACTATATCTCCTAGTTCTGGATACTGACCAAAGTGAAAATAGTTGTTCTTTATCTACCTCATTTGTTGTTTTTGATATCTTGAAAATATTAATCACTTAACCTTCTAGTTTCCCGGGAGTGCAATCTTAGTTGGTTTAATCTCTTTCAGTAGCGTAACCCTGAAGGTCCAGGTCTCAATCTGGTAAATCTATGATGTCCCCCTTTCAAGATCAATATTTCCTTTCTGGGGTGTAGTGGCCAGAACAACTCACAGGACTTCAGCTGAGGTCTGACCACAGCTTTGTGTACCTTGGGCTGGATTCTCCAGTCGCCGACCCCGAAATCGTGCTCGGCGATCAGCCAGAGAATCTCCATTTGTGCCGAAATCGGGAGCGGCGCCGCTTTTGCCGTTGGGACATCCTCAAGACGTCACCTGAGGCCCTCACCCGATGCTCCACCCCAGATGGGCTGAATTCCCGACGGCGTGGAACACTTATCCTTTTTTTGTGTGCAACCAGTGTGGCGGCTGCAGACTGTGTCCAGTGCCGCTACAGTCAAGGGGGGGGGGAGCCGTGCTGCTGGCTGGGGGCCTTAGCTGGGGGATGGAGGCGAGGCTGGTTACAGGGGGGCAGTTTTTGGCAGGCCAGGTCCGTCCGCGGCTGGCGCCATGCGCATGCGCTGCGACAGACCCGGAAATACTCCGGCCATATCCGCAGGTAAAGCTGGGGGCTTTACACTGCACGGCTGCTACCCACCCCCCCCCACCAGACGCAGGATCGGTGCAGCTTTTGCGTTGTTTTCTCTGCCGTAAAACACCACTGTTCCCACCCTGGCTTCATCACTTAGTCTTCAAATCGGAGAATCTGGCCCCTTATATTTTTATTACATTTGTTCATGGGATGTGGGCATTGTAGGCTAGAGCATCATTTATTGCCCATCCCTAATTGCCCTTGAGAAGTACATGATGTGCTGCTTTTTTGCATTGCTGCAGTCCATCTGGTGTAGTTAGGGGCAGGTGTAGTCGCAGTGCTGTTAAGGAGGGCGTTTCACGATTTCGACCCAGCGACAGTGAAGGAACAGCGATATATTTCCAAGTAAGGATGGTGTGTGGTTTGGAAGGGAACTTGCAGTTGGTGGTATTCCCATTCATCTGCTGCCCTTGTCCTTCTAGATGATAGAGGTCACAGGATTGTAAGGTGCTGTCTGAGGAGCCTTGGTGAGTTGCTGTAGTGAATCTTGTAGATGGTACACACGGCCGCCAATGTTCGTTGGTGGTGGAGGGAGTGGATGCTTGTGGAAGGGGTGCCAGTCAAGTTGGTTGCTTTTTCCTGGATGGTGTCGAGCTTCTTGAGTGTTGTTGGCAACGCACTCATCCAAGCAAGTCCTCCACCCTCCACAAAGGCCAGTGTTCATTTTCCATTTTTCTCTCAAAAATACTTGAGATGCAGGAATAAAAACAGGAAATGCTGGAAAGACTCAACAGGTCTGGCAGCATCTGTGGAGAGAGAAAACAGTTATTGTTTCAAGTTTGCATGGCTTCTTCTTCAGGGCTCTGAAGACGTCATATGGACTTGAAGTGTTAGTTCTGTTTCTGTCACCGTCATTTGGATGAGGTACTACAGCACTCTTCTTAGAGGAGCAGAAGAGATTTTCCTGCGGCCTGACCAACATTTGTCCATCAATCAACATTTTTTAAAAATGTGTTTATGGGACGGTGTCGCAGGCTGTGCCAGCATTTATTGTCCATCCCAAAGGATGAGGAGGCAGTTAAGAGTCAACCACCTTGCTTTGACTCTGGAGTCAATGTAGGCCAGACCAGGAAAGGTTGGCAGATTTCCTTCCCTAAAGGTCATTAGTGAATCAGGTGGGTTTTGCCGACAATCGACAATGGTTTCATAGTCATCATTAGACTTTTTAATTCCAGATATTTTATTGAGTTCAAATTCCATCACTTGCCGTGGTGGGATTCGATCCCAGATCATTACTGTGGGCCTCTGGATTACTAGTCCAGCGACAATACCACTACGCCATCGACTACCCTGTGAGACTGGCTGGGGTTCTCACCAGAGAGATGACGAGGACTCAATGGACAGAATGTCCTCCACCTATGATTTCAAAGACTCTGTGACTTATCTCATTTCTGTTTGTGGGAGCTTGCTGTGCCCAAAATGGCTGCTGTATTTCCTACTCTACAACAGTGTCAACGTTGAACAATTGCAGTCAGTCTCTTTGGGACATCTCGAGGCCGTAAAAGGCGCATTATAAATGGAAGTTATTTTCCCCCCTTCAGTTATATTCCAGCCTCCAACAGTGACCTCTGGTTCCAACTCAAGTCCATACTCAGGCTCTAACTTGCTGCTTATGGCTGAGTTGTGGGGCGAAATTCTCCTACCCGCCCCGCCACATTTCTGCCCCGACCTGCCGGCGGGAGTCTCCGTAACACCGGCCGGTCAATGGGGTTACCCATTGTGGGGCAGCCCCACGCCGTCGGGAAACCCCCGGGCGCCGGCAAAATGGAGACTCCCGCCGGCGGAGAATGACGCCCGTGTTCTCCAGCAGTTACCCCATGTGCTCGGGTTTAAAAATACATTAGTAACATTGTGCCAAGCATGGTTTGTCCTTGGTTGCAGCTTTTTCTTTACAGTAGATCTAAGATTGATGAATGCCTTTTCCTCCAATTGAGTAGCTGATGTTGTTCAAGATGAGTGACTATTCTCCTTTTTAGTGAGCTCCATCTGTCAGCTTTGTTCAAATAAATCCAACATCTGGCTTTGTGATTCTGTTTTTTTCAGGCGATCCTGATTCCTGTCTGACACCTCTTCTGGGCTAATATAATCAGAAGCATCAATTTTCTCTGTGGAGCAAAGCACCATAGCTGCAAGACACAGATTGATTTCTTTTCTTTATATTTACAATTGTTCGAATGGTGCTTGAATATTGTTGTTGCTATTATTTTGGAGCCCTCCCCCCATCCCCCAAAATATGCCTCCCTAACACATAATCAAAGGATATGCTGCCTGGGCTGGTTTAGCACACTGGGCTAAATAGCTGGCTTTTAAAGCAGACCAAGGCAGGCCAGCAGCATGGTTCAATTCCCGTAACAGCCTCTCCGAACAGGCGCCGGAATGTGGCGACTAGGGGCTTTTCACAGTAACTTCATTTGAAGCCTACTTGTGACAATAAGCGATTTTCATTTCATTTCATTTCAAAGATATTTGCATCAGGGCAAACCATCCCTTAGCTAAGGGGGGGAAGCCAATATCAGGATTCCATCCAAAAGTCTTCTTGAGATGGTTAAACATGGTTTTTCGTACCGAATGGATCTCTGAACCCTTTGTGCTTTGGTTTCTGATTTTCTTCCTAATCCTTCTTTTTGGGAGTTGGACTATGTGAGACTCACTTTGCTTTGGCTGGTTTGTCGTGAGCTATTACTAACTTGGCAGTGACTCACGCATGTTGGCTTGGCATCTACCATTCTGTACAGTTTCTTTCTTTAGCTAGGGCAAGCGTTCCAAACGTTTTATTTTGGGAAACTAAGCTGAAGAGCTAAGACCCATGGCCTGAGAGTGAAAGGATGGGATAAATCACAAGTTAATGGAAATACAGAAGCCAAGCCTTTAGTACGTCCATCCCCCACTCTTTCTAACACAGACAGCCTTTGCTTCAGCCTCCCAGGTTTCTCCCTCCGTAAACCTTCCTGCTTCTCAACCTTCCTCATCTCCCCGAAGGCTTTCCATCACACCCCATCTGATTCACCTAGCTTTCACTCACAAATCTCCTTGTCTGTTTTTCCCTGATATAACATTGAAAAGTGCTGTATGGCGTGACACAAATTCTAAGTGCTGGACCAATGCGATAGTTCATTTTATTGTCCCCTTGAGAAGACATTGGGCATCTCCACCATGGAAGCATTCAGTCAGTGAGGAAGAGGAATTATTTGGGGTTAAGCTTTGGTAAGATGGACATGGGAAGAATAGCTACTGAATGCGCAGAAACTGATTATACTGACATTCTCAGTCTGCGTCGTCAACTCACTGTTACATTTAGCTCTTCATATTTGTTCCTAACCTTGTGCTCTATTTTAATTGATTTCCACTCCTAGTCATTAGAATGCATCAATTTTCCATTATTAATCTTGTCTTTTAGTTATGAGTTTTTAAAAACTAATTACGACAGTGACTACACTTCAAAAATACTTCATTGGTTGTAAAGCGCTTTGGAATGTTCTGGTGTCACAAATGAAGCTGCAGAATCACCCAGTCCTTTCTTTCTTACTGTGCTGCCTGTTGAGTGCCAATTGTACACTAATGAAACCTTTTTCTTCTTTCAATAGATTTTATAATCCAAATTTTGACCCTTGTTACTCTTTCCCTTTTGCCTCTTCCCCCAACAGCACTGTGCTAATTAGATTCAGCCAGTCTGGAAGTTCCTGGTTCCTGGTCTGCTTGTTTTTGATACAATGACAAGCACCTAGGCTCCAGGCTAAACGGTTAGGGCCGAACGACTGGCTTCTGCGCTTTCAATTCAAAGTGTGGAACACGTTATAATGTTTGTGAGGATGTGCAAGGTACCAGCCCCTTCTTTTTTTTATCTGCCAGCCTGTGCGAACTGCAGCTCAATCTGATCGCTGAGTCTCGGCCACATGATCCAGGCTGAAATATCAGAGCAGCCATGAAGGAATGCTGTATTATCTGGGGTGCCAGTCTTTCAGGTGAGACATTAAACTGCGGTCCATTATTGTCCTTTGACATGGATGTCAAAGACTCCATGATGAGATCTCCTCAATGTCCAGGTCAATATTTATCCCTCAATAACAAAAACAGACTATCTGGAGGTTATCCTTTTACTGTTTCTGGTGCTTGCTGTGTGCAAATTGACTTCTGTGTTTCCTCTATTGCAATAATTACTATACTTCCAAAGTGCTTCATTGGCTGCAATGAACTTTAGAATTTGGAAGACATAGGGAAACCTTTATTGGTACGATTTGCACCTCTGTGCCCTAACAGATTGACCACACAGTGTTCTATTCTTGAGGATGATCAGATTGGAAGAAAATTGTCACTTAGACCTGTTAATGCATTGGCTATTGCTGAGCCATTAATGCAAATCTTATACATTGACCATATTTTCCAATCCCTGAGCCTTGAATGGAATAGTTCATTTCAAATGCTTTGAGAGAAGAAAACCCGCATTCAATTTAATTTCTTGTTAATGGAGAGTCCAGAGAGAATGTTTAAATTCCGTCCTCTTATTTTCCTCTCCGACTCTCCTGAAACTGCTGACTCATGTTCGGTGAGGTGGCAGGAATTGGGGATTATCCAATTAACTTGAATGTTCCTGAGTGAGGGAGGGGAATGGAGTGAGGGTGGATTGTGGTTTATCCACCAAGAATTCTTTCTCCTGATCATCATCCAGCGATCCAACCCCAACAGAAACATTTGTGTACATATCAGAAGAGAAATTGATTGGGTTCCTCCCTGTGGTTGAATTGCCCAGAAAGACTTGTAAGGTCTGGCTGTGGACATTAGTTGTAGACAGCAAAGTGATGGAACAGATCATTGACAGTGCTATCAAGCAGCACGCATTCACCAATAGCAGACTCACTGACACTCAGTTTGGGTTCCACCAGGACCACTGAACTCCAGACCTAATTACCACCTTGGTCCACACATGGAGAAGGGAACTCCAGAGGTGAGGTGCGAATGACTTCCCTTGACATCAAGGCAGCATTTGAGCGAGTATGGCATCACAGAGTCCTAATAAAAGTGAAATCAGTGTGAATGGGGGGGTTGGTGAGGGACTCTCTAATGGCTGCGATGATATCTAACACAAAGGAGGATGGTTGTAGTTGAAGGAGATCAGTTATCTCAGTCAAGAACTTGGCTTCAGGAGTTCCTCAGGGTTGTGTCTTTGGCCCAACCATCTTCAGCTGCTTCATCAATGCCCTTTCTTCCATTACAAGATCAAAATGCTTGCTAACGGTTGCACAGAGTTCAGTTATATTCTCAATTTCATAGATAGTGGCCGGGATTCTGCAATACGGCATGGACTTGGAGAATCCTGGCCAATAAGCAGTATTATATGCTGGCATACAGAAAGACTTGGCCAACATTCAGGCTTGGGCAGATAAGTTGGAAGTAACACTTGTGCCACAGAAGTGCCTGGCAATGGCCATCTCCAACAATAGAGAGTCTAATCGTTTACCTTTGACATTCAATGGCATTAGCATCACTGAATCCCCCACTGTCAATATCCTGGGGGTTACCATTGACCAGAAACTGAACTGGACTAGCCAGATAAATACAGTGACTTCAAGAGCAGAGGAGAGAGCTGGATAATGTGCAGTGAGCGGCTTCTCAAAGCCTTTTCACCATCCGCAAGGTACAAGTCAGGAATGTGATGGAATACTCTCAACTTGCCTGGATGAGTGCATCTTCCTCAACACTCAAGAAGATCAACAGCTTCCACGACAAAGTAGTCCATTTAATCAGTACCATATCCAGGCTTGGATGATAAGTGACAAGTAACATTTGTGCCGCACAAGTGTCAGGCAATGACCATATCCAACAAGAGAGCATCTAACCATTTCTCCTTGACATTCAGTAGCATTACCATCGCTGAATCCCCACATCCTGTGAGTTCTGAAATATTGTGGCTATAAGAGCAGGTACGAGGCTGGCTTTAAGTAACTCACCTCCAGATTCTCCAAAGTCTATCACCATTTGCAAGGCGCAAGTCAGGAATGTGATGGAATACTCTCCATTTGCCTGGATGAGTGCAGCTCCCACAAGTTCAAGAAGCTCAACACCACCAGGACAAAGCAGTCCACTTGATCAGCACCCCATTTACCAATATAAACACTCCTTCCACCACTGGTGAACAGCGGAAGCATGTACCATATACAACTTGCATTGCAGCAACTCGCCAAGGCTTATTTGACGGCACCTTCCAAACCCACGACCTCTACCACCTAGAACGACAAGGGTAAGATATACATGGGAACCCCACAACCTGGAAGTTCACCCCCCCCACCCCCCACCCCCCCCAAGCCACACACCATCCTGACTTGGAAATAAATCGCCGTTCCTTCATTGTGACTGGGTCAGAACCTCCCTAACTGCACTGGGGGTGCACCTACACCGGAAGGACTGCAGCTGTTCAAGAAGGCAGCTCACCACCACCTTCTCAGAGCAATCAGGCAATGAGTAATACATACTAGCCTTGTAAATGATGTCCATATCCTGCGAATATGTAAAGAAGCACAAACTGAGTTGTTACTGCCCTCACCATGACACTGGCTGTCCTGACTCATGCACGAGGAAACAATTGAGTGAGGGGGGTGAAGAAGGAGGACATGTATGTAGGAGGAATGTCTGGAGAAGTGGATGTTTGAAAGTTAGAGGTGGAGACAATTAAATCGGAGGGGCGCAACAACCATCTCTTTGGTAAGTGTGTCTTAAATCAGTTGTGTGTCTCTCAGTGGGCACCGGTACGAGACTCACTCCAGGATGCAGCCTGACACTGCAGTGCAATGCTGAGGGAGTGCCCCACTGTCAGCCTTTCATTTCAAACCAAGGAATACTCTGCCCCAATCCGCTCTTGGAGAAGAGCAGGGGAGGTTATGGCTAGTGTCCCAGCCAACATTCATCCCCCATTCAACCTCACAAAAAAACCCAGATAATCTGGTCACGATCAGAATGCAGTTTGGAGAGCAGGCTGTGCGCAAATTGGCTGCCGAATTTCCTACATTAGGTCAAGTGCCACACTTCAAAAAGTGGGAAGTAGGTTGGGGCGCCCTGAGGTCGTGATGGGCGCTATTGAAATACAAGTTCTAACCCTTTTCTTGCCCGATGAGGCTGGTCGCCCAAGATGTATTGTTTGGTTCAAATAAAAAAGCAAG
The DNA here is from genome assembly GCF_047496885.1 of Scyliorhinus torazame. Lineage (NCBI taxonomy): Eukaryota > Metazoa > Chordata > Chondrichthyes > Carcharhiniformes > Scyliorhinidae > Scyliorhinus > Scyliorhinus torazame. The sequence continues at coordinate 18,165,378 of NC_092724.1, read as the reverse complement.
GATGGGGGAAATACATTTTGGAAGGAGGGGGGGGGGGGGGGGGTGGAGCAGACTCCCCAGGCGGTCCTGGGGGAGATTTGAGGAACCTGTGCGTTTAAGCAGCGGCTGCCACAGAGTGGCGGAGATTGACGCCGCTCTGCTAATTCCTCATATGCACTGAGCCGCTCGGAGCCGAAAGGTGGCTAATCATTCCTCCTCTGCCCTTTTGAAACTGAGCTCCGTCCCTAATCCTCAATCTCTCACTCCCTCTCCACAAATCATCATTATCGGGAGAGAGGCAGGGAGAGAGAGAGAGAGAGAGAGGACTCCACTTCACTTTTCCTCCAGCGATTTAACTATATTTTTTTTGTTGGGGGGGTGGGGGGGTATTGTTGCTGAGGAGGAAGGTGGTGAAAATTCTTAATTCAAACAGCAGCAGCCGCAGAAACCCGAAGCGTCTCATCCTCTGAAATGATGAACTGTTCACACTGAGCACGAAACGAGCAAGCAGCGCTGGACACATCCCCGGGAATCTGCGATCGAGGCATCTTGTATCCGGCACAGGTAAAAAAAAAAAAATTCGCATTTCGTTCCTTGTTTCCTAATACTTTCCTGATAAGAAGAGAGGAACAAAGCATAGTTGGGATCTGGCGAAGGAAAGGAAATCGCGCGAATCCATGTCAGCGCCGAAATTGACAAATGTGAATTGAAATTGACCAATTTGCCCTGGAAATAAAATGCGTTTTGTGATTTACAGAATTGTAATTGCCCCCGCCTCTGAATGATCCTTTTGAAATGTATTTAAGTAACTGCTCCTGTTTCTGTTTAAAAAAAAAAAGAGTTTTGAATGACAAGAGTTATTCCTCAGTTTTACTTAAATGCTGGTGGAAGGGTATTTATTGTACAAGGGATTGACAACTCTTCTGGATAGCCAACCCAACCCTCACTCCATTTAAAACAAAAAGGTCCCCACTCATCTCAATTGGTTGATTGCCGGGGGCAATGTTATTCTGAGGCACAATATACCCCTAATAACTAACAGTCTAGTCAATCCTCAACTGAGACACGGGCGCTACACGAGAGTTTCTGGACCCTCAACCGAGATGCTTCACCGCGGAGTGAGTCCCATTGTGCTTTCAATTTCCACTGTCACAATTGGAAGGAAATTAACTGGAAAAGACACACCGTGCGAAAGAAAGGTGAGGGACAGAGAAGGAGAGAGAAAGAGAAGGGAGGGAGAGAAGAGGAGGGAGGGAGGGGGGGGGGGGGGCTCGGCTGAATAGGAGAGGAGGGAATGAAATGAGAATTGACAACAAAGAGGTGTGCAGACTATCAGACAAAAGGTGTTACAGCTGGCAAGGAGGTATTATTCTACAGTGGACATGCTTCAATAACTGGCAGCACCGCAGACTCAAACCTGGCGGTTCCTACAAATAAAACAGCGCAGGAGGTGAGAGGGGAAGGAACAGCCCCCCCCCCCCCCCCCGATCTCTGCCTCAGGCGGCACCCTTCCCAGCACCTGACTGCCAAACGAAAAGTGCACCCGGAGACTGGGACCCAGCGCAGAGCCTTCACAAAATTCAGGTGGAAATGACAGGAGGAGGCAGCGAGAGCGCCCGCTTTGAGAGGCATTTCAGATCCGCCTGAGTATGAGAGATGGACACGGCGTGTTTGAGAATTTGACCTGGTATTTCAATTAAAAATTCTATCATGTGGCCACTCAGAATTACATTCCGTCTCCCCAGCAGCCCCCCCCCCCCCCCCCCCCCAACTCGCTCAATATCAAAAGAATTACAGCACAAGAGGAGGCCATTCAGCCCGTTTTGACTGTGCAGGCCTTTTGAAAGAGCAACCTTGCTTAACACTCCCCCCCCCCCCCCCGTTCTTTTGCACTCTGAAATCAAAGGTTCAGCTACAAACTGGGCTTGCGATGTTCCTCTCGCTCAAATTAATCCAGCATTTCTGATGAAGTGCTCAGTTCTGACGAACAGACATCGCCCTGAAATGTTAACACTTGTTCCTCTCTCCATCGACGCTGTCTGACCTGCTGAGTATTTCCACTTTTTATTTTTAAGGTTTACAGTTTCTGTCATATTTTGCTTTTGTAATAGATATTTCCCCTCTTTCCAATGTTTCTATTTCCTGTTCAAGCCTGAATGAATGTAGCCTTTTTTTTTTGAAAAGGAGCCTTCTGTGTTGAATATATATATAGAGAGAATGAGTGGGGAATATCCCTGTTAGAAAGGGCTGATCATTTGTGCTGCCTCACTGCACTGCAATTTAAGGTCAATTTTTAAGCAAACAGCTTTGAGATTGGATACACCCAACCAACCAAACCCTGAACTAGATTAGAGTGAATTTCAGTGCCCCCTGTGCACTGTGATTGTAGAATCCCTACAGTGCAGAAGGCTGCTATTTGGCCCATCAAGTCTGCACTGGCCCGTCAAAAGAGCACCCTACCCAGGTCCACTTCCCCATGCACCCCTCCCTATCCTCATAACCTAACTTGCACATCTTTGGACGATAAGGGACAATTTATCAAGGCCAATCCACCTAATCTGCACATCTTTGGACTGGGGGAGGAAACTGGAGCACCTGGAGGAAACCCACGCAGGCACGGGGAGAACATACAAACTCCACACAGACAGTCACCCGAGGCCGGAATTGAACTTGGGACCCCGGCGCTGTGAGGCAGCAGTGCTAAGCACTGTGCCACCGTGCCGCCTTTGATTTAATGATTCCCATAATTCTATTGTTGCAAGAGTATCTTCTGTGACATAGCTCATGGTGAGTGTGATGGCAGGAGAATGATACTGTACATCACATAATGTATTATCCTGCCGATAAGGTGCACTGTATTTAACATGGAGTGCAGTGCTTGATCATGAAGACTGTCCACCACCTTCTCAAGAGGAATTCGGGATGTCAACTGTGCCCGTATCCCAAGAATGAATTAAAATAGTTTCTTGGTAGTACAGTACTTGAGTATTGCTGAAAAAAGAAACATCTGTCAAAACTTTTTGTCTTGCACTCATTGGGATAGCTGCAAGAACGCTAAATTTGAAAGGGAGTGAAAGTTTATATTGCATGATTGGTTGGCATGTTAACTCTGATTGTTTGAGTTATTGTCATGGAGAATCCACCAGGGATTGCACTTTTGCGAAACTCAGAACATAATATCATTAGATGTGATTTCACGATTGTAAAGTACTTGCTGAATAACCCCGAGTGTGCTAACAATTACACCAATAACCAATTTAAGATTACCATTTCGGTTTGCAATGTGGCGCAGTTAGATTTGCTAGAAGCGACACATATTTAAAGGCAGAGAGCTGCCCTTTGCAGGCAAAAGGAACATGTCCAGACATTGTACCTTTTTTGAAATAAACAAAAGCCTGGTAACAATAGTTCCCTTCTTATGGACTGAACTGATCTCTCTATGCATCTTCTCTACTATTGTTAGCACTATACTCCATGTGCTTCACCTGATGTCTATGTTTATGTATTTAGATTGTGTATTTATCATATGCCCTGTATTATTAATGTATGGAATGATCTGCCTGGACTGTACACGGAACAATACTTTTCACCGTACCTCAAGTACACGTGACTCTAAATCTAAATCCTGATGCATCCTCCATGGCAATGCTTTGACCAATCAGAGTTGCCTTGCCAACCAATCAGCACCCATGCATTTCTCATGCATTATAAATTGTTTCTCCCTTTGAAATTTGGCATTCTTGCATCTGTCCTGATGAGTGCACGTTGAAAAGCTTCAACAGCAAGTCTCTTTTTCAGCAACAATGAATTAAAAAAAAAACCTTTTCCCTTTAAGGCAGAAAGGTCCAGTTATTCCAAATAGGCGCACCCTGAAGCCACTCAGAGGCTAATTGCTTTGATTGTTTATTATTATTCTTTCAGGGTGCTGTTTGTACGTTGGCCCAATCTCAGATTGTCAGTTGCGATTATATTACTGGTTTGCAAATAATAAAGAAAGACTTTGCATTTAAATAGCAGCATTTGCGGCCATAGGGCACCCCAGAGTGCTTTATAGACAATACGGTACTTTGGAATTGTACTCACTGTTGTAATGTAAGAAACACAGTATTCAATTTGCACACAACAAGATCCCATCAGCGCCAGCGTGATAATGACCAGATAATCAGTTTTTATGATGTGGGTTGAGGCATAATTACTGACCAGAACATTCAATCCCATCTCTGCTTTGAATAGTGTTTTGTGATTTTTTAAATATCCACCTGAGAGGGAAGATGGGGTTTTGATTACAGAACTAAGGTAGGTAGATGAAGCTAAGGTACATGTCAGCTATGATCTAACTGAATGGCAGAACCATTGAGGGGCTAAATGACCTACTCCTATGTTAGCACAAGCAGGACGGCAATTTTGAGACTACTATTTTCAAGCCCCAGTGCAGGTGTTCTTTGCTACAGGTTCTTCACGTCATACAGAACCTCGGGACTTAAGAGGGTCATAGCTCAAGAGGAGACAGCAGCAAAATTTAACCTAGTTCCTGATGGGCCTGGGTCTATAGGGTGAATTGAAACTGGAGGGATTCTTTAGCCTCCATTACTTGGGACGTTTGTTCAGGTGATTTTTCTTTGGGCAACCAACACCTGGCTCACCATAGAATTTACAGTGCAGAAGGAGGCCATTCGGCCCATCGAGTCTGCACCGGCTCTTGGAAAGAGCTCCCTACCCAAGGTCAAGACCTCCACCCTATCCCCATAACCCAGTAACCCCACCCAGCACTAAGGGCAATTTTGGACACTAAGGGCAATTTATCATGGCCAATCCACCTAATCTGCACATCTTTGGACTTTGGGAGGAAACCGGAGCACCCGGAGGAAACCCACGCACACACGGGGAGGATGTGCAGACTCCGCACAGACAGTGACCTAAGCCGGGATCGAACCTGGGACCCTGGAGCTGTGAAGCAATTGTGCTATCCACAATGCTACCATGCTGCCCTAAAATCCCATGGATGGCCATGACTTGCCCATATCGGGTCTATCAGAAAGGGAAACTTTATGATTATGCAGTCCTGCTGCCGAGACATGAACAACGCGATTGTGCATCAGGAAATCAGATGTACAAAACTTTCAATAACAACCACTTGTGCTGGGAGAGCATCTTTAACATATTAAAGCATCCCAAGGAGTCTCACAGGGATATCGATCAGAGACACCAAGCCGTATAAGGATTTGTGACCAAAAGCATGGTCAAAAGGTACGTTTTAAGTAGAGTCTTAAAGAGGAATCGTAGAATCGCTATGGTGCAGAAGGTGGCCATTCAGCCCATCGAGTCTGCATCGACACTCTGAAAGGACACCCTATCTAGGCCGACACCCCATAACCTCGCTTAGCCCTTGGACAAGGGGCAATTTTTTTAGCATGGCCAATCAACCTAACCTGCACATCTTTTGGCTGTGGGAGGAAACTGGAGCAAACACACGCAGACACGGGGAGAACTTACAAACGCCACACAGGCAGTCACCCAAGGCCGGAATTAAACCTGGGCCCTTGGCACTGTGAGGCAGCAGTGCTAACCACTGTGCCACCGTGCCGTCATAGGAGAGAGAAGTAATTCGATGGAGAGATTTAGGGAGGGAATTCTGGAGATTAGGGCTAAGGCATAGCTACCAATGGTGGAGGCAATTAATATCAGGGATGCTGACTGCTGGATGCGGAAGGAATGAGTTGCTTCGAGTGTTGTTAATCATGCAGAAGAAAGAGAGGGATTTGAGTAGGTGTAACATCATGGAGGATACACATATTTTCCTAATAGCCCTTTAGACAGATGAGGCTTCACATCTGGAATGTACATTGCATAAATATGGCCAACAATGTGTTAAAGCTTTTCTGAAATCTTTGTTCCTGCTTCTTTACCTTGCCCAAGGGTTGGCAAGCCTTGTTATCGTGAAACGCTCCATCTTGTGCTTTACCTGAATATTGGGAAAGAATTCAGGATTGTGAGGCCTTGGGGAGCTGGTCCGAGAGCCCTCAGCCATCTGCTTGTGTGACAGCCAACAGAAACTACTACAATTGCTTGTGTTAGCTTATCTTTCACAGCCCAGTGTTTCCTGTGCAAATCTGGTCCAAATATGGCCAGCTGTTCTCCAGTTATTTTCTGTACCCACGCGTAGACTTCTCAAGGTGAAGACATGAAAGTAATCAAGGAACGGGAAACGTTTCTCACTTACTCCCAGGGATGCCCTAAAGACCTCTCTGGTAAAGTGCAGCACAACAGAGGTTAGATTCTGTGGCCCCAATAATGAGAGCAAGATCCCATTCTCCACTGCAGGTTCAGAGGCAAAGAACATTGGCAAGAGTCAGACACATCTGGGAGTCGGAAACAAGAAGGCTTTTATTAACATGTAAAATTTGCTTCTGTTGCATTTTTCTAGCATGTAATGTTGGCTATACCATAACATGTTGCAGAACCTGCAATCCCTGGGTGCAGAGGTTTATTGGCCTTGTCTGTGATTAGCCTCAGTTGCTGTTTAGTTGTGAGGAACTCGGGCAAAACATATTTTGAAACCTCCTCTACTCTACTTCGATAACATGGCGGATACCTGAGACTCAGGACTGGGCACTCTAATGCACCAATTTTCCAATTGCCACACTCACCATCAGTGAATGAGATTGTCAGTTAGTGTCAAATTAATTACTCAAAGCTCATTGCAGGCAGAGAGAGGAAAATAGAGAAGCCTGGGATAGGGTGATCCAACAGAGGTTTTTAAAATTCTGGAAGGGTTTGATAGTGTACGCACAAAGCAAATGTTTTCACTTGAGGGGGAGAAGAGAACTAGAGGCCAACAGTGAATTCAGGAGAAACTTCTTTACCCAGAGAGTGATGAGAATGTGGGGCTCTCTACATCAGGGAACTGTTGAGATGAATAATATAGGTGCGCTTAATAGGAAATCAGGTTAGTATATGAGGGAGAAAAGAATGGAAGGGTATGTTGATGTGGGTGAGATGAAGTGGGGGAGAGACGCGTGTGGAGTATTAACATAGCATCGATCACGTTGGGCCGAATGCCCTGTTTCTCAAAATACTATGTATTTCATTTCATCCCACCGGGTTGGACTCCAAGTCAGGCTCTAAAGGTGAAAGGACTGACACACTGTACCACAAGTCCCCAGAGTAATGTGCTTTTGTCACAGTCTCAGAGTGGAACTGCATACTCTCTCTCTCCCTATCTCCACACTCCAGTGCTCAGTGAACAGCCAGTCCTTTGATCGGAGTCAGTTGCTCTATTAATAATTCTGACCATGTAGCCAGACACACTGTGAATTTTAAGCTGGGAAAAGACTAACCAAGCAAGTTAGAGTTTTCAAAGGAGGCCTCAGCCTTTGTCTAAAGACCAACCTCATTCTCCATTTGAAAGGGAAGAGGAGTCAGAACCCATGGTAATTTCATCAAGGTGTCAGATGACCAAATCAAGTAATGTGCCGCTTTGTCCCCAGTGTTTATGACAAATGAACAAAGATGCAATAAATAGTTTGCCATGAAGACGCAATGGCCATTTTTCTTCTCTTACAAATTTCTGCAGTGCCCCCCCCCCCCCCCAACTAAAGGTGGTTAACCCCTTGCTTGGATTCAGTTTTCCTCTAGTCGCCCCTCGACCACCTCATCCAAATGGTCACACTGAAGTTACTGGGGTGGTGGGGTGGAGTGACCTAACCAGCCCGTTGGGAAGCGGACAAGATTGGAAGTGATGTTGCTTTGTCACCCCCAAGCCTGAACTGAGAAAGAAGGAAGATAGCTCCTAACACAACCTCAGGATGTTCCAGGGTGCTTTACGGTCAATGAAGAACTTCTTATGAAGTGTTGAAATGCAGGAAGCAGGGCAGGCAATTTGTACACAGCCGGGTCCGACAAGCTGCAATGTGACAATGGGCTAGAGAGTATGATTTGTTTGTCGTGACGTTGGGTGAGGGATAAATATTGGTCCAGGACACAGGGAAAAACCCCACTGTTCCTTGACTAGTGACATGGGATCTTTTGCGTCTGCTTGAGAGAGCAGAAGGGGACTTAACATTTTACCCAAAAGTTGGCACCTCTGACAGTGCGGCACTCCCTCAGTACCACACCGTGAACATCAGTCTAGGTTATTGTGCAGAGTCCTGGGAGTGATGTTAACAAAGAGTAATATCAGGCTGGGTATAAAACAGAGGTTCCACTGGACCCAGTAGGTAGCCCATCCAGTGTAATAGTTTAAAATGACCCTCCACCACACCCTGAGTGTCAGCAAGCTGCAGTTGAGGAACATCGCAGACAAGCTCAATTTTGTACATATCTCTGTCCTCACAGACCACACTATGAATTATAGAAGGGACATAGAGACACTGAGCAATTATAAAAAGATTTACTAGAATTCTACCAGAACTGACGAAGGAAAGATTGAACATGCTGGAGCTATTTTCTCCAGAGTCGAGATCTTTAAGACTATGAGATTGGTGGGGTTGATGAAGAGGTGATTTCCTCTGCTCTAAGCCAGTGATAATGAAGCCAATTGTAATATTCCTACTTGCAGGGGCACCAGGACAAGGGACCATACTCATGGGACAGTCACTAATCAAGCCATGAGGGAATTCAGGAGGAACTTGATTATCTAGAGAGTGGTGCGGATGTGGAACTTGCTACCACAGGGAGTAGTTGAGGCAAATAGTAAAGATACATTTAAGGTGAAGCGAGATAAACACATGAGGGAACGAGGGACAGAGAGATATGCTGATATGGGGTGAAGTAGTGGGTTGGGAGAAAGCTCTTGTGGAGAAACACCAATAAGGTCTGGTTGGGCGGCATTTCCTAACTCAGTGTTGGAAATACTTTGTAACTTTAGAATCTAAATATCACAGAATCGCAGAACCTTCAAGAGTGCAGAAGGAGGCCTTTTGACCCGTCTAGTCTGCACTGTCTCTCTGAAAGAGCATTTTCCATAGTCCCCCTCCCCTGCACTATCCCCGTGACCTTGCATTCTCTCTTTCCAGATAGCAGACTAATTCCCTTTTGAAATCCTTGATCGAACGTGTCTCCATCACCGCCTCAGGACGATCGTTCCAGACTCCAACCACTTCCCGCGTGGAAAAAAAAGCCTCGCAATTCTTCTGTTCCCCATTATTTTCAATCTGTGCCCTCTCCTCTGTACTCCCTCCAATACCTTCACCTCCTTCGTCAAGTATGGCACCAAGAACTGGATGCAATACTCCAGATGAGGCCGAACCTGTGTCTTATATAAGTTCAACATGACCTCCTTACTCTTGTACTCAATGCCTTTATTCATAAAACCTAAGAGACTATGGGCGGGATTCTCCCGCAGCTGGCCGGATGGCCCGACGCCAAGAGCGGCGTGAACCACTCTGGCGTCGGGCCGACCGGAAGGCGCTGACCGGCCGGCGTGTTCCTGCGCACACGCAGGGGGCTTCTTCTCTTCGCTGGCCATGGTGGAGCCCTACAGAGGCCGGCGTGGAAGGAAAGATTGCCCCCATGGCACAGACCCGCCCGCAGATCGGTGGGCCCCAATCGCGGGGCAGCCACTGCGGCCCCCCCCCCCCCCCCCCCCCCGGGCCGGATCCCCCCGCACCCCCCCGAGGACTCACCTAGTTGGCCTACAAGCCAGGTCCTGCCGTGATGCACCATGTCCATTTCACGCCAGTGGGACTGGCCAGGAAATGACGGCCGCTCGGCCCATCGGTGGGGCGCTGCCAAAAAACCCCGGCCGGCGTGGCGTAAACCCTGCCCCTGCCCAAAAACCGGCGCCGGAGAATATGGCAGCCGGCGTCGGAGCGGCGGGGCGGGATTCATGCCGCCCCACGGGGTTTCTACGACCTGACGGGGGGTTGGAGAATCCCGCCCTGTATGTTTTATTAACTGTTATCGGGACTGCAACGAGGAAGGTGTAGATGGCCAAATGGATCCCTGGAAACAGTTAAATCCAGCATTTTGAGCAGGTAGGAATTGGGCAGGTTAAGGGTCCACCACTCCCCTTGTCTGCAAAGGACAGTGCCTGCAGATAGCCCCTTCCATTCCTTCTTGCCCTTTGAAGAATCTTAGCTTAAAAATCGTGCTTCCCACACCACCTGCCCGTCCACGGCAACAATGTTATGGCATGGGCAGCGTATAATCAGGGTCAATCAGTTGGCAACATGCCTAATGGACCCTTGCTTACTTATTTAGATCAGGTGGATGGACTGCCTATTTTGCAAACCCCCCCCCCCTCCGGCTGAAAACACACCAGGCTGAGGAACATAAAATGTAGCCCATATAGATAGGTTCGAAGGGGCATCTTAAATGAGGGAGGGGTATGGGGAAGAAAAACAGAACTTGGGGCCCAGAGAGCTGCCAAATGTGGGCAATAGAAATCGAGAATGTGCAAGAGGCCAGAATTGGAACAAAACAGTAACGTCAGCGACATCGCAATAAAGACAAGGATTTCAACCCACGATATTGAGATCTGCGTTGCTCACTAATACTTAGCCTCCAGCTAACTGACCCAACGAGGGAGCAGGTGAAGCAGCCTCATTTATCCAGACTCGAATTCAAAAGACTCACTTAATCTGCAGTTGTATCCAGCCCAGGCTCAGTTTCTACTACGGTCGCCATCGGTAATCATTCGATGCCAGATCCTTTCTCTCAGAAATTAATTGATTTATCCACGTCGAGGACTTAATTAGTTTTATTTTAGGTTTGCTGTATCAGCACATGATCACACAGCCCCCCAAGGAAAAGCTGCACTCGAAGGGTCTGTGGCTGAAAGGCAGGGCTGCAATAGTGCTCTGTGATTTTCTGATATGTTGTTTGGGAGAGAAGAGGACCCATAGGGTCACTGTATGAAAGTAGCTTTGTCTAACTCACAGTCTGATTGCCTGGGCAGGATCTAGAAAAGGCCCTGGGGGAGATTGCTTTAAATTTATCCTTGTAATAACGGCCCTGGTAACGTTGCCATTTATTTCTCAGCCCGAGTTGCCCTTGAGTCTGTGGTGATGGGTCTTCTTGAATAGCTGCAGCCCATGTGGAATAGAAACAGAAAATGCTGGAGAAACTCAGCAGTTCTGACAGCATCCGTGGAGAGAGGAACAGAGAGTGGGATCTTCCAGCCCCGGCACGGCAGGCCCCCCCCCCCCCCCAGCGGTAGTCGCCTCGGCAGGAACCTTGCTGGTGGTGCTGGTCCCATGCATCTACTGCCCTTGTCATTCTTGGCGGTGGGGATTTCCGGTTTCTGAAGTGGTGTGCGAGGTGGCACCTGGACCCTGCTCCTCTGTATCTGGATGGAGGAGAGAACGAGAGAGAAATAGGTTTCCTTTTTATGAAGTAGAGAGCGGCAGTCCATTGTTGACATCAATTGAAACCCAGTCCACCAAGATTGAAGAAGTTTGTGAAATATGCTACGGTGCCGCTGACCATCAGCATCTTCAATACAATATAAATCTCTCTGGGGATTAGTGGGAGTCCATCGATCGAGGAGGTCTTGTTGCACGACGGGTAGTGTCCATAGCTCTAGACCGAGAGGTTCTGGGTTCAAGTCCAACGCCAGGACTTATTGACCACAGAAGGAGCGTTCATGACATGGTTCAATGGGCTAATAACCAGCTTGGGAATCCTTCACCACTTCCCTGGTTTAGCACAGTGGGCTAAATAGCTGGCTTTTAAAGCAGACCAAGGCAGGCCAGCAGCGCGGGTTCAATTCCCGTACCAGCCTCCCCGAACAGGCGCCAGAATGTGGTGACTAGGGGCTTTTCACAGTAACTTAATTTGAAGCCTACTTGTGACAATAAGCGATTTTCATTTCATTTCACTTTTTCCCTGCTATTCCCCAAAAGGGAAGAATGTTTGTGTGTGGCAAAATGCTAAAAACACAAGGGACGCTGATTCCACATTCCTCAGAAACCCCTCTTTGCCACCTTGACCAAGGCTTGTGAGCCTGTGCAATCAGCAGTGAAAAACCTTTAATATGTAGTGCAGATCACTCAGCCCATCATTGTTCTTAGGCCAAGGAACTGGAGGCAGCATGAGGAATTTTTAAAATATAAGGGGCGGGATTCTCCACTCCCACGCCGAAGTGGCCGTGCCGTCGTGAATGCCGTCGAGGTTCACGACGGCGCAAAACGGCCCCGGTTCCGACCGATTCAGGCCCTGACAATGGGCCAGGATCGGGGCCGCGTCATCTACACGCGCCAGGCCTTGTCGCCCACGTAAAAGCGGCGCCGCATAGATGATGCGGCTGGCGCCGCATAACGGGCATCATCCGCGCATGCGTGGTTGCCGTTCTCTCTAAGTCCGCCCCGCAAGAAGATGGCGGACAGATCTTGCGGGGCCGCGGAAGGAAGGAGGTCCTCCTTCAGAGAGGACGGCCCGACGATCGGTGGGCACCGATCACGGGCCACCCCACATCTGAGGTACCCCCCGGTGTAGGATCCCCCCTTGCCCCCCCCCCGCAGGCCGCCCCCCCAGCGTTCATGCACCGCTCACGACTGCAGCGACCAGGTGTGGACGGAGCCGGGGGTAACCCGCTGTTTTGGCCTGGCCGCTCGGCCCATCCGGGCCTCAGAATAGCAGGGGTGCCGGAGAATCACCATTTTCGGTGTCTCCGGCGATTCTCCGGCCTGCGGCCCGCGAAATCCGACCGGGCCATTCCCGCCGCTTGGGAGAATCGCCGGAGGGCGTCGGACCGGCGTCCCGGGAAATTTTGGCGGCGCAGGCGATTCTCCCAACCGGCGTGGGAGTGGAGAATCTCGCCCAAGATGTTTTTATGGTCTGGATGTGCTGCCTGAGATGGGATTCAAAAGTAAATATCCAAAGGGAATTGGATAAATATATGCAAGGGCAAAAAAATTCCGGTGACCGAGAAGGTGCAGGGGGGTGTCATAATATACACCAGTATATCATGGTGCAGACACGCACGGATGGACACACAGTGGGACCAATCAACACACACAGCACCGCAGCCAATCACCAATGAGAGCATAAGCACTATAAAGACAGGGGGAATCAGAGTTCCCGCTCATTCGAGCTGCAGCTAGCTAGGAGGACAGAGCTCACAGCCTGCAGCACTGACATTCACCATGTGCTGAGTGCATCGACTGGTTAGGACAAGGCAAGGGTCTTTAGTTAAAGCTAGTATCGTATTTACCCACAGTCTGAGTATGTTTAAACAGTTAATGATTCAATAAAATAGTGTTGCACTATTCCAAGTGTTGGTGACCTGTATGTGTTCCACGGATCCAGAACTCCCAACACATCAGGGGGCATAGGACTAACTGGATTTATCAATTTTCATTTATGAATTTATTAATTTTGCTTCCAATTCCCAACCCTCTATCACCTTCACATGGTCCACCTCCGACACTTCCCTTCCCTTCTTTGATCTCTCTACCTCCATTTCTGGTGATAGACTGTCCACTAATATCCATTACAAACCCACCGACTCCCACGGCTACCTTGACTACAGCTCTTCATGCTCCACATCCTGTGAGGACTTCATCCCATTCTTCCAGTTCCTTCACCTCCGTCGCATCTGTTCTGATGATGCAACTTCCAAAATGGTGCTGCTGACATGCCTTCCTTCATCGCGGTTTCCCACCCACTGTGGTCGACAGGGCTCTCAACCATGTCTGACCCATCTCCCACACCTCTGCTCTCACCCTTTCCCCTCCTTCCCAGATTCAGGGTAGGGCCCCCCTTAACCCCACATTTCACCCCACCATCCTCCGCATTCAAAGAATCATCCTCCACCAGTTCTGCCAAATCCAGCATGATGCCTCACAATGCCAAGGACCGGCATTCAATTCCGGCCTTCGGTGACTGGTGTGGAGTTTGCACTTTCTCCCCGTGTGTGCGTGGGTTTCCTCTGGTTGCTCCGGTTTCCTCCTCCAGTCAAAAGATGTGCAGGTTATGTGGATTGGCCATGCTAAATTGCCCCTTAGTGTTCAAAGGTTAGTTGGGGTTATAGGGATAGGGCAGAGGAGTGGGTCTATTTAGGGTGCACTTTCAGAGGGTCGGTGCAGACTCAATGGATCAAATAGCCTCCTCCAGCACTGTAGGGATCCTATGATTCGATGCCTCCACCAAACACATCATCCCCTCACACCCCTGACAGCATTTTGAATGGACCTTTCCCTCCGGGATACCCTGGTCCATTCTTCCATCACCCCCAACACCTCACCTCTTGTCAGACCTGCTGAGATTGTCTAGCATTTTCTGTTTTTGTTTCAGATTCCAGTATCCGCAGCAGTTTGCTTTTATCTTGGCTCTTTCGAGGAGCTGGCACAGACAAGATGGGCCGAATGGTCTGTACTGTATTGTGTTATGATTCTATGCCTGTCTCCGCTCTTTGCAAAAGCTGCCAGTAAGGCCCTGATCCCGTGCTCTTCCCACTCCCTCCAAGCACAATCAATGTTTTCATGACACAGCAGATCAATGCACCTACTGACCAGGGTCACCAGTGACTGAGAAAGCGGGAGGACTGTGGCCTTCCAACCCTGTGCACTCAGCTCTGGACAAGCCCATCCACAAATGACCCATGGTTAGTAATCTGATCTAGCTTTAAAGAATGGAACACCAGACTCACACTGAAGGGGTTAATATCGAGAAGGTTCAGCACAGTAGGGATATTTTGATTAATGATTTTGGAAGTTTATCTCAAAGCAATTCTGCTTCTTGTTGAAGCTGTTTCAAATACAGATTAATTCTCTTTTTCTGCATTTCAGGGTATATTGTCAGAAGTTTCTTTAAGTATAACTCAATCGCACAGAAACATTTGAAGCAATTTCCTCGAGTCTGTTTATTCCAGATCAGATAAAAGGAATTGCTTTTTATAAAGACTGTAATTTTCTGTTTCTATCTGTGTTTCTGGTTGTTAAGGGTGTTCCATATTTTTTCTATTGCGGATGCTTTTGAGAATTTTAGTTGGAAATTTGATGATTGGAAATTAATTCTCCGACCCCCCACCGGGGGGGTCTCATAACCCCCAAAAACCGGCGTGGTGTGAGTCGCGCCGCCCGCTTCGGAGAATGGCGGGGTCCGGCGCGACTCTATGGGCCCCGGGGCCGCCCGAATCCTCCGGCCCGCGATGGGCCGAAGTCACGCCAGCCGGCGTAAATTGGAGTTGGTCCCTTACTGGCGGGACCTGGCGGCGCGGGCGGCCTCAGGGGTTATTGGGGGGTCGGGGGGGGGATCTGGCCCCGGGATCTGCCCCCACGGTGGCCTGGCCCGCGATCGGGGCCCACCGATCCGCGGGCGGGCCTGTGCCGTGGGGGCACTCTATTCCTTCTGCACTCCCGGAGGCCGTGGTCATCCGCCATTCCCGGTGCGGAAGTGACTCCATGTGTGCATGCGCGGGGATGATGTCAGCAGACGCTGACGCCCCCGCGCATGCGTGGACCCGTGCCGGCGGAGTCCCTTCGGCCCGGCTGGCGCGGCGCCAAAGGCCTTCCACGCCGCCCGGCGGGGCGCAAACCGCTCCGGCGCCATCCTAGCCCCTGAAGGTGCGGAGGATTCCACACCTTTGGGGCGGCCCGATGCCGGAGTGGTTCCCGCCACTCCACTGCTCCGTTTCTGCCCACCCCGCCGATTCCCGGAGAATCCCGCCCCCGATCATTTTAGGGAATTGAGGGTCGCTGACAGGGTTAGCACACGGAGAAAAGAGCCAGCCAGAGTGTCAGGTTTTTAAAAATTCTTTCACAGGATGCGGGCATTGCTGGCTCAGCCAACATTTATTTCCCAGGCCTAACTGTCCTTGAGAGGGTGGTGGTGAGCCGCTGCAGCCCATCTGGTGTAGGTACACCCACAGTGCTGTTAGGGAAGAGTGTCACAGGATTTTGTGTAGGAACAGTGATATATTTTCAAATCAGGATAACATGTGGCTCGGAGGGAAACCTGCAGGCAGTGGTGTTCCCATCCCGCCTTCGAGGTGGTAGAGGTGGTGGGTTTGGAAGGTACTGTTGCAGGAACTTTGGTGAGTTGCTCCAGTGCATCTTGTAGATCAGGCTTTTTCAAACTGCGGGTTCTGACCCGCGGGCTGGTCGCGGGCGGGTGTCGGGAGCGATCGGTTGGAGCACTCCCGATTGCGGGAGAAGCACCCAACGGCCGCCGACCGGCTTTTAAGTTAAGAATGCCGTCCGCGAGTGACTGGTTTCCGGTCGAAAGCGGATGATTTCCTTGCTCCAGTTGCTGCGCGCGAGGCTCTTCTCTCCGGCACCGTGTCTGTGGCGCTGAACACCCTCAACCGTGACTTTCACGTGGAGCTGAGCCGATTCCGAGACCAGCACTTTCGGGGAAGTCAGTATGAGCAGGACAAATTACTGAGATACAGCTGCACTCTCTGTGTAGGGCATCAGCCGTTTTACGCTACCGAGGAACAGATCTTTTTGATTTGATTTTGATTTGATTTATTATTGTCACATGTATTAGTATAGAGTGAAAAGTATTGTTTCCTGCATGCTGTACAAACGATGCATACCGTACATAACGAAGGAAAGGAGAGACTGTAGAATATAATGTTACAGTTATAGCAAGGTGTAGAGAAAGGATCAATTTAATACGAGGTAGGTCCATTCAAATGTCTGATGGCAGTAGGGAAGAAGCTGTTCTTGAGTCGGTTGGTATGTGGCCTCAATCTTTTTCCTGACGGAAGAAGGTGGAAGAGAGTATGTCCGGGGTGCGTGGGGTTGTTGGTGGGCTTTCTTAACTATAGTGTCGGCATGGGGATCTATGAACTCTTCTGAAAAAGCGGTGATGTTAAGCGAATCTTCATGGGTTTGGACAAAGTCAAGAAAACCTAGTGCAGATTCTGATTTGTGGAATGTTACACACGGTGATGCTGAACGATGCATGAGATTTATTAATGGAACATGCTTGGATGATTGAATCATCAGAACAGACTGAGATACAGGCTTCAAAGTGGGCAGACAGTTTGGTGAGGGAAATCCAGTGGTCAGGTACGTGATGAATGTAGGAGAGATTAGAAATCTGGCAGAGGTGGATTTGGAAAACTGGTCCAGATTCAGAGAGTCCCAGAAACAAGACAGAAATTCGAGACCTTTCACTGACTGTACGTTTGAGATAATGAAGCTAGAATCTTCACAGAAACCTGGGATTGAAGAATACAGCTGAGAGGTTAATGCCTATAGCTTTGTGCTGCTCATTCTTTGATCGGCCCAATTAACTCTTTTTAACAGTTTCAAAAAATAAGTCCAGTTTCTGAGATGCAATCATTGGTGCCCAATTTTGGGTTCCTTCTAAAGTTGTAGGGCGGGATTCTCCGATCCCATGGCGGGTCGGGTGGGGGGGGTGTGTGAATTCCCCGACGCCGCTCCGACGCCGGTCCGGAATCGGCGCCAATGGCGCAGGCGACGTTGATGGGGTGCCGGTGGGGGTCCCCTCAACGTGGTCCCTCCGGCGATTCTCCGCGCTCGATGGGCCGAATGGCCACTGAATTTGGCCGAGTCTCGCCGGCGTCGTTCGCGTGTGGTCCTACCCGGTCGGACCTCGGCGTTCTGGCTGCGGGGGTTGTTCTTGTCGTGGGGGGGAGGGGGTATCCGACTCCGGGGGGGGCCTCCATGGTGGTCAGGCCTGCGATCGGGGCCAACCAATGGGCGGGCGGGCCAATTGCCGGGGGTGGGGGGGGGGGCAATGTTCTTCTGTACCGGGCCTCTGTAGGGCTCCACCATATTGCCCGGGGGCCGGCGCGGAGACGGCAATGCACGCGCATGCGTGGACCCGCGCCGGCTGTGACGCGCATGCACAGACCTGCGCCGGCCGTGCTGGCGCCCGTATCAGCAGCTGGAGCTGCGTGAGGCGATCCAATATCGTGTTGGCCCCCTGTGCGGCGCAGGATCGCTGCTCCTCGGGCCCAGATGACGCTGTCGTAAAACGCGCCGGCGTTTACGACGGCGTCAACACTTAGCCCCATTATCGGAGAATCCCGCCCGTAATCTTTGTCACTCCTAATAAAAACCTTAAAAAAAAGAGAATGGTTCCCACGAACGGGTTTTAAATGTGAACGAAGCAGTCTTCCTGCCGGAAGCAGCGGCAGAGAACAGGTCACGCACCCTGTACATCCCGGCTTTCGGCGCAAAATCATGGAGCAGAGAGTCTTTCACTTTCTAGCTGCGAGCAAGCAGGGCAACAGGACTGTGAAGAACTGAAGGTAGATTGTTTTGTTATAAGGAAGAGAGGGCCAGAGACACAAACAGGCCAGGATCTCAAACTGAATCTGTTGGAGTGCTAGTGTTAGCTCTGGACAGAGCTCCAAGGCCTCTGGTGAACAGCCAACAAAGTAAAAACTGAAATCGGGAACAAAGCTGTATAAAAATGATTTCCTGAGGTTTGCCTTTGTAATTGTGCCAATGCAACTCAGGATGCAAAGCCCATGTGTGTTACATACAGGGAAGTACTGGCAAATGAAAGTGTAAAACCCTCAAAATTTCAAAGACATTTGAAGACTAAGCATGGCAAGTTCGAGGACAAACTTCTTTATTTTTTTCAAAGGATGCAGAGAGATCTTAAATCATGAACTGAAGTCCTTAGCAGAAATATAGCATTGAACGACAAAGCAAGTGAGATCGTGAGGACTGTCGCATTAAAGGTCAGTGAAAATGGTGTGCCCTGAAGGTCGGCTGGCATAGGCCGCAAAGGTCGACCGGTGTGCGTCACGAAGGCTGGCCAAGTCGGTAAAAGTGGGTCCCGGGAAAAAAGTTTGAAAAACACCTTTAGATAATAATAATAATAACCTTTATTAGTGTCACAAGTAGGCTTACATTAACACTGCAATGAAGTTACTGTGAAAGTCCCCTAATCGCCACATTCCGGCGCCTGTTCAGGTACACTGAGGGAGAATTCAGATTTCTCAGCGAGTATGGGAATTGAACCCATGCTGCTGGCCTTGTCCTGCATCACAAACCAACTGTCCAGCCCATCAGATGATACACACTGTGGCCACTGTGTGCCGGTGGTGGAGGAAGTGACTGTTTATTGTGATGGATGGAGTGCCAATCAAAAGGCCTGCTTTATCCTGGATGGTGTTGAGCTACTTTTTAAAAATCTATTTTTTTCCCAATTAAGGGGCAATTTAGCGTGGCCAATCCACCTACCCGGCACATCTTTGGGTTGTGAGGGTGAGACCCACGTAGACACGGGGAGAATGTGCAAACTCCACATGGATGGTGTTGAGCTTCTAGAGCGTTGATGGAGTTGCAGCTATCCAAGCAAGCGGTGAATATTCCTTTTTCCTGACTTGAGCCTTGTAGATGGAGGACAGTTTTGTTTCTGCGGAGTCAGGAGGCGAGGTAGCGTTGCTGGTTGGATGCATTTATAGAGGTGTCACCTCTTGACCCCCTGCTCCAACTACCCACCCCCTTCCCCCCCACACACTCTTATCATTAGTCACCACGCCTTCCCATAGTCAATCAGAAATCAAGTCAACCCATCATTAGCTAGTTGAATTAAAATCTCCTCTCAGTAGGGTTGCTAACATCAGATGCTTGGGGGGAAGGGGGGGGGGGGGAGGGGTTCGGGGGGGGGGTTACCAGATGACCTCTCACCTCAACCCCTCCTCCTCCCCCCCCCCCCCACTTAGTCAAACGGCCTGTTTTCCCTTCTCCGATGTTTATGTAACCAATAAATAATATGCTCAATGACTTTGTTTAAGAATGCTTCTTTTAAGTGGCCAGGCAAGTTTCCCCCTCGGAGTTGTTTGGAACAAAATGCACGAGAATTCCTGGATACTCCAGTCTAATCCTGGAGGGTTGACAACCACCTATCAGACCCTGACCTCTAGAAAGTGCAGTGTTTTGTTGAGGTAGGGGGTTGGACATGGGCAAGATTGGGATCCATTGTTGCATGACCCTGATGGATAAACACTCTGTAGTTCTCATCTTTGCTGCTTCAGTATGTCCATTGCCCCTTGAAATCCAATGGCTCGCTGAGTCCCTTTTTACATTGTTTCTGGGCTGCCTGAGATGATTTTGGGAGAAAGTGGAGAGGGTGCGGAGCTATACGTGCACCTGAAGAGGAATGGGTTAGGGGGGTTGGAGGGAGAGACGACATTCCATCTTTCTTGGGTAAGGGTACCGGAGGAAACACGGCTTCTGTGAGACGGCACCACAAAAAATCTTTCGGCGAGGAGGGAGAAAAATGGATAGTACAAATTAGCAGGAAGAGGGGAGCTATTTGGGGGCAGACTACAGATCACTTTGCCGTCTTATGAACAACAGGATTCAGGGGAGGTTTACTAGAATGTTAGCAGGGCTGAAAGACTTCAGCTATATTAAGAGACTGGAGAAGCTGGGCTCTTACCCTTCAGATGGAAAAGTACGGAGGGAGATTTGATTGAGACATTCATGGTCATGAAGGACGATAATGGAGCAAAGAAGGAGAAACCAATCTCGGAGGCAAAACGATCAGTCAACAGAGGAACCAGATTTATAGTTGGCAAAAATCCAGAGACAGCGTAAGGGAAAATAAAATTTGCACAGCGACTTGTGATTTGGAATTTACTACTGTACTTGAAAGGGTGTTAGGAGCAGAGTGAATAAATTGTAACTTTTCAAAGAGAATTGGATGAATTGTTGGAAAGGAAAAAAAACGCTGGGCAATGGGGAAAGAGGAGGCAAGTTGGACTAATTGGATCACTCTTTCAAAGTGTTAGCACAGACACAATGGGCTGAATATGCCATGTCGCTCTGTGATTCCATGATTCTATGAACATGGGGCAGCACGGTGGCACAGTGGTTAGCAATGCTGCCTCACAGTGCCATGGACCCGGGTTCAATCCCGGCCCTGGGTGACAGTCCGTTTGGAGTTTGCACGTTCTCCCTGTGTCTGCATGGGTTTCCTCCTGGGGTTCCCAAAGATAGAACATAGAACAGTACAGCACAGTACAGGCCCTTCACCCACGATGTTGTGCCGACCGTTTATCCTAATCCAAGATCAACCTAACCTACACCCCTTCAATTTACTGCTGTCCATGTGCCTGTCTAAGAGTCGCTTAAATGTCCCTAATGACTCGGACTCCACCACCTCTGCTGGCAGTCCATTCCACACACCCACCACTCTCTGTGTAAAGAACCTACCTCTGACATCTCCCCTATACCTTCCTCCAATCACCTTAAAATTATGTCCCCTCGTGACAGCCATTTCCACCCTGGGGAAAGGTCTCTGGCTATCCACTCTATCCATGCCTCTCATCACCTTGTGCACCTCTATCAAGTCACCTCTCTGTCTTCTTCACTCCAGTGAGAAAAGCCCTAGCTCTCTCAACCTTTCTTCATAAGACATGCCCTCCAGTCCAGGCAGCATGCTGGTAAATCTCCTCTGTACCCTCTCCAAAGCATCCACATCCTTCCTATAATGAGGCGACCAGAACTGGACACAATATTCCAAGTGTGGTCTAACTAGGGTTTTATAAAACTGCAGCAACACCTCGCGGCTCTTAAACTCAATCCCCCTGTTAATGAAAGCCAACACACCATACGCCTTCTTAACAACCCTATCAACCTGGGTGGCAACTTTGAGGGATCTATGAATGTGGACCCCAAGATCCCTCTGTTCCTCCACACTTCCAAGAATCCTGCCTTTAACCCTGTATTCAGCATTCAAATTTGACCTTCCAAAATGAATCACTTCACATTTATCAAGATTGAACTCTATCTGCCACTTTTCAGCCCAACTCTGCAACCTGTCAATGTCCTGTTGTAACGTGCAACAACCTTCAACACTATCCACAACTCCCCCAATCTTCGTGTAATTGGCAAACCTACTAACCCACCCTTCCACTTCCTCATCCAAGTCTTTTATAAAAACCACAAAGAGCAGAGGTCCCAGACCAGATCCTTGCGGGTCACCACTGGTTACCGACCTCCAGGCGGAATACTTTCCATCCACTACCACTCGCTGTCTTCTTTCGGCCAGCCAATTCTGTATCCAGACAACCAAATTTCCTTGTATCCCATGCCCCCTAACTTTCTGAATGAGCCTACCATGGGGAACCTTATCAAATACCTTACTGAAATCCATATACACCACATCCACTGCCTGACCTTCATTAATGTGTCTCGTCACATCCTCAAAGAATTCAATGAGGCTTGTGAGGCATGACCTGCCCCTCACAAAGCCATGCTGACTATCTTTAATCAAACTATGTTTTTCTAAATAATCATAAATCCTATCTCTCAGAATCCTTTCCAATATTTTGCTCACCACAGACGTAAGACTGATGGGTCTGTAATTCCCAGGGATTTCCCTATTCCCTTTCTTGAATGGGGGAACAACATTCGCCTCCCTGCAATCATCCGGTACTACTCCTGTGGAGAGTGAGGACACAAAGATCATCGCCATTGGTGCAGCAATCTCCTCCCTCTCTTCCCGTAGTAAGCTTGGGTATATCCCGTCAGGCCCAGGGGACTTATCTATCCTGATGCTTTTCAAAATTTCCAGCACATCCTCCTTCTTAATATCAACCTGTTGGAGTCTATTAACCTGGTTCACACTGTTCTCATGAGCAACAAGGTCCCTCTCTCTAGTGAATACTGAAGCAAAGTATTCATTTAGGGCCTCCTCCATCTCCTCAGACTCTAGGCACAAGTTCCCTCACTATCCCTGATCGGCCCTACTCTCACTCTGATCATCCTCTTATTTCTCACATAATTGTAGAACGCCTTGGGGTTTTCCCTAATCCTTCCCGCCAGAGCTTTTTCATGCCCCCTTCTAGCTCTCCTCAGTCCATTTTTGAGTTCCTTCCTGGCTACCTTTGTAACCCTCTAGATCCGAGTCAGATCCTTGCTTCCTCAGCCTTATGTCAGCTTCCGTCTTCCTCTTGACTAGAAGCTCCACTTCTCTTGTCATCCAAGGCTCCTTCACCTTACCATTCCTTCCTCGTCTCAGTGGGACAAAACTATTCAGCACTCGCAGCAAGTGCTCCTTGAACAATCCCCACATTACTGTTGTGCATTTCCCCAAGAACAATTGTTCCCACTTTATGCCCCTCAGCTCCTGTCTAATAGCAGTATAATTTCCCCTCCCCCAATTAAAAACCTTCCCATGCAGGTTAGGTGGATTGGCCATGCTAAAATTGCCCCCTAGTGTCCAAAGACGTGCAGATTAGGTGGAGTTATGGGATAGGGTGGGGGAGTAGGCCTAGGTGAGGTGCTCTTTCAGAGGATCGATGCAGACACGATGGGCCGAATGGCCACCTTCTGCATTGTAAGGATTCTATTGTAGTGAGTGGTGACCTCAGCATTTTTAAAGCACGTGGCAAAGTCAAGCCGAAGGCTCCCTCCCAAATCTCTAATGCCCCAAACTTTGCTGTAACAGGGCATCTTGTATCACAGGGCAATTAGTCAGTTAAAACTGTTTGTGCGTGTTTAGAATTTTTTTAAAAAGTGCCCACTAAGCTGCTGGAAGTGTGAGCAGGTAACAGTGCAGTGAGGGAAACAGGGACACCTGGGACCTCAGTCAATAACAATTTATTTCCATAACCAATGAGATTCATGGATTGGGAAGGAAGCAGAGAAACAGAACGAAATGAGGTTAGATTAAAATCAAATCAGATGCAGGAAGAGAAGTAGAGATCAGAAAAAAACCATTGGATTAAGAGAAAGAGAAAAGAGACCAAGAGAAAAAGCGAGAATTTTTCGAAATCTCCAACAACTATACACAACCTGAAGGAAAGAGACTCTTAATTGTTCACTTTCCGGGTCAGAGGGGGTTGATTGACAGTCATTAGCAATTATCATGGCATTAATTGGGTACTTCCACTTTTAATTAGTGAACTTAATTTTCTGTGGAGATTTTAATGGGCAATTAATGTGTAAATAGCTTCATTAAAATCAATGGGGAGACTAAGGGCAAGATGCCAACAGCTCCTGGCAATTTGTAATTCATTGGAAAATCACTTGCTCGCCACAAACGGCTGGCTAATTTGTATATTAATAATGCTATTTTTTTCAGCGAGTTCTGGGCCAATTATTTCCTCTCTGGTTAAAAATCTGCCTGCTACAGATGCTACAGACCATCTTTGTCAGCCTGACCTCCACAGCTTCCTGGGATCTGTAGTAGAGTATCGGTTACA
The DNA here is from genome assembly GCF_047496885.1 of Scyliorhinus torazame. Lineage (NCBI taxonomy): Eukaryota > Metazoa > Chordata > Chondrichthyes > Carcharhiniformes > Scyliorhinidae > Scyliorhinus > Scyliorhinus torazame. The sequence continues at coordinate 18,141,311 of NC_092724.1, read as the reverse complement.
GTTTGGTCGGTCTGAAGATATTTTTGTAGTCAAACATAAGTTAACTGTAAGTCTCCATTGACTCTTCGCACTTTAAAAAACTGACAGTAAAAGGAACAAGGTAGGAGTTACCTCCATGCTTGCTGGTACACAAGGTTCTGTCTAACGCCAGACTGATCCTAGGTCCGTGATATGTGCTCTCTTCCAGCACTGTGTGGGCGGGACTGTACTCAGTCCTAGATTAATCCTATATGTTCCAGACCCTTATACTACAGTAGTACGAACGCATGCTGTACCTGTCCTCGGAGTGTTTGATGGGGACAGTGTAGGGGGAGCTTTACTCTGTATCAATCTCATGCTGTACCTGTCCTGGGAGTCTTTGATGGGGAAAGTGTAGGGGGAGCTTTACTCTGTATCAACCTCATGCTGTACCTGTCCTGGGAGTGTTTGATGGGGACAGTGTAGGGGAGCTTTACTCTGTATCTAACCCCGTGCTGTACCTGTCCTGGGAGTGTTTGACGGGGACAGTTTAGAGGGAGCTTTACTCTGTATCTAACCCCATGCTGTACCTGTCCTGGGAGTGTTTGCGGAGGACACTGTAGAAGGAGCTTTACTCTGTATCTAACCCCGTGGTGTACCCGTCCTGGGAGTGTTTGATGGGGACAGTGTAGAGGGAGCTTTACTCTAAGGGGAGCTTTACTCTGTATCTAACCCCATGATGTACCTGTTTTGAGAGTGTTTGTTGGGGACAGTGTAGAGGGAGCTTTACTCTACATCTAACCCCATGTTGTACCTGTTCTGGGAGTGTTTGTTGGGCACAGTGTAGAGGAAACTTTACTCTGTATCTAACCCCGTGCTGTACCTGTCCTGGGAGTGTTTGATGGGGACAGTGTAGAGGGTGCTTTGCTCTGTATCTAACCCCGTGTTGTACCTGCCCTGGGAGTGTTTGATGGGGACAGTGTCGAGGTGTATTACTGAAGTGTTTCATTCCCCAGCATGCACATCGTACAGATCAGTGGCAGCAGAATTTGCGCAAAGGGAGCAAAAAATCTCTTTCTAACTTTGATGACTCCAAAGCTGATGTGAAATTCACCTGACGATTACTGACACTCCTGGATAACTTCAATGCACAGGAAATTATTTACACTTCTTCAACCACTTCAAAGATCAACATAGAAAGATCTTTGAGTCTGAGCTGGTACGCGAGCTAACTGAGGCAAGGCATGAACACGAAATCCTAGATGAAGCAAAAGGCAGGTGGCACTGGGAATCACAAGAACAAAGGAAAGTCTTTGGTAAAAGTAACCTTTAATTGTAAGAACACTGTTGAGGCAACACATCAAAGAGCAGAATCATATTGATGTTGTGTTCTTCGCCTCTGGAGGGGAACGAGGTACAGAGTGAAGAAAAGGATGACTCTCGACTTTGCAAGCTGAGGAAAGCACTGAGACACTGGAACGCACAACTCCTTCGGGTGCAATTATATTCCAGAGAGCGCAACGTTTTCATTCATGTAAAAACAGAGCATGTTGGATAAACACAGAAGGCCAATCTGCATCTGGAGAAAGAAAGAATCAGCTCGTGTCTCAGGACTTAATCCTTTCCAAAACAAAAGACTGATATATATATATCTATATATGTAACTATAATATTCAAGTGCAGTCAGGGTATCCAGCCGTGCCTGCTCTTGATGCTGCAATGGTCCTTGTTAAAGCGACTGTAACTGCGTCGGCCAAACTTTCCTTTAGAACGTCTGTACGATGAACGGAAAAGTAACTTAAGCAAAAGACAGTGATTGTGGAGGGGAGTAAAGGTGTAATAAAATCACCCATGATTCACACTCATTGGTGAAATCACGGTTTGATTTATGTAACCATTCCTTTTGTTTCGTGCTGCTGTTGTGCTACAAAACTGTTGCAAGGAGTTAGAGACTTTTGTGGGGACCAGGGATTGGGTCCAATCCCCGATTGCTGGCCAGGGAAGGATGTCTGACTTGGCCGAGGATCCCAAAACCACCTTGTTCAGGAAATAAATGGTTTGTCAACAGGTCGGGCAGTTTGAGGGTTGAAGAATTCACCCACAGGATTGCGCCTGATCAGCGGCCATTGAACCTGACCGCGTTCTTGCGTTTCTGGGGAGTGAAGGGATTTGCAGAGAAGGTGAGGAGGTAAGGTTATAACTTGGCAATCCTCGCCAAGCAATCAAAGGGAGTTGGGGGCCGTAACTAAAAGCAGCTGAGGCAAGTGAGGGGAGGATACCTTCTCCTCCAGAGGGTGGTGGGCATCTGCAAATCGCTGCTTAAGTTGGTCTTTGGGGCTGAAACGCTCAACTCATTTAAAAGGTGCCCGGTTCAGCATCTGAAGTGCTGGAACCTGCAAGGCTGTGGATCAGGTGCTGTAAAGTGGGAGTAAAATGAACGGCTAGATGACTTTTTCTCTTTCTGGACGTCACGGACGCGTTGGACGGAATGGTCTCTTTCTGCATCCTAACATCTCTATGGTTTTGTGTAAACAACAGAAACACCTTGCATTTATACACTGCTCTTCACGTTGTAAAATATTCTGAGGTTCTTGACAGGGGCGATTATGAAACAAGATTTGGCGCAGAAGCTGAGGCTCGGACAGGTGAGAGCAGGTTTCGGCAAAGGTTTTAAAGAGGGGAGAGAAGGGTCTAGGGAGGGAATTCCAGAGCTTAGGGCCCAGACACTTGAAGGCACGGCTGCCAACTGTGGAGCAATTAAAATCCAGGATGTGCTGGAGATCAGAACTGGAGGAGAGCAGAGGTGTGGGAGGGTTGGTAGGCTAGAGGATGTTACAGAGACAGGACGGGGTTTGAAAACAAGGATGAGAATAGATTTGTAAATTGGCGAAATGAAATACATTAGAACAGATGTATGCCATTCAACTAGGTCACAGCTGATATGTGCTTCATTTCCATTTATTCGCCTTTTCATAGAATTTACAGTGCAGAAGGAGGCCATTCGGCCCATCGAGGCTGCACATGCCCTTGGAAAGGGCACCCCACTTAAGCCCACACCTCCACCCTACCCATGTAACCCGACCTAACCTTTTGGACACTAAGGGCCAATTTAGCACGGCCAATCCACCTAACCTGCACATCTTTGGACTGTGGGAGGAAACCGGAGCACCCGGAGGAAACCCTCGCAGACACGGGGGGGAACGTGCAGACTCCGCACAGCCAGTCACCCGAGGCTGGAATTGAACCTGGGACTCTGGAGCTGTGAGCCAGCAGTGCTAACCACTGTGTCACCGTGGCAGACTTTGCTCCATAACCCTTAATATCCGACCCTAGCAAAAGTCTATCTGTCTTCACCTTGAAAAAGTCAGTTGACTTCTGACATCTACAACCTTTTTCCGTATTTCTGGTTTTAGCTCACTAGTAACAAAGCAGATTGTTGTTACTGACAAGGTAGATCAAAATAATTTAAATCGAGTGACACTTTACAGACTGGAGAACACCTTTAAGAGGTATAGTGGCTAGCGGCAGAACACCAATCTGGCAACTGCATTAAGTTAATTTTTTACACTGCCTTCATCAAAGACAACTGTGTGGATTATAATTTCTGCTATATACATTGGTTCAGGAAGCAGGAACAGAACCCAGAACTTTAAAGGGGAATTTTGTTTTCGATAACATAGGATCATACAGAATGTACAGCATGGAAATCTTTACCTGTACACCTGAAAACCGAACACATCCAAAAAATTCCTGATGCCAGGAATGAGGAATTTTAGATGCAAGGAAAGATTGGAGAAATTGGGCTTGTTCACCTTGGTGCAGAGAAGATTAAGAGGCGACCTTATTGAGGTGCTCAAAATTCTGAACAATTTTGGCAGGGTCAGGAAGGATATTCTGTTTCCACTAGTTGGTATGTCAGTGACTAGGGGGGCCACAATTTCAAATTGGTCAGCAAGAGAGCATGGAGTGAGACGAGGAGAAACAATGGGCGGGATTCTCCGATAATGGGGCTAGGTGTTGACGCCCTTGTAAACGCCGGAGCGTTTAACAATCCCGTCATCTGGCCCCTAGGAGCAGCGATCCAGCGCCGCACAGGGGCCAGCACGGCACTGGAGCGCCTCTCGCAGCTCCAGCTGCCGATACGGGCGCCGGCACGGGTGGCGCGGGTCTGCGCAAGTGTGCCACGGCAGGCGCGGGTCCGCGCATGCGCACCGGGCCCCTGTAGGGCTCTGCCATATTGCCCGGGGCTGGAGCGGAGAAGGGAACCCCCCGCGCATGCGCGGAAATATGCCAGCCGTAGCACGCATGCGTGGAAATACGGCGGCTGTTCCGCGCATGCGCGAACCCACGGCGGCCGTTCCGCGCCGGCTGGAGCTGCGGGGACCACTCCGGTGCCAACCTGGCCCCCTAGGAAGGGGAGAATTCCTCACTTTCGGGACCATTGACGCCGGAGTGGGTTGGCACCGCTTTTCACGCCGGCGGGGGGACATCGCCCCATTATTAGAGAATCCCGCCCCCTGTGTTTAGTATTCGGTTTTACACCTTACCATTCCAGACATTTTATTTACTTTGGGCTACGGCTAGCCTAGGCTTTGGCTATTGTAATGTACGTTGACATGCAGTATCTGAAAATCGAAATGATCTGAAATCTGAAATGTAATCGGCCCTGAGGGTTTCTGATAATGCTCATGGCATACCGCCATTGATGATCCTCCCATCTTACTTTCTTTAACTTTATTTTATTCTAATTTTAGAATGCCCAATTATTTCTTTTCCAATTAAGGGACAATTCAGCATGGCCAATTCACCTATCCTGCACACCTTTGGGTTGTGAGGGTGAAACCCACGCAGACATGGGGAGAATGTGCAAACTCCACACGGACAGTGACCCGGGTCCGGGATCGAACCCGGGTCCTCGGCGCCGTGAGGCAGCAGAGCTAACCCACTGCGCCACTCTTTTGTCTAACTTTATTAGCCTATCATTCTATTCCTTTCTCCTTTGTGTATTGATCTGATTTCCCCCTAAAGTCAGCTATGCTGTCCATCTCGACCAATCTTTATGGCAGCAATTTGACATGCTCACCACTCTCTGGGTTAGGGATTTCTCCAGAATTTCCGGTTGGATTTATTGGTGACTATTTTACATTGATGGTCTCTGGTTCTGCTCGCTCCAACAAATGAAGACATCTTCACTATATTTAGCTCCAAAGGAGAATATTCTTCTGGGAAAATGTGTTCAGGGCGTATCTTCTCTCTGAAAATATGTTGCATCAGTGTCGCGTCCAACTGCTTCCCTCTGACGAGACGTCCTTTCCTTTATCCAAAAGTTCCTGTAGGAAGATGACCCAGACTTAAATGGCTGGCCGTGCCTGCTTGGCTAAAGCTCCCACCTCTGGGTGGCTGGATGGCCAGTGGGTTTGAGGTGTTGTACAGGTCTTTACACTTCCCAGGCCCATGACCCATGCCCCACACAATGGCGAAAGTCAAGATGAAAAAGTCACAATGTCACAGGATCACCATCAATTCCGAGTCACTCATCACTGAGTTGGGGATCACCCAGGCCCTTCACAGCAATGCTATCAAACAGCAGATAACCCAACATTTGGTCAAGATGGGCTTAGTCAAAAGCAAGGGCAGGTGACCAAAAGCTTGGTTAAAGAGGCGAGTTTTAAGGAGAGTCTTAGAGGAGGAGCGAGAGTGGTTGACAGATGGAAAGGTTGAGGGAATGAATTCCAGAAGTTTGGGATCAGTTATGATCTTAGTGGAAGGTGGAGCAGGTTGAAGGAGTCACATGGCCTACTCTTATGTTCCATCATTGTTGCTGAGGTAACAGGGCCTGGAATTCCCTATCTGACACTAGATAAACTTGCAGGGTAAGGGGGAAAGCGCAGGACGATGGGGCTGACTACAGAGAGTTGGCATGTATGACTCTGGGCTGATCAGCCTCCTCCTGAGCTGAAATGATCCAAGGCCGGAACTTTCTAGTAACCCCACTGAAGCAGCAATACTTCAAAAGTCCCTCGTTGGCTGTGAAGTGCAAATAGACGTCTGGCAGTCGTGAAAGGCGCCATATAAATGCACGTTTTTCCTTTGATCTCCTTCGGAGGTGTTTATCCAAACAAATACTCACTTCGGGCTGCAGCCTGTGATACAATGCTGCCCTGAAGATGACGGAAGACAGTCAGAATCCAAGCAGATCTGAGAAACTGGACTTGACAAAAGCAACAAAGCTTAAAATGTGCTCTGCATATATATGATCCGCCAAAAAACACAAATTGACAGGAACGCTGGAGGTGGCCTTCAAGAGACTGACAGTAAGTGACAGTCTGTGAACAAGGTGCAGACAATAAATGTAAAACTTTACATAGAGCTCATAGCTAGGAGTCAGGAATATACATTCTAATGCTGGTTCGAGGCAGAACTTGTTTCCTTCTAAAGTCACACGGGTTGGCGCTGATACATAAATTATATTACTCTTGGGAAGATTTGTGGCTCAGCTTACAATGACACCTGCTTACCAAAGGGTTCCTGGAGTGAGTGCCAGCTGTAGCAGCAGGTGTGAGGTTGGCAACAGAGAATGTTAGCGCAAGGTGATATGTGTTATACTCCGGATAGCCAGTTGGTGAAGAAAGAATCCCAACCAGTCTTTACTTGGAATAGCTTTATTTACAGAGTGAAGTATTACAGGTATATATCTCCTGGCTCAACTCCTGTGTCAAAAGGGGCACAACTGACTATCGAATCATTGCCCTTCACCTCTATGTACTTAATCTCAATTGATACAAGTAACATTCATGCCACACAAGTGCTAGGCAATGAGCACCTCCAACACAAAATAATCTAACCATCTCCCCTTGAGGCTTTCAATGGTACAACTATCACTGAACCTCCCACTATCAATACCCTGGGGGTTACCTTTGACCAGAAACTTACCGTGGCTACAAGAACAGATCAGAGTCTTTGAATTCTGTGGCAAGTAACTCACCTCCTGACTCCCCAAAAGCATGTCCACCATCTAGTCAGCAGTGTGATGGAATACTCTCTACTTGTCTGGATGAGTGCAGCTCCAACAACACTCAAGGAGCTCAACACCATCCGGGTCAGTTGACTGGCACCCCATTCACCACCTGCACCATTCAGTCCTTCCATTACCAACAGTGGCAGCCATGTGCACCATCTACAAGATGCACTGCGGCTACTCACCAAGGCTCCTTCGTCACATTCCAAACCCATGGCCTCTTCCACCTAGCAGGGCAAGGGGAACAGATATATGGGAACATCACCACCTGCAAGTTTTCTTCCAAGCCATATACCATCCTAACGTGGAAATAGATCACCGTTCCTTCACTGTCGCTGGGTCAAAATCCTGGAATTCCCACCCTAACAGCAATGTGGGTGTACCTACACCTCAGGGACTGCAGCGATTCAAGCAGGAGGCTCACCACCACCTGCTCAAGGGCAATTAGGATCCTGACCTAGCCATCGAGGCCCACACCCATGGACAAATAAAAATAGTTAACTGGTGGCTTGTCCTTTGCTGTATTTCTGAAGTTCCCATGCTGCTGTTCCTGGCTGGAAGATGAGTAATTATGAAACCATTTACAAAGAATATGGGGACGATTCACCGCCTGCGTTCTGCACAGCGCACTTCCGGGAGAGTTCCTAAATGGGGTTCGCGGGAAACGCCCAGCGGAGCGCGATGCTCCTGCGGAAGCAGACGCAAACTGGTTCATGCCCTCTCTGGGTGTGAACCAGATGGGTGTATTTAAATAACCATTTAAACACATTTAAATATGCACTTCTATGTTTTAGCCAGAGTCTCGCGGCTCCTCAGATTCATCGCCCCCCCACTGGTGCAGCGTGAAGCCGACGGGAATCACTACTGGTCCGCACTAACGGAGACCAGACGTGATGACCACACCGGGGGGCTCGGAGGCCCCGGGTGGTCAGGGACACTGGCACCCTGGCACACTGGCAGTGCCAACCTTGCCTGCCAGATTAGGACTGCCAGGATGCCAAGGGGCACTGCCAAGGGGTGGGGCCTGAAAGCGAGGATGGCCATTAGAGGGAGGGATTGGAGGGGGGCATGAAGGGGGCCTGAAGGGGGACCTGGCCATTTTGAGGGGGGATTGAGGAGGGCATGACGGGGGCGCATGAAGGTGGGCATGGAGGCGGGGCTGAAAGTGGGGGGCCTTCGGCATCCCCATAACGGGCCGTCGGTCACTTGTGGGGGGGGGGGGAAGGAATGCTGGTACCAGCGATGGGGATGTGGGGCTAATGCCTGCGAGTTGGGGGGAGCGAGGTCTCTGCTGGTGAGTAGGAGGGGCAGGGGTGAGGTGCTGTAGGATTGTTTGGATATCGGGGAGCCCTTTAAGAACACGCCCCGATCTCGGAGGAGCCAGCTTGGCCGATGTGTTTGGATTTTGCACTTCACTTTCCAGGTGGTAATCTCTGCACGCTAAAAATGATGAACTGTGGGAGAATTGCACTAGGAATCCTGCTGTAGTCCCACCAAAAATGACTTTTTTCGAAGAATTCCGCCCTGTGTTCTTCACATTGGTAACTACAAAATCAATGGGACCAAAAGCAAAATACCACGGATGCAGGGGATCTGAAATATAGCAGGGAAGGGGGGTATTAATCAATAAATCAGGTAGCATCTGTGGAGAGAGAAACAGATGTTTCAGGTGGGTGACCTTCCATCACGACTGAGGTCGGGTAAAGCGAGTGGGCTCTCACCTGGCACTGAATTCCTTGAACTCAGGCCCCATCGTTTCCCCTTTTAATTTTCCCCACACTGAGAAATGTGTCTCTAGCCCTCATAGCCGTAGGCTCCGAAATACTTGCCCCAAACTTCTCCACCTCCCTATCGCCCCCTCTCCTCTTTTAAAATGTTCCTTGAAAACTACCTCTTTGACCAAGATTTTGATCACCTTTCTTAATATCTCCTGATGTCAATTTTTGCTGATAATGTTCCTTGGGCTGTCTAACTGCATTAAAAGTGTTTTATAAATGCAATTTGATTTTAATAAGCTTCTAGAGGATGTGCAAAACAGCAACAATTTCCTCTTGAATTCGAGATCTGACTTGGAGAGATCAGAAGGCGAGTGGGATTGGAGCTGTGACATCAGTGTGGTCGAGGGGTGCTCTGCTGAGGTTGATGGTGGCGTTTGGACCTTATCTTCACATGACCTCCCCAGCCTCAGCTAGTCTGCTGCTGAGACCCTCATCCCTACCTTTGTTACCTCTATTGACAATTCCAGCACTTCCCAGATCAGCTTCCCATCTTGCAACCGCATCCAAAACTCCCCTTTCCCGCATCCAAGTCCCCTAGTCCCCTAATTCTGGAATTCCCTCCCTCAACAGCTCTCTTTGGCCAGGTTTTGACTCTCCTAATGTCTCCTTCTTTAGCTCGGTGTCTGATAATAATAATCTCTATTAGTGTCACAAGTGGGCTTACATTAACACTGCAATGAAGTTACTGTGAAAATCCCCCAGTCGCCACATTCCGGCGCCTGTTCGGGGACACAGAGGGAGAATTCAGAATGTCCAATTCACCTGACAAGCATGTCTTTCGAGACTTGTGGGAGGAAACCGGAGCACCCAGAAACCCACGCAGACACGGGGAGAACGTGCAGACGCCGCACAGAGTGTTACCCAAGCCGGGAATCGAACCCGGGTCCCTGGCGCTGTGAAGCAACCGTGCTAATCACCGCGCCACCGTGCTAACATTCCTGTGAAGGGACTTGCAGCGTTTTGCTGTTTTACAAGCAATGTATAAATGCAAATTATTGCTGCTGTTGAATGGAGAAAATTGGAGAGGATAAAGGAATAGAATTGCAACAGAATTAAGGAAAATGACCCCCTTGTTCTCTCTTCAAACGTCTATACCAGTGACTGCATCTCAAAACTATTTAATTGGCTGTAAAGCGGCTTGGGTCATTGTGCACGGTGCTGTATAAGTTTAGGTTTTGTCTTTGTTTTTATTGCACCTGCATGCATTAGGCAAGAGTGTCTGTAGCAATAGTGAGATTGGAGGCCCAGTGCTCTCAGAATACGAATGCAAGAAAAAGCCTTTCAATTCCCAGCTTTGGGACTGAAATCAAACTCATGTCCCCTGGTCAGTTTTCTCTTGAAGAAGCTCACAGCAGGAAGTATCTGAGGATCACCCAGTAGCATGATTTTGATGAAGGGTGTGTGAAGATTTATACCCGAATGGACCATCTCCTTCGAGCAGTGCAAAGTAAATTGACTCCAGTCTATTCGGTATGTGCTTGTGCTCTATTTTAAATCACAGATGTTGCTTGTTTCCTGAAGCATGAACTGCTCTGTTGAAGAACAATACTGGTGCACATCGCATCAAAGCGGATCAGTGTCTCGGTCCATACCCACATTGGCAATGTCTAGTTAATTTCTGTCGCTTATGGATTGAGCCTCAGTCGAAAGGGTGGTCAGCAGGAACAAATCATGAAAAGATGGATCTTTTGGATAAAGGTAACCCCATTTGATAGGGTGGTTAGCACTACTGCCTTACAGCACCAGGGACCTGGGTTCAATTCCGGCCTCGGGTGACTGTCTGTGTGGAGTCTGCACGTTCTCCCCGTGTCTGCGTGGGATTCCTCCGGGTGCTCCGGTTTCCTCCCACAGTCCAAAGATGTGCAGGTTAGGTGGAATGGCCATGCCAACAAAATTTCCCTCAGTGCCCAAAGATGAGCAGGTTAGGTGGGGTTGCAGGTTTTGGGCCTAGGTAGGGTGCTTTTTCAGAGGGTCGGTGCAGACTCAATGGGCCAAACGGCCTCCATCAGTGTTGTAGGAATTCTATGATTTACCTACTTTGTCACTTAATCCCATTTCCCTTCATAAACACACTTATTTTCTCGTGACTATGTTTCCTTTCTGCTTTAAAACTCTCCCCTGTTCCTTGAACCTGAGGTCATCCAAATCTCAGCTACATGTGTCCTAATGGCATCGAGTTCCATTTATGCATTGCTCTTGTGCCCATTGGCGTCCGCTGGTTCCCAGTTGAGCAATGGCCCAAACCTGTTTTCAAACCCTTCTGTGACCTTGCACACCTTGCGCACCCCATCTCTGGAAGAAGGAACAAAAACACTGTCAATATTCTGCAAACCAGGCGATGAACACTGCAGACAGAAACTGGGTTCAGACTTTGGATCAATGACTTTTCATCCAAACTAGGAAACATCAGAAACGTAATAGATTTCAAGCAAGTGAAAAGGGCAAGGGGTGGAAAAGGCACCGGAGGGAAGGTCTGCGATAGGCGGAAAGATGGAAGAGATTAAATGACCAGAGTTGGTGTTGCAGAGTCAAGTGGAATGGGAAATGGGAAAATTAAGAAACAAAAGAGGTGTCCGGAACAGGATGCAATTTGCAACATTTCTCCAGGCGAGCCTGAACAGCCTTGTACACATCAGTACACAGCTGTCGGCTTCACCTTGGTGCCCGAATAAATATTTTTGGAGATGGTTTTGAGGCTTGTGAGTACCAAGGGGCTGGTTTAGCACAGGGCTAAAGAGCTGGCTTTTAAAGCAGACCAAGGCAGGCCAGCAGCACAGTTCAATTCCCATACCAGCCTCCCTGAACAGGCGCCGGAATGTGGTGACTTTGGGCTTTTCACAGTGACTTCATTTGAAGCCTACTTGTGACAAGCGATTTTCATTTCATTTCATTCATCTGTAAGCAAGAAAGTGAAGTTTCAGGTGTACTTACTATTTGTAGTGGCCCGTACCAGCCTCCCCGAACAGGCGCTGGAATGTGGCGACTTGGGGCTTTTCACAGTAACTTCATTTGAAGCCTACTTGTGACAATAAGCTATTATTGGAAGCTGCGGAGACCACACATATGGCACCGTGGGAATGGGAACCTAGAAGGCTGCCGAGTCCTCAACCTACTGCTTGGGAACAGATAGCCCAGGCAAGGGAAGAACTAGTTTGCTTGTGGATTTGAAGATTGCTTGCTTCAGGAAAACAAAACCAAGTGGAGGAATGCTGAAGGCTAAAGATGTGCAGACTAGGGAACCGGGATCTGAAAGATGGGCGTGAAAAAGTGTGAAGAAAGTTTCCCTGTTGTATCTTGTAGCGAATCAGACAGCAGAAAACCCGCAAGTTGCAATTTTCCTCCGCTCGGTTGGGTGAAAAACATTCATGCTGTTACAAAATCTGGTCCACCCAGCTAAACTAGGGGAAAAGACAGACAAAAAGTTAATAACAATCCCTGATCTCTGTTGATAGCTGAAAGAATCTTCTTCCACAGTTGTGCTCAAGAGGAATAGGGAAGCATTTTGCAATTCATCGCAATAGTACATCAGTTAGCCAAGTGCTGTGAATTTGGTCAAACATTTGACGATACATTTTGAGACCGATTGGTCTGTGGTCTGAGAAATGAAGCTATCCAAAGGAAACTGTTGACTGAAGGTTTACTAACGCTGAAAGCTGCTGTGGAAATCTTTACTCCCATGGAACCAGCAGTGAAACAGGCTTTGTAGATTGGAGTTTGAGCAAAGGTTCACAAGGTGGAGGCTGCTAAAAGTAAGTTTGCAAAAAATCTACCTTGGCATCACCATACTCAAGTGGGACTTTCAGCAAGAGAACATTGGAGTAAGGAGAATAAATGTAAATTTGTGGCCACATCGCCATGGGATGTTGGTCACACTACTTTCAACAGCACAAAAGAAGGGGACCAAGAAAACTACAGCCAAGTCTGTTTGTCTGGTTTACGAGTTTAGTGACGGAACGAAAGACTCACGAGGGAACAATGTGTCAAGTCAGCTTCAAGAATTCAAGCTTTGGGGGTGGCATGTGGTGCAATGATTAGCACTGGGACTGCGGCGTTGAGGTCTCAGGTTCGAATCCCGGTCCTGGGTCACAGTCCCATGTGGAGTTTGCACCTTCTCCCCATGTCTGCGTGGGTTTCACCCCCACAACCCAAAGATGTGCAGGTTAGGTGGATTGGCCACGCTAAATTGCCCCTTAATTGGAAAAAAATGATTGGGTACTCTAAATTTAAAAAACAAAACAATTCGAGCTTGGTGTTTCTCAGTGCATGGTGATCAGCAACCTTTTTGGGTTTACCCCAAACTTGATGAAAATACTGTCAAGATGGAAGTGGATATGGGAGCTGCAGTATCACTAAAACTGAGACAATACACAGCCAGAAGCTGAAACATGTACCGTTACAACCATCAGATGTTGTCTTAAGGATGTAGATTGAGAAAGATTAAACTCAATTGTGCTATCGTGAACAAACTAGTTGATTCAAAATGATGATCTGAAACAACTTCTGAACATATATGCAAATAAGTTTGAAGATTCACTGGGCTCAAAGACTGGAGTTGAAGTTAAAGATCAAGATCAACCCAGACAGTACACTTAAAAGTCTCAAAACACAAACCATACCATATGCCATCAGGCCAAATGTAGAAGGCAGGAGCGATTGAACCCGTTACCACCAAAGATTGGGCGACACCAATAGTTCCTGTGTTAAAGCGTGATGGGTCAGAGACAATGGGCGAAATTCTCCCCCAATGGCGGGATGTCCGCCGACTGGCGCCAAAGCCGGCGCCAATCAGATGGGCATCGCGCCGGCCCAAAGGTGCGGAAGGCTCCGCATCTTTGGCGGCCTAGCCCCAACATTGAGGGGCTAGGCCGACGCTGGAGGGATTTCCGCCCCGCCAGCTGGCGCGGAAATGCGGCGCATGCGCGGGAGCGTCAGGGGCCCCTGTCAGTTTCCCGCACATGCGCAGTGCGGAGAGTCTCTTCCGCCTCCGCCATGGTGGAGGCCGTAGCGGAGGCGGAAGGGAAAGAGTGCCCCCACGGCACAGGCCCGCCCGCGGATCGGTGGGCCCCGATCGCGGGCCAGGCCACCGTGGGGGCACCCCCCAGGGTCAGATCGCCCCGCGCCCCCCCCAGGACCCCGGAGCCCGCCCATGCCGCCTGGTCCCGCCGGTAAATACCAGGTTTGATTTACGTCGGCGGGACAGGCAATTCCTGGGCGGGACTTCGGCCCATCCGGGCCGGAGAATCCAGCGGGGGGTCCCGCCAACCGGCGCGGCCGGACTCCCGCCCCCGCCCAATCTCCGGGAGTGGAGACTTCGGCGGGGGCGGGGGCGGGATTCACGGCGGCCAACGGCCATTCTCCGACTCGGCGGGGGGTCGGAGAATGACGCCCAAGATGTGGAGACTTTGAAACCACAATTAATCCAGTATTGTGTGCAGACCACTATCCTCCACTGCTTATTGAAGATTTATTTGCTGGATTCTCACGAGGCTAAAAAAATTGTAAAATAGATCTTTCTCAGGCATATCTTCAGATGAATGTGGCTGCAGCCCAACTGTTATTTATCATAGTGACACTAAAGGGTCTTTTTCGTCATCGGAGACTCCATTCAGGATAACTTCGGCGGCTGTTCTTTGTCAGAGATCCAAGCGTTAAATTCTGAGTGGGCTATCTGGTGAGCAGTGTTACCTAGGTGACATTCTTATTACTGGTTCAAATGATGAAGAGCGTATAAGGGATTTGGAACCTACCCTGACACAATTACAAAGTCACAAACTTAGAGTCAAGATAGAAAAGTGTGATTTTGTTTGTGTCTTCTATGAACGAACTTGAGCACCCGGAGGAAACCCACGCACACACTGGGAGAACGTGCAGACTCTGCACAGACTGTGACCCAAGCCGGGAATCGAACCTGGGACCCTGGAGCTGTGAAGCAATTGTGCTAACCACCATGCACCAGTCCAAAGATGTGCAGGTTAGGTGGATTGGCCATGCTAAATTGCCCTTAGTGCCCAAAATTGCCCTTAGTTTTGGGTGGGGTTACTGGGTTATGGGGATTGGTGGAGGTGTGGGCTTGAGCAGGGTGCTCTTTCAAAGAGCTGGTGCAGACTCGATGGGCTGAATCGCCTCCTTCTGCACTGTAAATTCTATGAATTCTATGGTTCGTAAGTGATAGTGGAACGCAATTTACATCAAAAGAGTCTAACGATTACTTAAAAGGGATTGGTATTCAACATTTCACATCTACTCCATATCACCCTGCAACCAATGGGTTGGCCAAATGATTTGTGTGCAATCTCTCAAACATGTAGTCAAGGGATCAAGCTCATGACCAAGACATGTTACAACTTTCTAATGTCGTATCGAAATTCGGCACATGTAAAAATGCAAAGCTCACCAGCGATGCTACTCTTCAAGAGAAAATTGAGAACGCAATTCGACCTCTTGATACCACCTGATACTTTGGAAATTGGCAGACAGCAACAATATGCACAAATTGCTTAGAGAGTAGAGTCTTCAACCATGGAGAACGAGTATTAACTAGGAGCTATACAACAAGTGGAAAATGGACATCAGCCATCATCCTAGCAAAGACCATTCCGATATCTTACAGGAATCTATACATTAGGAATAACTGGAAAGGGGTTTGTCTATTGGGAATCTGTCCAATGGGAATTAATGGGAAGGGGTTTGTCCATTGGGAATCTACAGAAAAGGAAAGAATGGGAAGCGGTTTGCCTCTTGATAATCTATTCAATGGGAATGACTGGGAAATGGTGATGTTGATTGGGAATCTATAAATTTGGAATGAATGGAAAGGGATTTTGACTATTGGGAATCTATGCGATGGGAATTAGTAGGAAAGGATTTTGTTGATGAGGAATCTCTACAATAGGAATGAATGAGAAGGAGCTTGTGTTATAATATGCCTTTAAGGGCTTGCAGCATGAAATCGCTGGAAAGAAAGTGTGTCAAGCAATCCAGTTTTAGTTTTGCTTTTGCTCTCAGCATACCCCACACACACAGCTCTGCAGCTCTGATACCTTCAAGCTTTCTGTCCATGTGCATCTGTTCACATGTGCCTAGAATTAATAAATGAACCCACAACATGTTTCCCCAATCAGTTATGAGTGATTGGTGCTTTTATGTCAGTATAACAACAGAGCAGTTTGGCCTATTGGAATTCGGCATAATGGGAGTGAAAGTCAAAAGGTTGATCCTTTGGGAATCTTTACAATGGGAGTGAGTACAGAATGGGTTTAGCCTGTTATCATTTTATGAAATGGGACTGAATAGGAATGAGGTTAGTCCATTCGGATTCAGTACGCTGCATGAGGTACTCCCCTTTCTCAAGTTTACTGTATTAAGAATATCTGCTCCATAGAAAGTGCTTCGTGCCATTTCATTAGTGATATGAAAAGTGATGGCTTTATTACTTTTGTGATTGGATGAAGCAGTTTTTCGTTCGGATTACAGGATAAATCATCTTCCACTTTCTACTGAAAAACAGCACCCTGGGCAATGCATTTCTCGCTGCCGCACAACACTTGCTCATCACCTTGGCGATTAATGCCATTCTCTCAGCAAACTAAAACAGATTGCTAAATTGAGTAGCGGCGCGTGGAAATATTTCCCTCACCGCATGAAGGGCAAATGAGATTCTGTCAATAATCAGGATTCCAAACAGTTCAGCTATTATCTTCCGAAGCCTAAAAGCTTTTCAGAGAGACAACATTGTCAGGCGGTTTAATAGATAATTGAAGAGAAGTAAAAAGCACAATTATTTCATTTTCTAAAATGTTAAGCAAGCTGAGGCTGTTTCTTGTCTGACTATTATGGGTCCCTTTATTTTCAGCATTATATTCTGGATCGGTGCTTATTTTCCCATAGTAGCCAGAGGGTTAGTGTAACAGGATTTGGGTTTAGTGATGATTTATATCGTGCAAAGCGTCTGGAATGGGTCTTGAACCTACAACTATCGTTTTCTGAAATTAGTTCATGGGACGAGAGCGTCGCTGGCAAGGTCAGCATTTATAATCCTTCCCTAATTGCCTTAATTGCCCTAATTGCCTGAGAGGTGAGGGTGCTATCGCGGAAATGTAGCTGACACCTTAATGCAGCCCATTTAATAACTGAAAGATGAAGATGGGTTTCAGCAAGCTGACATAAAATGGAGATTAAAGAAAAGTGTGCCATAATTTATACCTCAAACATCACCACTAAAAACAAGAGTAACAGGCCATTTATCTCACTTCTGTTCATGTGACCTTTCTTTGCGCAAATGACGGCTGCGTTTCTTATATTGCAACAGTTCAAATATATTCTCAGGGCATGGAAGACACTTTATAAATGCAAATTCTGTCCTTTCTTTGTGAACACATTAGTCGGGATTCTCCAGGGCCGTCCGCTAGATGGGGGATTCGCGATGCCCCACTGAATCCCACGTCGGGCCAAAATCGGGATTCGCGCCGGGCGCCAAACTGGTCGCGAGCCTCCTGGTCCACCCCACTGTCCATAACATGCTTCCAGACGTCCCAGCCGAGCATCCCGAGCATGAGTTGGGGTTACTGGGTTACGGTGGAGGCATGAGCTTAAGTAGGGTGCTCTTTCTAAGAGCCGGTGCGGACTCAAGGGGCCAAATGGCCTCCTTCTGCACTGTAAATTCTATGATTCTATGATCCTGAGTGCCCAGAGCTGGCGGGACCAGGCAAATAGCTGATTAAAGCTGTTTTGCATCTCATTAATAGGCAGGACATTCAATTCCATTGCCAGCTGGGGTGCTCTAGCCCCCAGGTCCTTCCTGGGATGGGGCTCATTTGGCACTCTCCCCACCTGCAGCCTTTAAACCCTTTAGACAGTCAGTCAATGTGTAATAATTCCAGCGCGATTGTTTGTAAGGGAGAAAAATTGTGTTAAAAAACTTTAATAAATATATTTTTTTTACAAAAATAATTCCAGCGCGGGCCCGGTCTGCCGTGGGATATCACAGAAACCTGACTGAGGTAAAACATTTTTCCAAGTGCCATTACATGGCACATCGGGCGAACGGGAATCACTCTGGTTTTCCTGCTGGCTGGAGCAATTAGTTGCGGATTGGGAGAATCCGCCAATTATCGAAGAAACCTAAAGCGATGGAGTGCAATCCTTTTAGAATTATGAGTTTAATGAGTATTCTCATTAAAGTGATGTTAAAAATAACATAACAGGAGGAAACAATAACCCATCTGAAGCAGAAATTGGGTAAAACACAGTCTGGATTTAGATCACGAGTAGCAACAAAAGCGGAAACCCAAGAACAGTCTTGATAAATACCTAGAAGTGAAAAAATGCATTTACATAAGCAACATAGACTGAAAAATTGCTCGATCGTGCTTATCACTAAAAGTTAATAGACGTTTTGCTGAAATGTGAGATTGACAGTAAAGATGTGAGATTTATCCAGAGCATTCACTGGCACCAAAGAGTGAGCATCAGGATAGAAGATGGACAATCAATCAGACATGTTTCAAGTGGAGATGCTGCCTTTTTTATCTGCTATAAATATGGCAATTGCCCTTCTTTCGTTAGATATCGATATTATATTGCTTTCAGAGTCAGCAGGTATCAAATGATACCACCACAAGGTTCAACTGGGTATTGATCAAAGAGCCAAACACCAGTTAGTTAGTTCAAGATCAATGGTACTTTATTTACACACAAGATTAACATGCAACATAAACACTACTAGTTAAACTATACCCAACAACTATGACAACCTGGACTTAACTTCAGGCTCCCGGCTTAGGTCAAAGGAACAGTGGCCTTTGTTCGAATCTGGATCTACTGGGTCTGGAGAAGTAACTGCTGCTCAGCTGGGCTCATCCGTCTGGTAGCGGGCGTTGGACTTGTACTTGATTCTGGTGATGCTGCAATTGGAGGTGGACGTTGCCGGAGCGCCAAGTCCAAAAGAGGTCGAACACATGGCAGTGTCTCTCTTTATCCTTGAGGGGTTTTGCGCTCTTTTGGGTGGTCCCTTGGTTTGGACCCCATTAATTGGACAGTTCTCGATCACTGTCTTCGATCTGAGCCAATAAAGGGGCGGGTGCCTTGATGGCTGGGCATCTCCTAAGCGGTCATTGACCATGTTGTTGATGCTTCCTGAGTAAAGGGAGTGGCGCCAAAATGTATGGACTTGTATTGGTTACCTGAGTATCAATCCTTTGTCTTACGGAGATGGGCCTTTAAATGCTAATCGGTTGGGGGATTCGATGCTGTCTGGATTCTTTGTTCACAAATATACATTCAGGCTCTGAGCCTGCCTGAATTTTACATTGTCCACATTTCCCTTTAGGCTTTGTGAATGTTTCTTGTCGTAAGCGGCCATTCCAGATGGCTACAGAGAGCAGTACGACAAGGCTCTGTACTGTGGCCAAAATTATTCAATCTGTACACAGAATAAATGTTTAGAGGATGAGATGTACTTCCAGGGACAAAAAATTGGAGGCAAGAACACAAACCTGCAGCATGCTGACGACAGGGCGCTACTTGAGAATCAGAAGAGGCTCTACAAAATTTTGTGGATTAAGTAAAATCTAGAAATTTAGAATATGGATTGAGTTTGAAGACCAAAAAGTTAAAAAAACAAAATGGTAGAAGAAACGAGAGTGACGATTGAAGTGGATGGTTTCGCACTGGAATAAGTAGATATGTTTGTCTCTCCAGGACAAATGATAACAGAAGATGTGATTGTAATATCCCGCATGGGATTTACGGGTTGGGAATGACTGTTTTCCCCGTGCTGCTTGCAGTGTATGAGTTCCCCCACTAGGGCGCGGTATCTCAATTAACCAATGTATATAAGGCCGGCCAGAAAGGCACCAACTCGAAAGGAAGCCGGTGGAGATCTACCAGGAATTGTATATATCGTAAATAAAACTTTACTCGGTGTGGACCCCCCATGACGTCACTAAAGTGACGCCGAAACTAGAAGGAGGATAGAGCCAAGAAGAAGTAACAACAAAAAAAATCTCAAACTTATGATGAGGAAAAATACTCACAAGACGATGCATTCTATCTACTTGCCTGCCCGATGCAGAAACCTAGACACCAAATAAAGATCTGTGGAAGAAAGGAGAAGCCATTGACATGTGGATGCCAATATGTTTGGCTAATATTCGAACGCCTACTTGTGCTCCTATGTCATATGTTCATACGTGGACCATGGGACAAATGAAGATGGACTTAAAATAGAAAGAACAAGAAAAACTCTAAAAAGTGCCACCCAGAAACAAAAATGTCAATATTTTGGCCATAAGACGGAGGCGCAGAAGTCTGCCATTCGGCCCATCGCGTCCGCTCGGTCATTCAATGAGATCACTACTGATCTGCTATGATAATCCTCAACTCCACTTTCCCACCTTGACCCCATAACCCTTGATTCCCTTGCTGATTTAAAGATCCATCTATCTCAGCCTTGAATATGTTTAAAGACCCAGCCTCTACAGCCCTTTGCGGTAAAGAATTCCACAGATTCACTATCCTCTGAGAGAGGAATTTCCTCCTCATCTCTGTCTTAAATGGGGGACCTCTTATTCTGACATTATGCCCTCTGGTCCTAGACTCTCCCACAAGGGGAATAACCCTGTCAATCCTCTGAGAATCCTATATGTCTCAATAAGGTCACCTCCCATTCTTCTAAACTCCAACGAGTACAGGCCCAACCTACTCAACCTCTCTTCATAAGAAAACCCCTCCATACCCAGGTGAGGGATGCCATCAGTGCCCCTGCTGATTTCATCTGTGGGAAGTGCACCCATCTCCAGCTCCTCAGAAACCACGTTAGGGAACTGGAGCTGGAGCTGGATGGACTTCGGATCATTCGGGAGGCAGAGGTGGTCATAGATAGAAGCTTCAGGGATGCAGTTACTCCGAAGAATAAGGATAGATGGATGACGGTGAGAGGGGCTGGAGGAAGCAGTCAGTACAGGGATCCCCTGTGATCGTTTCCCTTAGTAACAAGTATACCGCTATGAATACTGTTGGGGGGGATGACTTACCGGGGGTAAGCCATGGGCACAGAGTCTGACCCTGTTGCTCAGAAGGAAAGGGGGGAGAGGAGTAGAGCATTAGTCATTGGAGACTCCATAGTTAGGGGGATAGATAGGAGATTCTGTGGGAACGAGAGATACTCGCGGTTGGTGTGTTGCCTCCCAGGTGCCAGGGTGCGTGATATCTCGGATCGTGTTTTCGGGATCCTTAAGGGGGAGGGGGAGCAGCCCCAAGTTGTGGTCCACATAGGTACCAACGACATAGGTAGGAAAAGGGATAGGGATGTAAGGCAGGAATTCGGGGAACTAGGGTGTAAACTTAGATCGAGGACAAACAGAGTTATTATCTCTGGGATGTTCCCCGTGCCACGTGATAGCAAGATGAGGAATAGGGAGAGAGAGGAGTTGAACACGTGGCTACAGGGATGGTGCAGGAGGGAGGGTTTCAGATTTCTGGATAATTGAGGCTCATTCTGGGGTCGGTGGGACCTCTACAAATGGGATGGTCTAAACCTGGACCAGAGGGGTACCAATATCCTGGGGGGGGGAAATTTGTGAATGCTCTTCGGGAGGATTTAAACTAGTTCAGCAGGGGCTTGGGAACCTGAATTGTAGCTCCAGTATACAGGAGGTTGGGAGTTGTGAGGTCATGAGTAAGGTTTCAAGGTTGCAGGAGTATACCGGCAGGCAGGAAGGTGGTTTAAAGTGTGTCTTCTTCAATGCCAGGAGCATCCGGAATAAGGTGGGTGAACTTGCGGCATGGGTTGGTACCTGGGACTTCGATGTTGTGGCCATATCGGAGACATGGATAGAGCAGGGACATGAATAGTTGTTGCAGGTGCCGGGGTTTAGATATTTCAGTAAGCTCAGGGAAGGTGGTAAAAGAGGGGGAGGGGTGACATTGTTAGTCAAGGACAGTATTACGGTGGCAGAAAGGCAGTTTGATGACGACTCGTCTACTGAGGTAGTATGGGCTGAGGTTAGAAACAGGAAAGGAGAGATCACCCTGTTCGGGGTTTTCCATAGGCCTCCGAAAAGTTCCAGAGATGTAGAGGAAAGGATTGCAAAGATGATTCTGGATAGGAGTGAAAGCAACAGGGTAGTTGTTATGGGGGAGTTTAACTTTCCAAATATTGACTGGAAACGCTATAATTCGAGTACTTTAGATGGGTCCGTTTTTGTCCAATTTGTGCAGGAGGGTTTCCTGACACAGTATGTAGGTAGGCCAACGAGAGGCGAGGCCATATTGGATTTGGTACTGGGTAATGAACCAGGACAGGTGTTAGATTTGGAGGTAGGTGAGCACTTTGGTGATAGTGACCACAATTCGATTACGTTTACTTTAGTGATGGAAAGGGATAGGTATATACCGCAGGGCAAGAGTTATACAATGTAACTACATAAGCACTGGCATCGGATAAAGCACACAGGGTGTAGTGTTAATGAAATCAGTCCATAAGAGGGTCATTTAGGAGTCTGGTGACAGTGGGGAAGAAGCTGTTTTTGAGTCTGTTTGTGCGTGTTCTCAGACTTCTGTATCTCCTGCCCGATGGAAGAAGTTGAAAGAGTGAGTAAGCCGGGTGGGAGGGATCTTTGATTATACTGCCCGCTTTCCCCAGGCAGCGGGAGGTGTAGATGGAGTCAATGGATGGGCGGCAGGTTCGTGTGATGGACTGGGCGGTGTTCACGACTCTCTGAAATTTCTTGCGGTCCTGGGCCGAGCAGTTGCCATACCAGGCTGTGATGCAGCCTGATAGGATGCTTTCTATGGTGCATCTGTAAAGGTTGGTAAGAGTCAATGTGGACATGCCGAATTTCCTTAGTTTCCTGAGGAAGTATAGGCGCTGTTGTGCTTTCTTGGTGGTAGCGTCGACGTGGGTGGACTATGACAGATTTTTGGAGATGTTCACCCAAGGAATTTGAAACTGCTAACCATCTCCACCTCGGCCCCGTTGATGCTGACAGGGGTGTGTACAGTACTTTGCTTCCTGAAGTCAATTACAAGCTCTTTAGTTTTGCTGGCATTGAGGGAGAGATTGTTGTCGCTACACCACTCCACTAGATTCTCTATCTCCCTCCTGTATTTGGACTCATCGTTATTCGAGATCCGGCCCACTATGGTCATATCGTCAGCAAACTTGTAGATGGAGTTGGAACCAAGTTTTGCCACGCAGTCGTGTGTGTACAGGGAGTAGAGTAGGGGGCTAAGTACGCCGCCTTGCGGGGCCCCGGTATTGAGGACTATTGTGGAGGTGTTGTTGTTCATTCTTACTGATTTGTGGTCTGTTGGTCAGAAAATCGAGGATCCAGTTGCAGAGTGGGGAGCCAAGTCCTAGGTTTTGGAGCTTTGATATGAGCTTGGCTGGGATTATGGTGTTGAAGGCGGAGCTGTAGTCAATAAATAGGAGTCTAATGTAGGAGTCCTTGTTTTCGAGATGCATGACTTAGGATGGATTGGATGGAGAGGAAAACAGCAGGGGATGGCACAATGGAAATGTGGAGCTTGTTCAAGAAGGGGAGTAGAGACAACCCCGGTAACTATAGGCCAGTGAGCCTTACTTCTGTTGTGGGCAAAATCTTGGAAAGTTTTGTAAGAGATAGGATGTATAATCATCTGGAAAGGAATAATTTGATTAGAGATAGTCAACACGGTTTTGTGAAGGGTAGGTCGTGCCTCACAAACCTTATTGAGTTCTTTGAGCAGGTGACCAAACAGGTGGATGAGGGTAAAGCAGTTGATGTAGTGTATATGGATTTCAGTAAAGCGTTTGCTAAGGTTCCCCACAATAGGCTACTGCAGAAAATACGGAGGCATGGGATTCAGGGTGATTTAGCAGTTTGGATCAGAAATTGGCTAGCTGGAATAAGACAAAGGGTGGTGGTTGATGGGAAATGTTCAGACTGGAGTCCAGTTACTAGTGGTTTACCACAAGGATCTGTTTTGCGGCCACTGCTGTTTGTCATTTTTATAAATGACATGGAGGAGGGCGTAGAAGGATGGGTGAGTAAATTTGCAGATGACACTAAAGTCGGTGGATTTGTGGACAGTGCGGAAGGATATTACAAGTTACAGAGGGACATAGATAAGCTGCAGCGCTGGGCTGAGAGGTGGCAAATGGAGTTTAATGCAGAAAAGTGTGAGGTGATTCATTTTGGAAGGAATAACAGGAAGACAGAGTACTGGGTGAATGGTAAGATTCTTGGCAGTGTGGATGAGCAGAGAGATCTCGGTGTCCATGTACATAGATCCCTGAAAGTTGCCACCCAGGTTGAGAGGGTTGTTAAGAAGGCGTACGGTGTGTTAGCTTTTATTGGTAGAGGGATTGAGTCTCGGAGCCATGAGGTCATGTTGCAGCTGTACAAAACTCTGGTGCGGCCGCATTTGGAGTGTTGCGTGCAGTTCTGGTTGCCGCATTATAGGGAGGATGTGGAAGCATTGGAAAGGGTGCAGAGGAGATTTACCAGAATGTTGCCTGGTATGGAGGGAAGATCTTATGAGGAAAGGCTGAGGGACTTGAGGCTGTTTTCGTTAGAGAGAAGAAGGTTAAGAGGTGACTTAATTGAGGCATACAAGATGATCAGAGGATTGGATAGGGTGGACAGTGAGAGCCTTTTTCCTCGGATGGTGATGTCTAGCACGAGGGGACATAGCTTTAAATTGAGGGGAGATAAATGTAAGACAGATGTCAGAGGTAGGTTCTTTACTCAGAGAGTAGTAAGGGCGTGGAACGCCCTGCCTGCAACAGTAGTGGACTCGCCAACACTAAGGGCATTCAAATGGTCATTGGATAGACATATGGACGATAAGGGAATAGTGTAGATGGGCTTTAGCGTGGTTTCACAGGTCGGCGCAACATTGAGGGCCGAAGGGCCTGTACTGCGCTATAATGTTCTATGTTCTATACCCAGGATCAACCTATTGAACCTTCTCTGGACTGCCTCCAATGCCAGTATATCTTTCCTCCGATAAGGGGACCAAATATGTTGACAGCATTCCAGGCATTCTAGTATTCCAGGACATTGGATCAGAGCTGAGAAAGCTACAGAGTGGTAGCAGTGGATATGTGGGGATGGTACGAAACTGACGAGTGTGACCTGCCGTGACAGCACAACTCCTCGTGGAAGTAACTACAAGCAGCAGCAGCAGCTATGTAAACATTGCACTCTTAATTCGGATATCACCATTCCCTGGAACCCTGTCACGCCAACAGACAGGCACCACTACCACTAGATAGAGCCTTATTAAGCCCCGAACCTGCAGATCCCAAGCTCTGTTCCGATAGAATCCCTAAAGCAGGCTGAAGTACATTTGACACTTTAATCTTTGGTCTTTTTTTCACTTGTTCACTCCCAATACTCCGATGGAAGGTCATCGTCCAGAAATGTCTGTCTCTCTACAGATGCTGCCAGAGCTTCTGAGTATTTTCAGCATTTTCTGTTTTTATTTTGTTTTAAATTTTCGATGGTGCCTTTCACTACCTCAGGATATCTCATAACAGTTTTCGTTAACTGAGGGACAGCTCTGGGATCCCAAGGAAACCTTCCCCCCCCCCCCCCCCCCCCCCCACCTCCTCTTTGAAACAGTGCCATATGATCCTTTACAACCACCGGAAAGGGTAGATGGGACAACAGTCTGTCTCACCTGAATAACTGTACCTCTGGCAATGTGGTTCTCCCTCAGTTCAGCGCTAAGACCATAAGACCATAAGAGATAGGAGCGGAAGTAAGGCCATTCGGCCCATCGAGTCCACTCCACCATTCAATCATGGCTGATTTCAACTCCATTTACCCGCTCTCTCTCCGTAGCCCTTAATTCCTCGAGAAATCAAGAATTTATCAACTTCTGTCTTAAAGACACTCAACGACCCGGCCTCCACCGCCCTCTGTGGCAATGAATTCCACAGACCCACCACTCTCTGGCTGAAGAAATTTCTCCTCATCTCTGTTCTAAAGTGCCTTTTATTCTGAGGCTGTGCCCCCGGGTCCTAGTCTCCCCTGCTAATGGAAACAACTTCCCTAAGGTGCCAGCCTAGATTTTATGCTCAAAACCTGGAGCGGGTTTCTGACTCAGAGGCAAGACTGCCTTCCCGCTGAGCTACAGCTGTCTAAAAATTTATTCCATCCAACATTCTTTTGCATTTTTCTTTTTCAAGTTAACTGTCTAATGCTCTGTGAGATGTGTTGAAATGCCGACATGGGGAGGGAACTGTCACATTGCACTTCTGATAGATGCAAAAAAACAAACAAGCCGGGTAAAAAAAATTTTCAAGGGTTAAAATTAGTGGGAGACGTTTGAAATGTGCTTCTAATTAAAGGTGTGGGCAGGAGGTAACTGGCGATGGCGCAAGGAAGATTCACTAGGTTGACACCAGAACTGAGGGTATAGAATTGTCAGCTGGAAAGGGAGAGCTAATGGGTGATCTAATCAAACTCTTTAAAATTCTGAAAGGGTTTGATTAGGCAGACACAGGGAACATTTCCACTTGCGAAGCGACCAGAATTGCGGCCCCTAAATATAAGGCAGTCACCAATGGTAGTTTTTGGATATGCAAACAGTTCAAGGATTTGGGGTTAGTGCAGGAAAGAGAATCTGAGGTAGAAGTTGGGCGATGACCATGACCTTGTTGAATGACAGAGTGGACTCAAAGGTGCAAAGGGCCTCCTCTAGATTATGGTCTTATTTTCTAAAATATCCAATTGGAAATCCAGGGAGCGCGATTTAACGGAAAAAGTTCGAAGTGTCATTTTGGGCGCGATCGGTGGGGTGTTTCTCGATGCGTTGACGAGATTGCAGCCCGCATTTGATGGTGTCTACTGCCTTAAATGAGCTCCCCAGAGCTTTTCATCAGTATGGGTTACCTAGCTGTCTGATTCGCAGTTTCTCGCCGCTAACAAGAGGGAGCTGCTTTTAAACGCTCCCTCTCCACTCACTCCCAATCAACACACAAGCTTGGCAGCGCACAGACCTGCTCCTCGCTTTTGGGATGCTGACCTCACAAGGCTTCTCGATGATGTCGATGCGAGGGGGGGGGTCATCCTGTTCCCCCGAGGGGGTTGGAGGACTAGCTGCAGGGCCAGCAATGCTGCCTGGGGGCAGTGGCAGCGGCTGTCAGTGCGGGCAGCGTGACCAGGAGGACCGCCGTCCAATGTCAGAAGAAGACCAACAACCTCCACCGAGCTGCAAGGGTAAGTTACCACCTCTCTCCTGGCATCAGTTCCACCTGCCACCCCTCATATTCCCAACCCCCCCCCACCGACAAATCACTGGCTGACACCTCGCACCCTCGCCGATCCTCGTGCTTGTTCCTCAGAAGCCCCTGGCACCCACCAGCACAATCCCTCCATGTCCATGTGCGGTGCCCACACACGCCACCTGCTATAGACACCTCTGACCCATCAAGCGTGCAGCTCACAATGCCCTCTCATTGGCCCCGCAGGAGAAGCTAGTCCATAATAAGCAGGAAAAGGCCAAGCTGGGGTGGGGGGTGTGGGGGGGGGGGGGGGGGAAGGTCGGAGTCCCAGAGATCTGTGTCCTCACCCCCCATGAGGAACGGGCCCTGGAAATCGTGGGGTTGACCGAGGAGAGAGCAGTCACCATCAGCGAGCTTGGCCTGGCCAGAGAGGTGAGGATCCACTGCCTCTTCACCCAGATGACCTGTCTCAAGTGAGTTGTTCATTCCAGTTGTTCATGTTATCATATCCCAAACGTTGTCACAGAAATAATCTGTCCATTAATGTGTTCCACGTATCAGTGCCATTCTCCGTCCAGGAACTGCAGCTGTGCAGGCCCTTCCCACGCGACCCAATCTCACCGGAACCAGATCCTGGCATCCACATATTCCACTGGCGCGCAAGGTGCAGTTGAACATCCTTGACCTCCAGAGTGTTTGATCCGTAGTGATGTGCTAGTTACATGCTGCACTCACCACACCAGTAACAAAAGCATCAGGAATTCTGCAAAAGCATTTCTTCAACGGCTTTAGCAGCTGACCCATTTGGATCAATATCACGCACCTGGCCCCGCAGCGTCTTCTTGCTTCAAACCAGATTGGCTTTCTTGACTCATACAGCCACCTGAGCCCGGTGTTCCAGGACCCAGGTATCGTCGAAAGAATTGTCCTTCTTTCCAGCGACAGAAAAGTCAGGAAACAGCAACAACAGCCTCCAGGCATCTGCAGCCACCAGCAGGAGCAAGCAAGAAACACAACCTGCAGCTGTGAAGTGCTCTCACAACTTACACATCCAATCGTTTATTGCAATAGCCTTCAGCTGTGAAGCTTGAGGCTACTTGCAGTCACAAGGAGTTAAAATGACTTTCAGCTAGAACTCAGACTAATCCTCTGTCATGGAAGATTTTGGTAGGACAGACTGGCAGCAGCTGTGGCTTCCTCTGTTATGGGTCTCCACAATCTATAAAGACAGCTTGAAGGGGGCAGCACGGTGGCACAGTGGTTAGCAGTAGTGCCTCACGACGCTGAGGTCCCAATTTCGATCCCGGCCTCAGATCACTGTCCATGTGGAGTTTGCACATTCTCCCCATGTTTGCGTGGGTTTCGCCCCCACAACCCAAAGATGTGCAAGGTAGGTGGATTGGCCACGTTAAATTGCCCCTTAATTGGAAAAAATAAATGTATAAAATTTTTGAAAAAAAAAGATAGCTTGAAGGTCTCACAGTTGAAAAGCCCCTCATCCCCCCCCCCCCCTCCCGGCCCAGGGGCATCCCCCGACCTATAACGCTACAGCCCCCCCCCCCCCCCGACCAAGCCCAGGTCTCCTGAGAGGTCCCCCGCCCCTCCCGAGCACTGGGGCAGGAACTGCGGTGCCCTTGAGCTGCATGCCCGAAAATGGAAATGACTACTCACCTCCTCACTGTCCCTCAGAAGCCATCGCGTCAGCTTCACATTTTTGAAAAGGCGTACCAAGCAACGCCCACATGATTTCTTCCAGGGGAGCCGGTTAATGCCCCGGAGGCCGTTGCATTCGACTTCAATCTCACTAATGAGTTTGAAACGAACGCAAACGAGGTTTAATGATATGCTCGCCATTTTTGGACGCGATCCAGGACTCGCCATCGGGAGTGGGCCAGGAAAATTGCAAACTGATTCGCGGGTATTTCGATTTCGCCCTTTCCCGCTATTTACTTGGTGTGCCCAGATCCGTGCCGGGCGCAACACGATGGTTAAATCGTGCCCAAGATAAAGCTCTTTGTCCAGAGAGTGGTGCGAACATGGAGCTCGCTCCCCCAGCGAGTGGTTGAGGTGAACAGCGGCAATGCATTTAAGGGGATGGGGGATATGACATGCACGGGAGAAAGAAATTGAACGCTATGGCCTGAGGGTGAGAAGGAGAGACGTGTGGGAGAAAAGGCTCAAGTGGAGCATGGGGGTGTGAGGCCGAATGGCCTGCTTCTTGAGCTATCGACTCTATGAGATAGTGTGTGCCACTGACTGCCCTGCCAAAGATCATGCAGGAATACACAAAGGCAATTGATTGTTGCCTCTTATTGTTAGTAGCCTCTGTGCCCTGCAATATTTAAAATTAAAAGCAGTCAGCGAAGATTGTAAAACCAGGGTATGGTCTGGACATGGATTTAATTGCATTGTGAACCCTGCATCTGGGATAGGTAGAATTTAATTAGGCAGTATTAAATTTCTTCCTAAAAATGTTTCCAGTAGTCTCTTCCCTCAGGCTAGTGTACGTTTTCCTCCTTGCAACCCCCACCCCCAAACAATGATTAGCTCTAGTTAAGAAAGATTTTTTTTCTTGAGCAATAATAGCGTTAGTGCCAAAGTGTTCAAAGGTTCTTTATTTTGAAATGCTGGCAGGGTCTTCAAAGCATTTGTTGGCAGGGCGTTGAGAGGAGTTTCTGTTACAGGGAGATGACAAGACGTCAGCTTGCTGCACAGGATGTTGCTCCGAGGTGTCGGCATGCTGGGCTCCCACCTTGTTCCCGCACTGCAAATCGCAGTCTCTCCTTCCGTCTCGCTGCCTCGTCCTTCTGCTCTTCCACTTCCTTTTCTCTTCACCTGAAGGCAGCACTGGTGTCGGATACAGCTCCCCTGTCAGTGGAGGCCGACAGAACATCACCAGGGCAGAGGTTTAGGGTCAGTTCACACACGCACATGCACTCCATAAGACCATAAGGTGTAGGAGCGGAAGTCGGCCACTCGGCCCATTGGGTCTGCTCCGCCATTCAATGAGATCGTGGTTGATCTGATACAATCCTCAACTCCACATTCCCGCCTTCCCCCCATAACCCTTGATTCCCTTACTGATTAAAAATCTGTCCATCTCAGCCCTGAACCTACTTAATGGCCCAGCCTCTACAGCTCTCTACGGTAAAGAATTCCACACATCACTTCCTTCTGAGAGTAGAAAACCTTCCTCATCTCTGTCCCCTCAGTGACCCCTTACTCTGAGATTATGTGCTAGATTCTCCCACAACAGGAAACATGCTCTCAGCATCTACTCTGTCAAGCACCCTGCAAATCCTACATGTCTCCATAAGGTCACCTCTCATTCTTCTAAACTCCAATGAGTACAGGCTCAACCCACTCAACCTCTCCTCAAAAGAAAATCCCTCCCTACCCAAGATTAACCGAGTGAACCTTCTCTGGACTGCCTCCCATGCCAGTATATGTTTTCTTAGATAAGGGGACCAAAACTGTTCACAGTATTCCAGGAATGGTCTAACTAGTGCCTTGTATAGTTTAGCAGAATGTCCCTATTTCTATATTCCAGTCCCTTTGAAATAAATGCCAACATTCCACTTGCCGTTCCTATTACCACCTGATTTATGCACAAGGAACCCCAAATCCCTCTGTGCTGCAGTTGTCTGCAATATTTTTTTCCATTTAAATAATACACACACACACAATGACACACACACACACACACACACACACAGTGACAGACACACTCTCACACACATACACAGACATACACACACACACTGTGACAGCCACGCTCTCACACACACACGCAGTGACAGGCACGCTCTCACGCACATACACACATTCACAGACATGCTCTCTCTCACACACACATACTCTCACACACATACATACATTCACAGACACACACACACACACATTCCTAGGCACACTCTCACACACATACACACATTCACAGACACATTCTCACACACACACACGCGCGGTGATAGACATGCTCTCACACACACTCACAGTGACAGACACATTCTCACGCACATACACACATTCACATACATACTCTCTCACACACACATACACACATTCACAGACACACTTTCACACACATACACACAGTGACAGACGCACACACATGCACACATACACAGACACATTCACACACATACACCCATTCACAGACACACTTTCACACACATACACACAGTGACAGATACACACACATGCACACAAACACAGACACACTCACACACATACACCCATTCACAGACACACTTTCACACACGTACACACAGTGACAGACACACGCACATATTCACAGACACGCACACACATGCACAGATGTACTCACACACATACACAAAGTGACAGACACACTCTCACACATATACATACAATGAAAGACACACATACATGTAAACACAGTGACAGATACACACACACACACACGCATACACACAGTGACAGACAGACACACACACAAATGCATGATCAGTTCCCTATTAGGAGCAGCACAGTAGCACAGTTGCTTCACAGTTCCAGGGTCCCAGGTTCGATTCCCGGCTTGGGTCACTGTCTGTGCGGAGTCTGCACGTTCTCCCCGTGTCTGCGTGGGTTTCCTCCGGGTGCTGCGGTTTCCTCCCACAAGTTGATGCACACATGCTCACACACACACATATTCATGCACACTCACACGCTCACACGTAAGTTCAACAAACCTCAGCTTTAGAAAATTGCCACCATTGCACACACCAGGTGACCACTCAACAACTCTAGTTCATGAACAAAATCCTATAAAAGTACACATTTCATGCAGGAATTACAAGGTTTTCATCTGCTTGACTGCGACTCAGGCATGCTCACTCTGCACTGGAGTTTGATGGGTTGGGAGTGTGTTATGCTTTGATCCTAATATTATGCAGTAGGATATTGTGGCTTGCCAATCTTGGGGAAACGTGGCAGCCCTCATTAAAGGTGGCATTCTGTTTGATGGCGGTCTGTGTGCAGCTCTGAAAATCTAAGAACAATTTGAATTTAATTACTGCTTGGTTGAGTTGAAAGTCGGTTAAAGCTTTATTAAAACACTGGACAGTAGGATTTCAAATTACTCTGCTGACATTCGTTCAAAATGTCGGAGTGCATTCTCATGAGATGGACTATTGTGCGGCATGGCTTTTTGTAGGTGAGCCTTTGATTACTCTTTGATTTTTCCAACCTCTCTTAATTTTTTAATGTTTAAACTTTCATTAAGTGCTTTGATTGGATCACTTCTTCACTTGTCCTCCTCCAGTTTCATCTTCCAGAGTTGCTGTCTCCCACTCCACCATTGGCAGCCATGATTTCGATTTCTTTTTAAAAATTTGTTCATGGGAGGTGGGTGTCGTAGGCTGTGCCAGCATTTGTTCCTCATCCCTAATTGCCCTCGAGGGGGCAGTTAAAAATCAACCACACTGATGTGGGTCTGGAGTCACATGTAGGCCAGACCAGGTAAGGACGGCAGATTTCCTTCCCTAAAGGACTTTAATGAACCAGATGGGTTTCTACGACAATCGACAATGCTTTCATGGTCATCATTAGACTTTCAATTCCTGATACTTTATGAGAATAATCTTTATTATTGTCACAAGTAGGCTGACATTAACACTGCAATGAAGTTACTGTGAAAATCCCCAAGTCGCCACACTCCGGCGCCTGTTCGGGTACACGGAGGGAGAATTCAGAATGTCCAATTCACCTAACAAGCACGGGACTTGTGGGAGGAAACCGGAGCACCCGGAGGAAACCCACGCAGACACGGGAGAATGTGCAGACTCTGCACAGACAGTGACCCAAGCCAGGAATCGAACCCGGCACCCTGGCGCTGTGAAGCAACAGTGCTAACCACTGTGCTACCGTGCTTAAATTCCATCACCTGCCACGGTGGGATTTGAACCCAGGTCCCCAGATCATTTCCTGGGTCTCTTGATTACTAGTCCAGCGACAATACCACAATGCCACCACCTCCACTAGCCGATGGCCATTCTTAATATTTCCTCCCTAAACTCTTTTGTCTCTCTACCTTCAACTCCTCTGCTAAGGTCTTCCTTTGAGTCAGTTTGGTTTCTGTTTCATCCTCTGTGAGATACCCTGGGTAGTCAGCCCAGGTGGTGAGGGGGTTAGGGGGCTGAGTTGGTGGAGTGTTACAAATGACCCGAACAAATTGGAAGGGGTTAGGTGGATTGGCCATGCTAAATTGCCCTTAGTATCCAAAACAAAAGGTAAGTGGGGGTTACTGGGTTATGGGGATAGGATAGATACGTGGGCTTGAGTAGGGTGCTCTTTGTAAGGGCCGGTGCAGACTCGATGGGCTGAACGGCCTCCTTCTGCACTGTAAATTCTATGATCTATCTTAGTTTGACTTGGGAAGGTCAAAAGAATATAATCCTTAATGGAGGACCATTTCTCTGTCGCTTCGCATTTACAGGGATCAACTTAAAATTGGATTTCAGTTGCGATGCAGCAGTAGATCAAGTGCCGACAATCATCAATATTTGATGACCAGTCACTTTCTGTCAAGAAATATGAGCACTGGGCTTGGCTGTAGGGATGAAAGTTATCAGCAGATACTGATGCTGTGTTTCAGAAAGATATGAAGAGAGTTTTTCTTAATTATCTGTTCTGAGGGCACTGCCTAACGCATTTTGCTAGGAACATCTGCTTAAATATTAACTTGCATTTAAGTAGCACCTTCCCCGGCCTTAACACATTGCAAAGTGTTGCATGGCTAAGGAAGAACCTTGTAGTCACTGTTGTAATGTTGGGAATTCAGCAACTAATTTGCGTCCAGCAAACTCCCCAAAATAGCAATGTGATGTTGACAAACTAGGTTGAAGGATAAATATCAGCCGAGGGCAGTCGGGAATGTTGCCCTGCACTGAGAGGGCAGGCAGGGCCTCGGCTTAATGTCTCCTCTGAAATTTGGCACCACCAACACTGCAGCACTCCCCCTGTCATTGTACTGGGAGTGACGGCCTAGATTCTGTGTTTTAAGACTTGAACCTACAATTTTCTGATCCAGAGGTGAGAGTTCTGTCCACTGTGCCACCGCTGACATACTGAACCAAAGTGTAACATAATTGGGCGGGATTCTCCCGCAATCAGTGGGATGGCCCAATGCTGGCGCCAAGAACGACGCGAACCACTCTGGCGTAAGGCCACCCGGAAGTTGCGGAATCCTCCGCACATCTTGGGGCTAGGCTGGCGCCGGAGGGGTTGGCGTCCTGCCAACCGGCGCCGAAGTGCCGCCGTGGTGCAACGCATGCACAGACCCGGCGGCTTGTCCTATCGAATGCGCAGGCGGTTCCTTCTCCGCACCGGCCATGGCGCAGCCCTACAGAGGCCGGCGCGGAGGGAAAGAGTGCCCCCATGGCACAGGCCCACCCGCAGATCGATGGGCCCTGATCGCGGGCCAGGCCACCGTGCCCCCCCCCCCCCCCCCTGTGGCCGGATCTTCCCACGCCCCCCCCCCCCCCCCGAGGACTCCGGTAGATGGCCTATCAGCCAGGTCCCGCCGTGATGGACCATGTCCATTTCACGCCGGCAGGACTGGCCGAAAATGGGCGGCCGCTCGGCCCATCGGGGCCCGGAGAATTGCCGGGAGGGGCCTGCTGCCAACGGCCCCCGACCGACGCAGCATGAACTCCGCCCCCGCCCGAACGCCGGCGCCGGAGAATATGGCAGCCGGCATCGGGGCGGGATTCGCACCGCCCCTCTGTGGATTCCCCAACCCGGCGGGGGTCGGAGAATCCTGTTGCATGTCTTTGTAAACCAAGTGTCGGAAATGACAGGTTCAGGAGGAAGCACTAGCGGCTTAAGCACTGACATCAGCAGAACTGCATGCAACAGTACATTAACCAGCATTAGTGATATTGGTGCTGGGACATTAAGGATCTTTGCCAGGTGGTTCATTGACCTCCAGTACAAATAAAACAGCTAGCATTCCGTGTCAGCCTTGGCACAGTTGGTAGCTCTTTTGACTCGATTCACAATTTTCTAGGTTCAACCCGTGGGCGTGGGTGCACCGCAGGCGGAGTGAAGGATCCCGCCGACGGAGAATTCCGCAGCAGGTCTGCCGCATCAGTGCAGCGTTGAGGGAGTGCTGCACCGTAGTGCTGGCTCCCGGGTGAGACCTTAAACTGAGGCCCCATCTGCCCTCTCTGATGGTCCTAATCCCACGGCCGCTATTTTGAAGAAGAGCTCAGGCGCACACCCCAGTGTCTTGACCGATATTTACCCCTCAATCAACATCTCGGAAACAGGTTATTCGGCCATTATCACATTGCTGTTTGTGGAACCTAGCTGTGCACAGCTCAGTTGCATTTCCTAACTTACAACAGGGTTTGCACTTCCAAAGTATCACGTTTGGCTGTAAAGCACTTTGTGGCATCCAGTGTTCGGGAAAGGCAGTATTTAAATATTAATCTTCCTTATTAACATTATAATTCCTTCTCCTCTGTTCCGCTTGTTTGCAAATTATGTACAATGGAGCTGGAGAAGCTTCCCCGTAGAGAAGCTTGGTTGATGGAATTGCGGATAGCGATGAGGACTGTCCGAGGATACAGCCGGATATAGATCAGTTGGAGACTTTGGCAGAGAGATGGCAGATGGAGTTTAATCCAGACAAATGTGAGGTTATGTGTTTTGGAAGGTCTAATACAGGCGGGAAATGTACAGTAAATGGCAGGATCCTGAAGAGTATTGATAGGCAGAGGGATCTGGGTGTACAGGTCCATAGGTCATTGAAAGTGGCAACGCAGGTGGAGAAGGTAGTCAAGAAGGTATACGGCATGCTTGCCTT
The DNA here is from genome assembly GCF_047496885.1 of Scyliorhinus torazame. Lineage (NCBI taxonomy): Eukaryota > Metazoa > Chordata > Chondrichthyes > Carcharhiniformes > Scyliorhinidae > Scyliorhinus > Scyliorhinus torazame. The sequence goes on along the minus strand of NC_092724.1, from coordinate 18,105,528 downwards.
CATCGCCGGGGCACTGAGTATAAAAATTGGCTGCAGCTGTATAGAAGCTTAGTTAGGCCACAGTGAAATTTAGAAGGTTTTAGGTTAGACGGGTAGCATGGTCAACGTGAGTTTGAACGGCCAAAGGGCCAGTTCCGGTGCTGTACTTTTCTTTGTTCTTTGTTCCTGTCCACTGTCTCTGGCAGGGATGGTCTTGATGGACCCAAGAGGCTTTTCTCAGTCCACTTGGTCGGCCATCTGATTGTGTATCGCTCACTAACCGTTTGCCAATGGGTCACGAGTGTCTTGGTTGAGGGCCACTCTCCGGAAGCCTGCAAAGCGCTGCAACGCCAAGGGACAGTCAGCCCCTGACATTCCTCCACGTGGAATGCCATGTTATCGGAAGCAGTTGTCAAGGCAGAAGCCAACTGCTTCCCCTCAGGAAAGAGCATGAAAATTCCCTCCTTCCCGAGGGGACAAATAGGGAGAGGGACAGCAATGTACCCGGCTGCCTCATCACCAAAAGAGGCAGGCTGAAATGGTTAGGTTGGGCACAAGTGACTCTACACCTCCCCCCCGTTGGCGGACTTGGGGCATTTCATCTCCAGCCTCACCCTGCACAATGGCCCGTTCCATATTTTCTAATCAAGGTGCTCTTGAAGAAAGATTTGCATTTAAAAAGCGACGCCCATGACCTCACAATGTTTGCGGCCAATTAAATATTTGAGAAGCGTGATCATTGTTGTAATGCAGGAAACACGGCAGAAAGTCTGGGCACAGCAAGCTCCCACAAAAAGCAACGTGATGATGGTCAGATAATCTGGATGGAGGGAAAATGTTCCCACCTAGGAAAAGATCACGAATGAGAGGGCACAAATTTTAAGTAATTAATAAAGGAAGAAAAAGTGGTATGAGAAATATATTTTTCAGCAGAGAGTGGTTAGGGTTTGAAATGCACTACCTGAGAGTGTGATGGAGGCAGATTTGATTGAAGCATTCAAAAGGGAATTAGACTGCTACCTGAAGAGGAAGGATCCGCGCGGGGAGAAGGCAAGGGAGCAGTACTAAGTGAGTTGTTCATTCGGAGGGCCAAATGGCCTCCTTCTGCATTGAACAAATTCTATGACATTCGGCATTTAATGATGTTGGTTACGGGCACACTGTGGAGGAATTGAATAACATTAAATAGCTGAAGTGTTTGAATATGAAATTAAATACCCTGACAGGTTTACGGAGAGCAATCATTCTCTGACCTTTGTGCTTGGCTGTGGGCTGTTGACATCTTGCATACAAACTAGGCCCTTGTCTTACCGTAGAGATTGTGGAAATTGGTACATGCTACATCGGCCTTTTGGGCATAGAGCTGGTGAAAAGCAATTTACTGATGCGATGGCCTGCATCAAATCTGTGCAGGCTTTGGACCCAATGGTAAACCTGTGCGGCCTTTTAAAAAAAGTACATTGGGGCCTACCCTCTGTTAGAGGGCCTACCCCATCGATAAACTGGTCAGTGGTGAGCTGGGGTAAAAATTCATCAGCCGTCCCAGCAACCACCGATCAAAGGGAAGAATTTTATGTGAAACCAGGAGTGACGGCCACAGTGCCAGTCACTCTGAGCATCAGGTCTAAACTTTGAACCCTGAATTTTCTCCCGTGTGCTCTTGCTCTGACCCTGTCGCTGCAACTTCCTCTCCAGCCCACCTTCTGACAACCGGGCAGCAATGGCGCTGAGGGGTCAATTATGCATCGCGCTCGGGGCACAGTGACAATCAGTGACAGGCCGTACGGGTGTGGTGAACGTGTTGTACTAACCATTCACCACTGTATCACATTGTATCACGCTGTTGCCCATGTGGGCTCCACCTATGGACCATTGTACTGTAATACACAGAATGTATCATGTTGGTGCCCCGTGGGCACCACCTCTGGCTCCACCCCCTTGAGGGGAGGTATAAAGAGCAGCTGCCCTGCAGGCGGCTCTCACTAGCAGAGCAGTCGCAGGCAGCCACTGTTCGAGTCGATTAAAGCCACTGTTCACTTCAACTCTGTCTCGCGTGAATTGACGGTCGCATCAACGGGGAACTGGGGCGAGATTCTCTGACCCCCCGCCGGGTCGGAGAATCGCCGGGGGCTGGCGTGAATCCCGCCCCCGCCGGTTGCCGAAGTCTCCGGCACCGGATAGTCGGCGGGGGCCGGAATCGCGGCGCGCCGGTTGGCGGGCCCACCCGCTCGATTCTCCAGCCTGGATGGGTCGAAGTCCCGCCGCTAAAATGCCTGTCCCGCCGGCGTAAATTAAACTACCTACCTTACTGGCGGGACAAGGCGGCGCGGGCGGGCTCCGGGGTCCTGGGGCGGGGGGGGGGCGATCTGGCCCCGGGGGGTGCCCCCACGGTGGCCTGGCCCGCGAACGGGGCCCACCGATCCGCGGGCGGGCCTGTGCCGTGGGGGCACTCTTTCCCTTCCGCCTCCGCCACGGTCTCCACCATGGCGGAGGCAGAAGAGACTCCCTCCAATGCGCATGCGCGGGAATGCCGTCAGCGGCCGCTGACGCTCCCGCGCATGCGCCGCCCGGAGATGTCATTTCCGCGCCAGCTGGCGGGGCATCAAAGGCCTTTCCCGCCAGCTGGCGGGGCGGAACTTCGCCCGGCGCCGACCTAGCCCCTCAAGGTTGGGGCTCGGCCCCCAAAGATGCGGAGGATTCCGCACCTTTGGGGCGGCGCGATGCCCGTCTGATTTGCGCCGTTTTGGGCGCCAGTCGGCGGACATCGCGCCGTTTCCGGAGAATTTCGCCCCAGATGTCTCTCAGGAGCAGGGAGTAAAAACCAGTCCCACTCCTGATTTCCTGCGCGTTGCAAGGCTTTATTTCAGGAGTCTGGGTTAGATTCCAAATCAATGCCCTCAGGGTTAAAAAGACATTTAGGTACTTCAAAAGGACAGGCTTGTCTTAATATCCCATGATATTGGAAGGGAGAGAGCCTGCAGAACAAACACAGGCAACTATGATGTGTCAAGTATTCATATATAACTGAAACACATCTCCTTGCAATAAACTAGGCCGTTAGATCTTCAATTACCTTTCACAAAGACATGGATTTTCTTTTTCTAATCTCTCGTTTTCTGAAGGGATTATTTTTTTCTGGTAAATTCCGACAGCTTTGCCCATCAGTCCTTTTTGATGCTGGAGGCCACGCAGCGAACCCTCTTTGATTGAGGGAGGAAAGTGGGCGAGAAAGTTTTAGGGACAATCCCAGCGCCCAGGAGCCGGGCAGCTGAAGGCACGGCCGCCAGTGGTGGAGGGATTGAAGTCGGGGATAGTCAAGAGGCCAGAACTGAATGAGCACTGAGATCGCGGAGGTTGTTCAGACTGGAGAGTCGGAGAGGGGAGCAAAGCCCGGAAGGGGATTATTGAGTTAGGGAGGGGCGAGATCATGGAGAAAGTTCGAGAGATCGGGAGGAGCATCAACTCATTGCTCAGTCTGCCTGCCGTTTTGGTCTCCTTATCTAAGAAAGGATATATTCACCACAGATGGAGGACAGCAAAGTTTCACCAGACTGATTCCTGCGGTGGCAGGATTGCTGCATGAGGAGAGATTGGATCAGCCGGGCCTGTGGTCACTGGAATTCTGTCAGGGCTGGACAGGTTGGATGCAGGGACGTAGTTTCCTCTGGCTCGGGGTCTAGAACAAGGGGTCACAGTCTCAGGATACAGGAGAGGCCATTTAGGACTGAAATGAAGAGAAACCTCTTCACACAGAGGGTGGGGAACCAATGGAATTCTCTACCACAGAGGGCTGTGGAGGCCAAATCACTGAATATATTTAAGAAGGAAATAGATTTTTTTTATTCGTTCAGGGGCTCTGGGTGTCGCTGGCTGGGTCAACATTTATTGCCCATCCCTAATGGCCCTCCAACCGAGTGGCTTGCTAGGCCATCTCAGAGGGCATTTAAGAGTCAACCACATTGTCGTGGGTCTGGAGTCACATGTAGGCCAGACCGGGTAAGGACGGCAGATTTCTCTCCCTGAAGGACATTAGTGAACCAGATGGGTTTTTACAACAATCGCCAATTAGACTTTTATCGAATTCAAATTTCACCATCTGCCCTGGTGGGATTCGAATGCGGTTCCCAGAGCATTACCCTGGGGCTCTGGATTACTAATCCAGGGACAATACCACAACACCACTGCCTCCCCAAACTTTCTCCACTCTGAAGGTGTCAAGGTGCAATATAGCGTTGAGATAGATGACCAGCCATGATCAGACTGAATGGTGGAGCAGGCTCGATGGGTTGAATGGCCTACTCCTGCTCCTATTTTCTAAAGCCTATTTGCTTTCTTCATGTACACATTTCTATCAGGTTCTCTAGGATGCAAGAGAACCGGGTCCAACATGGCACCCCTTACATACCCAGGGGCACCAATCCTGGTTGTGCTGTTTCCCCAGCACCCCGAGCTGAGATTAGCAGGGACTAAACTGGGCACCGTCTCCAGGTACCAATGTGGAAGCGTTAAAGAAGTTGTGGGATCTTGCTGTGTGCAGTTCGGCTGCCACGTTTCCTACGTTACTACAGCCCCCACTTTAGCTAGATTTGCTTTGTAGTTTCACAGTCCTTCATTGGATGACAGAATTATAATCATAGAATCCCCACAGTGCAGAAGGAGGCCATTCGGCCCATCGTGTCTGCACCGACCCTCCGAAAGAGCACCCCCACCCAGGCCCACTACGCCACTCCATCCCCGCAGCCCCGTAACCTAACCTACACATCTTTGGACATTAGGGGCAATTTAGCACGTCCAATCTACCTAATCTTTGGTCTGTGGGGAAACCGGAACACCTGGAGGAAGCCCTCGCAGAGACGGGGCGAATGTGCAAACTCCGCACAGGCAATCACCGAAGGCTGGAATCGAACACAGGTCCCTGGCGCTGTGAGGCAGCAGGGCTACCCACTGAGCCACCATGCCGCCTGAAGCAAAACTACATTTGACCTCCGGGTTCAGGGTCTTGATTGCCATCAAGCCACCTTAGTTGCGTCTGAGGGCTTTGGATGAAAATAGGATCAGGGCTTGATTGTGATGCACACCCCAGCCAAATGTTTAGCTGACACTCAAGATCGGGGCTCATTTGGGAATCAGTCACTTGGGTACCGGACGTTTGCTGGGCTTGTCTGTGGGTGAGACAGAGGATGGGACTAAAATTGACATAATAATAATTCTAAAACAAATATCTTCTCGGAAACAGCAAAGTGGGCAACGTGCAGTGACCTGAAATGTTAACGGGCCGGGCAGGCATCTCTTTGCGAAGTGAGATCTGCGACGCCGCTTCGAGCTGCTGCAGTTGTGTCGTGTGACAGCGTGAGACAGAATTAAAATTGCGCTATTTCGACCCAAAAAACAATTCCACACATCCCAGTTATTCCCCACAGACTCTGTTACAACCTGGCTGTTTCAGAGCATTCCATGTTTTATAAACCTCTGCTCTGTAAGTTTAATTGGCTGGCACTGGACAGTTAGGAAAAGTTGGCGATTAGTTCAACTCTAACTTATGTGTTAAAATTTGGGGCCAACCCACAGACAAAGACAGTCACTAAAGCTCACTCGCTGCCCATTTCTTTAGAATCAGGGCCCCAGCAATTAATCACAAATTATTACTATCATTCATTTTCTTTTCCACGGAGAATGTTTTGGGTCTTGTTAGGACTGAGGTCATTTGCTGACCTTTTATTTCAACCAGTTTTTCTCCCCCTCTTGCCTAAAGATTGATCCTAATTATGGGTGTTGGCACCGGGCAGCCTCAAGCACTTCCCGTGCTCGCCTACATGGGTTCCCAGTCCAGCAACATTTCTATTTTAAAATTCTTATCCTTTTTTTCAAATCCCTCTGTTACTTCTCTGCTCCCAATCTCTGGAATCTCCTCCAGCCCAATACCTCTTCGAGATCTCTACTCCCCTCTAATTCTGGCCTCTAGCTCATCCCTTCTTTAAAAACAGTTTAGAGTATCCAATTGTTTTTTTTTCCAATTAAGAGGCAATTTAGCGTGGCCAATCCACCTACCCTGCACATCTTTTTGGGTTGTGGGAGTGAGACCCATGCAGACACGGGGAGAATGTGCAAACTCCCCACAGACAGTGGGCTGTGATCGAACCCGGGGCCTCGGCGCTGTAGGCAGCAGAGCTAACCACTGAACCATCGTGCCACCTACTCTTGCTCATCCCTGACCTTAGCCCCGAGCTTTGGGAATTGCCTTCCTAAACCTCTCTCACTCTTTCTCTCCTCCTTTGAGATGCTGTTTAACGCCTATCACTTTGACCAAACTTTTGGTCTAGTGTCTCTTTTTGTGGCTCGCTGTTGAATACTGTCTGACAATCGTTCCTTTGAAGTGCCTTGGAATTCTTGACTACATTGAAGGTGCTATATAAATGCGAGTTGTTGTCGTCGTCGAAAGAAGGAATACCGTGCATTTAGATAGTGCCTTTCACCACCTCAGAGCCTCCCCAAAACACTTTATGGCAAATTAGCTACTTTCGAACATAGAACATACAGTTCAGATGGAGGCCATTTGGCCCATCGAGTCTGCACCAACCCACTTTAAGCCCTCACTTCCACCCTATCCCCATAACCCAATAACCCCCTCCTAACCTTTTGGACACTAAGGGCAATTTAGCATGGCCAATCCACCTAACTTGCACGTCTTTGGACTGTGGGAGGAAACCGGAGCACCCGGTTGAAACCCACACAGACACGGGGAGAACGTGCAGACTCCGCGCAGACAGCGACCCAGTGGGGAATTGAACCTGGGACCCTGGCGCTGTGAAGCCACAGTGCTATCCACTTGTGCTACCCCAAAGTGTAGTCACTGTTGTATTGTTGGAAACGCAGCCATTTGGGCACAGTAAGCTCCCACAAAGAGCAATGTGACAATGACCCAGATCATCTGTTTCTGGTTATGTTGGTCAAGTGATAAATATTGGCATGGACATTAGGGACAACTCCCATGCTCTTCTTCAAATAGTGCCATGCGATCTTTTACGACGGTTTAACGTCACATCTGAACGGCAGCATCTCAGGCAGTGCAGCGCCGGAGTAGCCATTGTGTGCTCCATTCTCTGCCCAGTGTTGACCCACTCAGAGATGGCCAACATGGCTTACAGCGCAGGAGGAGGCCATTCTTCCCGCTCTGGCTGTGCCAGCCCCTGGCCAATTGCTCCCAATCTCGTTCCTTTCCCATAGCCTTGCCATTTTTTCATTTTTAATTATTGATTCAGTTTACTTTCTAAAAGTTATGAAAGTTCTAAAAGTTCATTGCAACTCTCCTCGCTCTGAAGGATAATTGAAGAAAGGTCCTGAATATTAATTTATTTTTACATAGGGTCACTGTGTTATTACAACACAGAAAGAGGACATTCAGCCCATTGAGTCCATGTAGTTCCTTGAGCAGTTCTATGCATTATCTCGGTAGCTCTTCAAATATGCCTCCCTAATTGTCCATCCAATTTCCTTTTGAAATCATTGCCTCTGCTTCTGCCACCCTCATCTGCAGCTGGTTCCAGATCATGTTTTTCTTCACATTTGTCCCTGTATTTATTTCCCCACATCTTAAATCTGTGTCCCCTAACTTTTTTAACCACCAGTTAATAGCTTTGCTTTGTCTGCCTTATCCAAACCTGTCCTAATCTCTTGTGCGTCTCTATCAAATCCCCACTAAATCTCCTTTGATCCATGTAGAACAACTCCAGCTTCTCCGACCTAACCTTGCAGCTAACATCCATGAAATAATTCTGGTAAAACCTCCTTTGCACCCTGGAGGACCCTTGCATCCTTCTGAAAATGTGCTGTCTGGTGTTTAGTGTTAGCCCATCGACAATGTTTCGCCCTCTTATCCCGCTCTTTCCCAACAGCACAGGTGGTCTCAAGTAACGTTCAGCATGTGGCCATCAGTTTGAACGTATTCTGACACTCAGATAGTCCCACTTCTAATTGGATATCTGGCCCTCTAGTGTAGGATCCGTTTACTCCTGCGTCGGTTGTTCTTACTGGGAGCCCGTTCCACACTCGCTGCGCAAGGCGCACGGAGGGAGAGAGCGGGAGAACTTTCCCTCCCATCATTTATACACTGACGTCCATTTGAAGTCATCGCTGTCAGAATGCACTACATGTTGGAGAAGCAATACTTTCATTTCTGTAGTCTCCACCTTCCCTCCTATAGGCAGATGAAGTACAGTTTTTTCCAAGGTGCCTAGCGTGCAAGTGGTTAGGTATTGGAATGCACTGGCACAGTGGTAAGCACTGCTGCCTCACAGCACCGAGGACCTTGGTTCGATCCTGGCCCCGGGTCACTGTCCGTGTTGAGTTTGCACATTCTCTCCATGTCTGCGTGGGTCTCACCCCCACAACCCAAAGATGCGCAGGGTAGGTGAATTGACCACACTAAATTGACCCTTAATTGGAATTTTTAAAAAACAGAAAAAAAGGAATTGGAAAGTACTGACTGCCAGCTATATAGATTCAACAGTGGCCTTCCAAAGAAATGAGATAAATACATGAATGAGAATTAATTGTTGAGATAAGACGAAAGAGGGGGATTGCAGTGATAAGGGGGGAGTGGCATTGTTGTTTGAAAGAGCTGGTCTTGACACGATGGGCTGAATGGCATCCTTCTGATCTGCATTATTCTATGATCACATGTGGTTCAGTTGACACCACCCTCGTCTCCGAGTGATAAGCTTCTGGGTTGGTCCCACAAAAATCATTATTTAAAAAAATTTTTTTTTTCAAGTACCCAATTCATTTTTTCCAATTAAGGGGCAATTTAGCGTGGCCAATCCACCTAGCCTGCATATCTTTGGGTTGTGGGAGCGAAACCCACGCAAACACGGGGAGAATGTGCAAACTCCACACGGACAGTGACCCAGGGCCGGGAGCGAACCTGAGACCTTGGCGCCGTGAGACAGCAGTGCTAACCACTGTGCCACCGTGCTGCCCTGGGTCCCACAAAAAATCATGGCTGACTTTCCAGTGGAGCGCTGCGGGAGGACAGATGGGAGGTTAAACCGAGGCCCTGACTTCTCTCTCCCCGGTACATTTAAAAGATGCCGTTGTGCTGCTTTGAAGAGGTAAAGGGGAGTTGTTGCTGGTGTCCCGGCCAATACTGAATCCTCACTTATCATCATAAAAGCACAAAGCCTGGTCATTAGCACATTGTGGGATTTTGCTATCTGCCAATTGGCTGACTGCATCTCAAAATCACTTCATTTATACTCTTTACTGTGAATCACTTTGGGATGCCTGGTAGTTGTGATAAACAAGGTCTTTCTTTTTACGCGACACAGTTCGGAACAGTTTGGCAACCGTTTCGATTGGCGAGTAAGCCAGTTTTCTTGAGGAATTGGGTCGTCATAGCCAAACTCTGGAAATACATCGTTCCCTCTCTCTTTTGCTGTCCCTGTCCAGGTGGCGCGGTTGTCCAGTGAGCTAGAGATCTCGGGCGGAATCTTACCATACATTTTCAAAGTGTCAGGTTCTGACTGAACGTCGGGCTGTAGCTCTCCAGCTGCACAGACCAGGTTTCACTGCACATCTTGAGCCTCTCGAAAGAAAACAAATGAGTGGGCGGGGTGTACGGCCTGGTGGGGCGGGGCTGATAGAGCCGATTGGGGCACTATCTTTAAAGGACGTCACGATCAGAACTGAACATCAACATCCTGCCTCCACTCTCCCCACCATGGAAATATCGTCAGCGCCCCCCCCATCAGTGCCTACAAGTCCCCCCCTCAAAGACATTGGCCCCCTCCTCCCCTCCCCTCACCACACGTAACAGGAAAGCCGCACCAGCCCCAGAGGGCCTGCCCCTGGCACTGCCCTCTGGCACAGGTTGGCACAGTGCCGACCTGGCATTGTCACCCTGGCAGTGCCGCATTGTGCCAGGGCAGTGCCAGCTGGCAGTACATGGGCTCTGCCCAGTCATGTTCTCGCCCCTATGGGCTACCTACCTCTGTGCCCTGGAGAGACCCCTTTGACTGAATCTCATTTTTAAGAAAGCTGTTGTAAACCTTACCAATGTGACGTCACTTTGTCGAGGTTTGAATATTCAATGGTGGGGGTGGAGGGGGCTGGCTAATCATATTCAAATTTATTGACTTCCATTAAGTGACATCACCGACGAAGGGCGGGTCAAATCGGGAAATGCGCTATCTCTGGAGAGAATCGCTGAAAATTCCCCCCCCCCCCCCCCCACCGACTCTGCCTCCTTCCTCATGGACCCTTCACTTCTTCCTTGGTGTATGGGTGAAGACGAGGCCCAAAGGGGTGTCATAATATACACATCAGTATATGATGGTGCAGAGACACACACTGACTGACACACTGCAAGACCAATCAACGCACACATCACAGCAGCCAATCACCAGTTAGGGCACTGTCACTATAAAGCCAGAGGACACTAGTTTTCCCGCTCGTTCGGGATGCAGCCTCTGAGACAGACAGAGCCCGCAGTCAGTAGCACAAACATCCACCATGTGCTAGCAGTATAGGCTGGTCAGGTTAGGCATAGGTCTTCAGTCAATCTAACATGGTGTCGACCCACAGTGCAAGTATGTTTAACAGCTCTTAGTTAAATAAAATAGAGTTGTACTATTACAAGTGTTGGTAGCCTGTCTATGTTACTGCTAAGGTAAATGCAGTCCCCACAGATCCAGAGTACCCAACACATCAAGGGGCAAAACCATAAAATCGATGGCAGACTGTTCAGGAGAGAAGTTGGGAAACACTCCTTCAAGGATGGTAAAAGTGTGGCATTCTCTCCCACAAAAAGCAGTAGATGCTAGCTCAATTAACAAGTTAACAATTTAACATCTGAGTTTGATAGATGTTTATTAGCCCAGGCTTAAAGAAACATTGAGTTATAAGAACATAAGAACTAGGAGCAGGAGTAGGCCATCTGGCCCCTCGAGCCTGCTCCACCATTCAATGAGATCATGGCTGATCTTTTGTGGACTGAGCTCCACTTTCCGGCCCGAACACCATAACCCTTAATCCCTTTATTCTTCAAAAAACTATCCATCTTTATCTTAAAAACATTTAATGAAGGAGCCTCTACTGCTTCACTATGATACAGGTCAGCTATTATCTCTTCCAATGGTGGAACGGGTTCGAGGGGCTGAATGGCCACTGCTTGTTCCTATGTCCCTAATTGCCCCATATGAATTGAGCTCAGGGACAACTCATCTCAATTCCAAATAACTTAGCCACATTACGAATAGTATCCAGTGTTTGACAGCTTGCTTCGGAAAGGCTCGAAGAGTGGTTGGCAGGGGAACTGGGAAATGTCACAATGATGGATTGAAGATTTTCAATTGAAGGTGCAGTTGGCACACATGGAAGAGGAGCGGGATTGGGAAAAGGGGACCTTTCTTCTCTGTGCTACGTGAATTTAATTGTTGATCATTTCTGTGTGAAATGTGCTGCTTACTGGTGAGGGAATGTTTAATGCCTGTCCCTCCTAGTTGGGTATCCTTATACCAATGTGGCTGGTTTCATGGTGCCAGCCCATATATGTATCGCCAGATTTATTCCATTCACTTTTACAAGTTACGCTCCTGGAATTCAAACTCACAACCTTTAATTGTTGGTCGTGTCCCATGACATGCCCTGTTGCACCCTGACTGGATTTTATTTAGGGATTGATAGGGAAAAGCAATCCCCACTGGTGAAAGGATCGAGAGCGAGAGGGCACAGACTTAACCAATGGAGCCACAAGGAGACCCTTTCCCACGCAGTGAGTGGTTAAGGTCTGGAGTGCACTGTGTGAGAATGTGGCGGAGGCAGCTTCACTCGAGGCATTCCTAAGGGAATTAGGTTATTATCTGAAAAGAAAGAATGCGCAGGGACAAGGGGAGAAGGCGGGACCAGGACACTCCATGAATTGCTCACTCGGAGAGCTGGGGTAGACACCTTGGGCTGAATGGCCCCCTTCTACGCTGTAACAGTTCTGTGTTTTTGTTACACATCATCACAGTAAGAACAGGATTCATCATCTGCGACAAAGCTGCCTTGCTTAACCATTCCCACAAAACATTGATGAAGCCCTGTAATGTTTGCTGCCTTTTCCCCCTTGATTTGTTGCGCTATTATTTGACAGTAATGGTGAGCACAATCGGCCTGGCCGGGATTTTCCGTTGCCAGTCCGTCCCACTACCGTTGCGAGCGAGGACGGAGAATTTGGTGCTCAGCCAAACCTCCCATTAATGGCAGTGGGACCGGAGATCCCCGTTGCCGTGAACGGATGGAGAATCCTGCCTGCTGTCATTAGTTTTGCATGACAGCCCCTCTGGGGGTTGTGCTGATTTTAACTGTATACGTTCTGGAGAAGGGTCATACTGGGGGCGGGGGGGGGGGGGGGGGAAGGCGGGGTCAGGGTATTGAACTTGATGATCAGCCATGATCGTAATGAATGGCAGAGCAGGCTCAAAGGGCCGAATGGCTTCCTCCTGTTCCTATAATTTCTAAGTTTCTGTCCGGACCTGAAACAGATTCTCTGGTCCCCCAGCCGAGTGTTTCTCGACAGCAGGCCGGTCGCTGACGGCGGGATTCTATCCTTGTGCCTCTTGTCAATGGGATTTCCCATTGAAACCACCCCATGCCGTTGGGCAACCCACTGGCCGGGGTGCACCGCCAGCGAGAAAAATTGATCCCGATGATTGGAGAATTCCGGCCTCTGTCTCTCTCAGATTTCTAGCATTCCCAGTATTTTGCTTCTATCTGATTTTAAATGGCCTCTCTTCTTAGGGCAACATTCCTGCCCATTTCAAAGCTTCAACCCACATTGGTTCCCTCCAATATTCCCCATTTGCAACCACCTTGGGATATTTTACAACATTAAGGACACTATATAAATGCTAATTGTTATATGTCACATAGAACATAGAACATAGAACATACAGTGCAGAAGGAGGCCATTCGGCCCATCGAGTCTGCACCGACCCACTTAAACCCTCACTTCCACCCTATCCCCATAACCCAATAACCCCTCCTAACCTTTTTTGGTCACTAAGGGTAATTTAACATGGCCAATCCACCTAACCTGCACGTCTTTGGACAGTGGGAGGAAACCGGAGCACCCGGAGGAAACCCACGCAGACACGGGGAGAACGTGCAGACTCTGCACAGACAGTGACCCAGCGGGGAATCGAACCTGGGACCCTGGCACTGTGAAGCGACAGTGCTATCCACTTGTGCTACCATGCTGCCCTACATGTATGTGTTTATAAATATATATATGTTTGTGCTCATGCGCACGCATATCTGGGTCTGGGTGGGGTTTACCTTGTATAACAATCGACATGGCCAGAATGGTCTCCTGGTTTCAATAACTTGATAGCAATTTAAAATCGGAGTTTGACAGGGTAAGACTGGAAATTTTCATATTTTCCATTTCCCACAATTGGCTATTTAGAAATAAAAACCCGTATCCTTTGCACCTCTCAGGTGGTCACGTAAATTTTTGGGTGGGTAGGGGAGTGTGTTGATATTGTGATGTTCAGGACATTGTCGTAGCTGCATGGGCCTAGGGGTCTTTTACTGTTTGTCACTGTTCATCTGTCTAACTGTTTCCGTTGCCTCTCCTGCAGTGAAGTTGCGACCAGTAAACTGTGCTCCAAGCCTCTGAAATATTTATTGTGCGGTGTCTGATGTTTCAGAGCTGGTGGGGGACCGAGGGAGGGGAGGATGGGCGGGGGGTGGGGGGAGGAGTGGGGGGGGGGGGGGCAGGGCTAGAGAGAGCGAGCTCACCAAAGAGGCAGTCAGTTCCACAAGCAGCTATCCATTGAGCCTTTTGGTAACAATCACCAGAGAAACCTTCTCTTTCTTCTTTCAGGTTAAGCATGCTCCATGTACCTCTTCACATCGCCTGGCTCTGCCTCTGCTTGGTTCCTGCTGCATCTCCGCACAAGACAGGTAGGATTACGACTTACACTTTGGTGCAGGGCACATGCTCATGGGTACGTCGAGTTCAGCATCTCTCAGATTTCAAGAAATTCTCTTTCGCGGACTCTTACTGGCCTGTTTGCACTGAGCCAGTCTTCAGAAACAAATAAATTGCAATTCCATTATGTCTTTCACAGGCTCAGCATGCCCCCCCCCCAAGTGTTTTGCAGCCAATGAATACTTTAGAATTGTAGTCAATACTGCAATGCAGGAAACCCAGCAGCCAATTGATGCACAGCAAGCTCTCACAGACTGGGATGGTTTAGCACAGTGGGCTAAACAGCTCCCACAGACTGGGCTGGTGTAGCACAGTGGGCTAAACAGCTGGCTTGTAATGCAGAACAAGGTTAGCAGGTTAGCAGTGCGGGTTCAATTCCCGTACCGGCCTCCCCGAACAAGCGCCGAAATGTGGCGACGAGGGGCTTTTCACAGTAACTTCATTGAAGCCTACTGGTGACAATAAGCGATTATTATTATTATTATTATTATTATTATTATTATTATTATTATTATTATTATTATTATGAAATAAATAATCAGATAATCAATGTTGGGTGCCGGTTGAGGGTAATTATTTACCAGGAGGGAGGTCTTGTGGCCCAGTGCTAGTGCCCCTATCTTTTTGCCAGGCTCCAGTCCAATGCCAGGACTTGTTGGCCATGGAAGGAGCATTTATTATGTGGTTCAACAGGTTGATAATCAGCTTAGGAATCCTTCCATCACTTCCCCACTGTTCCCCAAAGGGAAAACAGTTTGAGTGTGTGTGAAGACAAAAAAAGCACCAGGACATGTAGGAAACTCTCCTCTGGATGCTGGGGGATCTTTTATATCCTGGGAGGGCGGTTTAACTTTAATGTCTCACCCAAAACATGGCACCTCCAACAGTGTCAGCCTATATTTTGTGCTTAACTCGCTGCATCTGTCCAAAGGATGGATGCCAGATCCCATAGCACAATTTCAAGGAGGAGGAGGGGAATCGTCTCTGGTGTCCTGACCAATATTAATCCCTCATCCAACATCACAAAAACAGATTATCGCGTTGTTCTCACATCGATGTTCGTGGGAGCTTGCTGTGCACAAAATTGGCTGCTGTGTTTCTTATATTACAACAGCGTGCACACTTCAAAAAGCACTTTGAGAGGCTCTGAAGTCGTGAAAGATGCTAAATCAATGAAAATTATTAACCCTTTCCTGTGGAACTTTTCTGGAGCACTCGATAATGCTTCTAGGCAGGAAGAGGTCCTGTTGATGCTATATTAACTGTCTTGGAAGGTACAAAGACTTTCTAGGTTGGCGCAAAAGTCTAAAGATTCACACGGTAGAACGGCAAAAGATCATCGTCAAAGCATACATGTGGATAATTCAGCCAAATAAATCATTCACTTGATCCAACAGTGCAGCCTGATCTTTAGTGAAACTAATAAATTTGCGTCAAGGGTTTAAATTGCGATATTCTAAAGAGTTGGATTGCACTGTCCAGGAAGGCATTATGGGCGAGTTGATCTCCACTTCTGCAGCACGGCATAAAGTTTCACACTTCTTATCTTACGCTTTAATCACAAATCTTCAGGATTTTGTGGCATTATATATTACCCTAGCTAGTACTAAATTATATTGCATCTCGTTAAACCTCAGCTAGCATCAGTTGCCAGCTTGTCCATTCTGCATTATCCCTGGAGAAATATGAGTTATTGGAATCACAGAATCATAGAATTCCTACAGTGCAGAAAGAGGCCATTTGGCCAATCAAGTCTGCACCGACCTTCTGAAAGACCACCCTACCTAGGCCCACTCCCCATAAACCATGTAACCCCACCTAACCTTTGAACACTAAGAGACAATTTATCATGGCCAATCCACTTGACCTGCACATCTTTGGACCGTGGGAGGAAACCGGAGCACCCGGAGGAAACCCACGCAGACACGGGGATAAATTGCAAACTCCACACGGACAGTCATCAGAGGCCGGAGTCGAACCTGGGTTCCTGGTGCTGCGAGGCAGCAGTTCTAACCACTGTGCCACCGTGTTGCCCTTCCTGTCTCCCTCGTTCAATAATTTTTTCCTTTATTGCCTCACGGGTGTAAGGCCAGCATTTATTGCCCCTCCCTAATTGCCCCGAGGGGTCAGTTAAGAGTCAACCACGTTGCTGTGCATCTGGAGTCATATGTAGGTCATACCAGGTAAGGATGGCAGATTTCCGTCCCTGAAGGACATTAGTGAACCAGATGTTTTTTTTTTAACAACAATAGACAATGATTTCATGGTCATCATTAGATCTTTAATTCCAGATATTTTATTGAGTCTAATCGCTGGGGTTCGAACCCATGTCCTCAGGCCATTATCCTGGGTCTCATTATTACTAGTCCAGTGACAATACCACTATGTACCCACCTCCCACTAATTACCCTTCAAACTGAGTGACTTTCTGGACCATTCCAGATTGACCCACATTGCCATGTTGTCTGGGGTCACATGTAGGCCTGACCAGCTAAGGATGCAGCGAACCAGATGGGGTTTTTACCACAACCAGTGACAGCTTCGCGGTCGCCATTACTGACATGAGCTTCATATTTCAGTTTTTTTCCTCCGTATTATTAATTGGATTTAATCGGCCATGGTGGGATTTGATCCCAGGTCCCCTGCGCACTGGCCTGGGTCTCTGGGTTACTAGTCCAGTGACATTGCCACCATCTCCCTCCAATCATTCAACTGAATGACTTGTCATCCCGATTGATAAAGTGTCGGACCAACCAACTTCCAGTTGATGGGTTCATTTTATTTTTTCTTGTGCGTCACGGTGGCACAGTGGTTATCACTGCTGCCTCACTGCGCTTGGGACCCGGGTTTGATTCCGACTTTGGGTGACTGTCTGTGCGGAGTCTGCACTTTCCCCTAGCATCTGCGTGGGTTTCCTCCGGGTGCTCCCGTTTCCTCCCACAGTCCAAAGATGTGCAGATTAGGTACTAAATTGCCCCTTAGTGTCCAAAAGGTTAAACTGGGTTACGGGGAGAGGGCGGGGACGTGGGCCTAGATGGGGTGCTCTTTCGGAGGGTCAGTGCAGACTCGATGGGCTGAATGGCCTCTTTCTGCACTGTAGGGATTCTATGATTCTATGATTAACGAGAGATGGGAAAAGCTGGAGACCATTCACCCCTCTAACCTGTACTCCAATTCAATTAGGTCCGGATCTTAACTCTATTTACCCATCTTTGTTCTGTATCTCTTGCTCTGCAAAAATCTGTTCTTGAACATATCAGTTGACCCAATATAGAAGAGAGGGAGACCCTGAATTAGCATAAAAAGCAACCTGAATTCACTACTTCCTCCACTTGTTGGCCAATACAAACATGATGGGCTGAATGGCCTCCTCCTGTGCTGGAAATTTTGATGATTTCAGCCAAGTGGCCTCACTCTAATTTTAAGAATATTCCCTCTTGTTTTGGCTTCCCCCAACCAGCGGAAACAGTTCTCCTGTGTCCATTTTATCGAATCCCTTTATCATTTTAGACACCTCGATTAACTCATCCCTCAACCATCTAAACTTAACGAAACCCAAGAGTGGCATCGGCCACCATGCTCGTAGTCTAAGCCTTCATGGTTAATATAACTTTCCTGAGACCCTGAACTCCAGGAGGGGTCTGACATTGTCTCTGCACATCTGGGGCATTGTAACTTGTTATAGGCAACCTGAGGGTCAGCGTATGTGCTCTCTACTACTACCATGTTCTGCATGCTCTTGGCATGGTTCCTGGCTTCTAATATGCTTGACCTACCATGCCCAGACAGGCTGTAGTCTTACTCTGGTACCTGCTTCAAAATGGTTTGTTAGCACTATGTAAAGGGCAGGTTAGGAACATAGGAATATCAGATCTTAGGAACAGAAGGAGGCCATTCAGCCCCTCGAACCTGCTCCGCCATTCAATGAGATCATGGCTGAACTGCGGCTTAACTCCATATACCAGCCGTTGGCCCAGGTCCCTTAATACCTTCGCTCAACAAAAAATGATCTAAGTCAGATTCAAAGTTAACAACTGATCTAGCGTTAATTGCCATTTGTGGAAGAGAGTTCCAAACTTCCACCACCCTTTGTTTGTAGAGCATGTAGGTATGAGTAGGTATGTCTCTCCTGAGCACAGTGTGTTCCATCATCTCTCTTGAGAGTCGAGCATAATAATCTTTATTAGTGTCACAAGTAGGCATTACACTGCAATGAAAGTTACTGTGAAAATCCCCTGGTCGCCACATTCCGGTGCCTGTCCGGGTACACTGAGGGAGAATTCAGAATGTCCAATTCACCTAACAGCACGTCTTTCGGGACTTGCGGGAGGAAACCGGATCACCCGGAGGAAACCCACACAGACACGGGGAGAACGTGCAAACTCCGCACAGACAGCGACCCAAGCGGGAATCGAACCCGGGTCCCTGGTGCTGTGAAGTAATAGTGCTAACCACTGTGCTACCCTGCCACCCTATGACTTCCAACATCAGAGACACATCATTGTCGACATCGCTCATTAGCATAGCTACTCTATTAACCATTGCACCATAGCACAGACGATCTGCGGAGGGGTAGGGGTTGCCCACATGCTAAAACCCCAGTAACTGAGCTACCAGGTGGACCCACGGTGCAGCCCCCCTCAGTTGGAGAGATGATCAACTTTAAAGTAAAAGACATGGGAGAGCATTCGGTGAAGGCACTGCAGTTACTTCAGACGTGACAGAGGAAAAATAGGAAAATTTGGGATTATGTGGAATATTCTGTGGGAGAACAAAGGAGAACATTGAATTCAAAAGATGCAGAGTACATTGAGAGGAAAGGCAAATTTCAGAACTTTTGATAATGTGCGATGTATACTAATGACTTCCTTTTGTCTTTTGATCTTGTTCATCCCCCCCAATAACAGGCGACAACGATTATGAGAAGATAGTGAATATAAAGAAGGTCCAACATCAGCCCGTCATCAGGGGATTAGCGGATTCAGTGCTCCTTCCCTGCGTTTTCTCAGTGCTTCCGAACTCAGCCATTGACCCCTCTTTGCTGCCGGACCCTCCACGCATCAAATGGACGAAGGTCTTGCTGGAAGGTGGGAGCAGGAAGGAAATCCCCGTGCTGGTAGCCAAGAACAACACAGTGAAGCTAAACCCGGCCTACCAGGGCAGGGTCAGCCTGCCCGGGTACGGCCCGTTCCATTACAACGCCAGCTTGGAAATTGTCGCTCTGCGAGCAAGCGACGCGGGCATCTATCAGTGTGAAGTGGTCGTGGGGATTGATGACGAGCAGGACACCGTCCCGCTGGAGGTGCTGGGTAAGTCGCTGGGGAAGGAGTTGCTGTGATAAGGGGCTGGTTTAGCACACTGGGCTAAATCGCTGGCTTTTAAAGCAGACCAAGGCAGGC
The DNA here is from genome assembly GCF_047496885.1 of Scyliorhinus torazame. Classification (NCBI taxonomy): domain Eukaryota; kingdom Metazoa; phylum Chordata; class Chondrichthyes; order Carcharhiniformes; family Scyliorhinidae; genus Scyliorhinus; species Scyliorhinus torazame. The sequence goes on along the minus strand of NC_092724.1, from coordinate 18,086,178 downwards.
CAACAGCACGGTTCAATTCCCGTACCAGCCTCCCCGAACAAGTGCCGGAATGTGGCGACTAGGGGCTTTTCACAGTAACTTAATTGAAGCCTACCTGTGACAATAAGCGATTTTCATTTTCATTTCACAAGAGCACAATAAAAGCAAAAAAAAAAAACTGAGGTGCACTCCCTAAATAAAAGAACTTGCATTTGTCTCGTCTAGTCACAACGTCAGGGTGCCCAAGAGTGCTTTATGTTCAACTTTGCCGTGTGGTCACTGTTGTAAATGTGACACTCAATTTGCGTTGGTCCTCAATCCGCAATGAGACGATGACCACATTTAGTGATGTTATTTGAGGGATATATAGTGACTCCGTCGCCATGGAGAACGATCCCCCACCCCCTCATCCTGCCCATTCTTCTTCAAAGTAGCACCCTGGAATTCAATTTACATCCACCCAATTTGCCCAGATGGAGCCTTGGTTCAATCTGGTTTGGTTCAATGACTCATAACTGCCCTCTGAAATGGCCCAGAAAGCCACTCGGTTCAAGGGCAATTAGGGATGGGCGATAAACACAAGCCTTGCCAGTGATGCCCACACCTTATGAGAAAAGGAAAAGGGAGAAAAAGAGACCATGCAACTTCATCAAGGTGGGGAGGCAGAGTCGGGTGGGCAGCACTGCCGGGGTGGTCTCCTTCTGTACTGTGGCCATTCCCAGATTCTGCGAAAGGAGGGAGGCGACAGCTGGCTGATGGGTAAAGGCCAGAGGCCCTCGCTTACAAGATAAGCTAAACTACAATGTGCAGTTTTGACTCTGCACACGAGTTCTCAATGCCGACCTTAGCGAAGTGTGCGACTGAATTGGCGGAAAGTCGGAGGAGGTGTAGGCCCGTCGAGCCTGTCCCACCATTCATTTAGATCATGGCAGATCATCCACTTCAATGCGCTTTCACCATATCTCCGATGTCATTAATATCCAGAAGTCTATCAACTTCGATTTTTAATATGCTCAATGACTGAGAATCCACAGCTCCTCTGGGATGGAGAAATCCAATCAGCCTCTGAGTGAAGAGTTTCCTCTTTATCTGTGTCCTAAGTGGCCCGTCTCTTCTCCTGAGACTGTGTCCTCTGGTTCTAAACTCGCCGACCTTGGGGAAACACCTTATCCACATTCACCATCACACCCTGTAAGAACTTTCTAAGTTTCAATGAGATCCCTTCTCATCCTTCGAAACTCGGGAGAATACGGGCCCAATTTTCTCAATATTACCCCATTCAACATCAGTGGGGACTCGGTCTTTCCTCCGAACAATGCACATGCACCAACTTAAAGCGACCATATAGCCCAACAAGCAGGTTGCAATTAGCAAAGAATAGTCAGAGGGAATTCTCTTCTCGCTCCCACTCTTGAGACCTGAGCACACAATCTCGCCGAGAACTTATTTCACTGATTTGAATCCCTCAGTCGTCAGTCACCGCGCCTTTAGCTGCAGAGGCCCTCAGCTCTTGAATTCCCTTCCACTTCCTCCCCCCTTCTAGGCGCTCTTTGACCAAGTTATTGATCACCGGTCCCAATATTCTCTTCTGTGGCTCAGTTTGATAATACCGAGAAGCCTCTTTGGATAGGTTGCTGTTGTACTGAGAGGGTAGTTTTAGGATGAGATGTTACTCTGAGGGGCCATCTACTTTCTCAAATCAATGCAAAAAACCCAATAGTTATTTTGAAAAAGAACAGAAGAGTTCTCTCTGGTCACCGAATCAGTTTCTATCCCTCAACCAATGCCTCTGTCTCTCTCTCTCTTGGCTACCATGCCCTCAGAAGACATCAGTGGCTATGGACCTCCATGTTAATCATGCTCTGGAGGTGTGCACCAGCTTCTTTGGTGGTAAACTTGTCCAGTTTACGAGGCTCATTAGAAAGATCGTTCTTTATCTAACTCGATCTCTTTTGGCTTTGAATCTTTCCCATTAGATTCAGACTGTCTAAACCATGGGCCTGAACTTTTCTCCATTGGCCAGCCCCACTCGGCTGGCCTGAAACGGGCGCAAAACGAGCAGGTGGCCCCAGATGTGGTTTCACGCCTCGGCACGGTGGCGCAGTGGTTGGCACTGCTGTCTCACTGGGCAGCACGCCGACACAGTGGTCAACACTGTGAAAGCAGGCGGGCCACGTAAAATTGTGTTCACCCCCAATGGGTTAAATTGCTGCTTGATTGTCGGTGGTCGTGCTTCCGACTCTCACGCGTTCCCGCCAAATACAATCTCACGTGAGTGCACGATAGCATCGAGACGGGTGCAAGATACCACTCTTAGCTCTGACTCAAAGGAAACGACAGACAATTTTGGACAGAGTCGCGAATGATTGTCCAACACTTTCTGCCCCATGTCAGATATGATGTGGTGAAACATTCCAGGATTTGCAACTTTGTTTTCATAGCTAATTCTGAGTTAATCATAACCTTATTCATTTTATTTTCTCACAATTTATGCTCAGCCCTTTCTTTTCACTTTCACTCACTGCTCTATGCAAACTTTTGTAGTTTCTCTGCAAAGTCAGCAACAAGAATATAACTGGCATATCTTATATTACTAAAGGTTATAACTTCAAACTAATAATAATAAGTAATCCAGGAAGATCAAAATCTTTATTAGTGTCACAAATAGGCTTCCATTAACTCTGAAATGAAGTTACTGTGAAAAGCCCCTAGTCACCACACTATGGCGCCTGTTTAGTTACACAGGGAGAATTCAGAATGTCCAATTCCTCTAACAAGCACGTCTTTCAGGACTTGTGGGAGGAAACTGGAGCACCCGGAGGAAACCCACGCAGACACTGGGAGACCGTGCAGACTCTGCACAGACAGTGACTCAAGCTGGGAATCGAACCTGGGACCCTGGCGCTGTGAAGCAGCAGAGCTAACCACTGTGCTATCCTGCTTAAGAATATTTTCACTCTACAAATTGAATAAATCCGGGGAGAAAACCCACCCCTGTCTGAGAAAATCGCTTCGACCGCTTTCAACTTTTAGGGCTGTATTTCGTTCCCAATAAAGATTTCTGATCACTCCAGGGCGTTTGCCATCAAGGTCAGGAGACTCCAGCATCACTGAAGCAAATTATCGGGTCATTATGACATCGCTGTTTGTGGGGTCTTGCTGTTCCTCATTTCCTACATTGCAGGACGGTAGCACAAGTGATTAGCACTGTGGCTTCACAGCGCCAGGGTCCCAGGTTCGATTCCCCGCTGGGTCACTGTCTGTGTGGTATCCGCAAGCTCTCCCCATGTGTGCGTGGGTTTCCTCCGGGTGCTCCGGTTTCCTCCCACAGTCCAAAGACATGCGGGTTAGGTGGATTGGCCATGCTAAATTGCCCTTAGTGACCAAAAAGGTTAGGAGAGGTTATTCGGTTACGGGGATAGGGTGGAAGTGAGGGCTTAAGTGGGTCGGTGCAGATTCGATGAGCAGAATGGCTTCCTTCTGCACTGTATGTTCTATGCAACAGTGACTACGTTTCACATTTTCGGCGCCGGGTAGTTCAGAGATCGCAGAGCAGAGCTGTATGAAGGCAGGCTCCCTTTTTCCCCCCTTAATAACACTGCACCCCAGGCTCGCTAACTTGCCGTTAGTCAGCTGCAGGTTATCTCTCGGTGAGGCTGTTGCAGGGACTGCCGTTATTAGTCCTGTCACGACGCACCATAGTTGCGGAATACACTGGCAGCTGCCAGTCACTGGCAGCAGGGAGCCAGATCACAACGCCCACGTTGAATAGCAACTATATTTTATAAATAACAGCAGGCGCCAGGGCAGGGACCACAAAAGCTGTAATCTAATGTCAAGGTGCTAGGATGAAGGTTATTCACCACTCGCCCTTCTGGAGCGTACATTATTTTAAGTGTCATTCAATCAGGGCAGATAAAACATGCAATCTTTATGAATGTGGCCCAGTCTGTAATTGTGAGTTGCTGTTGCTGGTTGCTATGGTTACCGAGCGCTGTTAACTCCTTCGAGTCAGTGTAGTGTAAGTTGCTGCAGTTTGGGTTTGTGTGCAGAGTCACCTGAGTGCTCAGCTCTGCAACTCTCTCCCATCTCAAACAGCCTATCAGTGATCAGAAACAAAAACATGGCTTCATCTCGCACCTATAATGTCCCAAGGTGCTTCACTGGAGTGTTATTGGACAAAAGTTCGACGCCAAGACAGGAAAGGAGGTGTAGGCCAGCTGACCACACGCTTAAGTTAAAGAAGTAGGTCTTAAGGAACGTCTTAAATGAAATGGAAATGAAATGAAAATCGCTTATTGTCACAAGTAGGCTTAAAATGAAGTTACTGTGAAAAGCCCCTAGTCGCCACATTCCGGCGCCTGTTTGGAGAGGCTGGTACGGGAATTGAACCGTGCTGCTGGCCTGCCTTGGTCTGCTTTCAAAGCCAGCTCTTAAGCCCTGTGCTAAACCATCCCAAATGCAGACACGTAAGGAGGAAAGGGAGTTTTACGCCGGAAGAAATGTCGTGAAACGGCCTCTGATTCCTCACTTTGCTGGGGGCTAGCCAGACGGCAGAGTAGAGCTCTACTTGCTGATACACCCAGGAGAATATCCGGGTCCGTGGCCGCGCATGTGCACAGTGGCGGCCTGCAGCGACCGCGTGGTGCTACGTGGCGGAGGCAGCTTGCGGACCAGGCCCGTGAAATAGTGCCCCTCCTTCGGCCGGCTTGCGTGCCCCGGACCAACCCCCCCACAGCGATGGCAGCCCCGAATAATGTCCCCCCCCCCCCTGCCCGCGGATCGGCCCTCCCCGACTGTGACGGCGCTGAACTGAGCCCGCAGCCACCACGCTGAGTTCCCAACGGGTGAAACCACACGCGACCCACGCCGTCGGGAACTCAGCCGGTCGGGGGCGGAGCATCGGGGGGGGCGGGCCTCAGGCAATGTCTTGAGGACGCCAATACGTGGCGTGGCGTAGGGGATGGAGCATCGTGAAAGCGGTGCCGCCCCTGATTTGGTCGGAAACTTGGATTCTCCAGCCAATCGCCGAACATGATTTCGGCGTCGGCGACCAATCAAGCCGCCTGTTCCAGATTACTCGTCTAGTGACATTAATATTACTCCCCTGCTCTAAGCCTCTCTCCAATCTAATAGCAGCTCTGCTCAATCCCTCAGTATTAACCAGAGGTGTATTTGAAATCCCAGCTTTCTCCCAGGTCTGAAAAATCAATAAAAAGCTCATGTTGGTTATTAGTGCCTCATTCCCATAGGTTTATTGCACTTTAACTGCTCTGTTATTCTGCATCGGTCATGATGGTGGCGTTAGTTCAACAGTCAGAGTAGCCCAGCTCGGGGTTGAGGACCGTCTAACATTGCTGCCAGGGGAATTGGATCCTGTTGCGGGAAAAGCCACAGGGCATGGTAAGAAAAGCTACCCATCTCATCCAATATGCCTCCAGTCTCCCTCTCTGACTTTGCACTTGGAGCTGAACCTTGGTACCTATTTTGAGGTCTGTGTGCTGTCTGTCAGCAAACTGTTAATTGTGACACTCAAGAGCTACTGCTTCGCGGCAAAGGTTTTAATTTATATAGCGCCTTTGGTGTGAAAATAGGTTTGGGGAGGGAGTTCTAGAGTTGGGTGTAGCTGGAGAATTCCAAAAAGACTATGTTTAATTAAAATATATTTGGAACTAAGAAAGCCGCCACCACCATGTGGCTCTAGGTGGGGAGTGTGACGGGCATTTTGATCATGGAGGGCGTCACATCCCAGGCATCATCAAGATCAATGCGAGGAGATTTGGTTGAGGTCAGCTAGCACTGGAACTAGAAGCTTGGTTAGATCAGGCTTGGAGCACTGTGCTGGTCTCCATATTATTGAAAAGTAACCAGGTGAGGATATTGGTGAGGATGGGCGCTCTTGAGGCTCAGTGGTAGCCTCTCTGCTTCTAAGCCAGATTCGAGTCCCACCACAGGCGATATGAGTGGGAGAGTCCATCCTGGTCAGGCAGAACCGCGTGGTAGCTGCAGCACAACAGCCTCCCCACGGTAAAAGACTCCATGGGCTGCGCTTCACGGTAGGCCTCCTCCTCACAATGAGGGACCACCAGAGGGAGCTGTGGATCAGAAGCACTGTCGTAGGCCTATGGACTGAATGGCCTGTTCTTGGCGCCGTCAGTCCTATGTGACCCGATAATGCACTGGAGAATGCGCAAACAAAAATGTTAAGGATGATGCCGTAATCGATCAGGGAAGGTTGGACATGCTGGGATTGACCGGATAGAGATCGTGAAGAGGTTTGGTGGGGTGGAACGTGTGGGCAAGACCAGAAATAAGTGCCATCAATATCGGTTAATCACTGATAAATCCAATCGGAATTTAGAAGAAACCTCTTTGGGTAGTGTTATAGTTGGAAGTTCTTTGCTCCCTCGCCTCACCTTCCTGTTTGGTTTCTTCCTTCCATCTCCCATTCTAGGGGTGGTGTTCCATTACCGTGCCGGTAGCAACAGGTACTCACTCACCTTCGAGGCTGCCACTCAGGCCTGCCAGGACAACTCAGCGACGATCGCAAACCCCCAACAACTATTGGCTGCTTTCCAGGACGGATTCGATCACTGTGACGCTGGCTGGGTTTCCGATCAAACTGTGAGGTGAGGAATGAAAAATGCACACACACATACATACACATATAGGCATACACATACATGCATAGACACACGTAGACACACACACATGCATACACACACAAACATGCATAAACACACACACACAGACACACACATACATAGACACACACATATACATAGACACACACACAGACACACACATACATAGACACACACATATACATAGACACGCACATACACACATAAATGCATAGACACACACACACATACATACATGGCTATATACATACATAGACACGCACACATAGACACACACATAGCTATATACATACATGCATAGACAGACATACACATACATAAGCACACACACATACATGCATAGATACACACACATACATGCATAGATACATACACACAGACACACACATGCATAGATATATACATACATAAACGCATAGACACAGACATACACATACAAAGACACACACATATATAGACACACACATATACACACACACATACATGCATAGATACACACAGAGACGCACATGCATAGATATATACAGACACAGGCATACACATACAAACACACACACATATACGTCGACACACATATATACAGACACATGCATAGACACACATACACACATACATAGACAGATACACATGCATAGACACACACATACATATACACATATACATACACACACATGCGTAGACACACGTGTAGGCACTCACACACATACATAGCCACACATAAATGCACACAAATGCATAGGCACACACTTACATAGACAAACACGCAAACACACACACACATGCACAGTGACACACACATGTGTGGGCACATACACATGCATAGCCACACATAAATACATACACATGCATAGACACACACTTACATAGACACACATGCAAACACACACACATACATGCACAGTGACACACATGTGTAGGCGCACACACAGACATAGGCGCGCACACAAATAGACACATACATTCATATACACACATGCATTGACATATATACTCACATAGACACACACACAGTGACACATACATAGACACACACACATAAACACACACACATCCACACACAGTGACATACACACACATAGAACAACATACATAGACACACACACATGTATAGGCACACACATACATACATAGACACACATGCTTAGACACACACACATGTATAGATAAACCCAAATAGACACACATACATAGACACACCCATAAACATACACATGCAATAGACACACACACATACACGCACAGACATACACACACACACACACACAAAGACACATGTACACACTGGGCGTCTCGCGCCGCCGGTAGTGGAGTTCTCGGTGAGGCAGAGAATCCCGTGTTAGTGAAGAAAGCAGGATCGGCGCCGGGCACTGACCTGTTTCCGATGCTCTGGCCCCCCCAGCTGGCGGCGGGATGAGTTGTTGCGATGCAGGGGGGGAGGGGGGGAGGGGGGGGGGAGGGGGGGGGGGGGAGCCAGCCACGGGACCTCACTATTGGGCTGTCTGCTCAAAATAGCAGCCCAATAGCGGGATTCCCTCGGGAAGTCCCCGCAACCTTCACCACGCATAAATTTGCATGCCGATGGATTAGGAATCACTTCCTGATGGGAGCGCAAATCAGGTGCAATTCAGCTCTGGCGGGAGAACAAATCTCCCAAATGGAGAATCTCGCCCAGCATAACACAGACATAATCCAGACAGACACATGCGCCCACTGCTACTACATGCAGACACATACACAAACCAAAACATACACAAATGCACGCAAACCTGAAAACACAGATACTTAGACACACACGCATACACGTATACACAGACACAGGCACAAAAACATGCTCATACATACAGGCACACATTCAAATACACAGATGTATAGACACAGGCATACACACAGATCCACAATCATTGACAGACACAGTGACATGAAGCATACACGTGGGCACACACACAGACACGTGTAGTCTCATGGATACCGACGTGCACGTGTGAATCTTAACCCTGTTCCAGTTGCTGATCTTAAACCATTTTCTCAGCTGTCGACTGCACAGTGGGCTCAGAATCAGCTGCCCAGCATCGCAAACAGCAGTCGGGGGAAACTTGGGATTGGGGTCCATGTATCCTTTCCCACTATTTATTCCCTGCTCCCTCCTCAAACTGTCTTCCTCCTCATCCTGTCTTCCTCCTCATCCTGTCTTCCTCATGTTCCTCAGCAGTTACCTATTCTTCAAGGACTGTGTGGTTAGAATTTCTGATGGGTTTCAGTGTAGGTGGAAGTCGGGTGACAAGTGTAACTGTTCCTGGAGGTGGTTCAATCGCAGATAAGGGGCTGGGTTCTCCGGTCCCCCAGCCGCATGTTTCTCGGTGGCGCGCCGTTCGCTGGCAACGGGATTCACTCTTCCTGCCGCTTTTCAATGGGATTTCCCATTGAGGCCACCCCACGTTGCTGGGAAACCCACAGAAGGGGGTGCGTTGCCAGGGGGAAAACCCCAGCGGCCGAAGAATTTGGGCTAGGAACTCAGACGCCAGCCCAGATACTATTAAAGTAAGTCAACATTTCAAATTGAACACTACAACCAGCACAAGCGAAATGGAAATTTAATATTAAATACAATTCAATTGATTGATTGTTGGACTATGAATGAAGACACAGATGACTGTACTTTCTGATTCCACCCTGAACACCTCGAATGCCCGAACCACAGCGTGCCGTATTTCACAATCACATTAAGCATTTCTCCCTGGCACATAAGAGGTACTTGCATTTATATAGTGCCTTTCTCAACCACCAGGGCTGGATTCTCCAATCCTGCGGCCAAGTTCTGACGCCGGTGTGAAAAGAGGCACGAACCACTCCGGCGTCAACGGTCCTCGATTGTCAGGTATGCTCCCCTTCCTAGGGGGCTAGGTTGGCACCGGGGTGGTCTCCGCTGCTCCAGCCGGCGCGCCAAGGCCGACGCGGGTCCGTGCATGCACGTGGGTTCCCATTTCCGCGCCGGCCCCCGGGCAATATGGCAAAGCCCTACATGGGCTGGGCACGGAGGAACGTAGGCTCCCACGGAACCAGCCCGCCCGCCGACTGGTAGGCCCCGATTGAGGGCCAGGCCACTGTAGAGGCCCTCCCTGGGGTCGGATCACCCGCGCACCCCTCCCCTCCAGGATGGCCCCCGCAGTCAGAGCTTCCAGGTCCTGCCGGGTGGGACCGGAGTAACTCACGCCGGCAGAACCCAGCGGGCACTCGGCCCATCGAGGCCCGGGGATTCACCAGGGGGTGGGGCTGCATTCAACGGCCCCCGACCGGCGTGGCGTCGATCCTGCGGGCGCCTGAGAATCGGCACCGGAGAATCGGCGAGCCGGCGTCGGGCGGCGTGGCTCGATTCACGCGCCGCCAAGGAGATTCTCTGACCCGGCGCGGGGTCGGAGAATCCTGGCCCAGATGTTACAAAGTGGCTTATAGCCAATTAAATACCTTTTTTTTAAAGTACATTCATTGTTCCCATGTACGAAACCCACAGCTCCCACAGCAGCAATATGATACCGAGCAGATCATCTACTTTTGTGACGTTGATTGAGGGGTAAATGTTGGCCAGGACAGCATTGAGTACCCCCACTGCCCCCGGCCCCCCACCCCACCCCCACCCTGCTCCTCTTCAAAAAAGTCCTGAGGATTGTTTCCACACACCTGAGAGAGCAGATGGGGCTTCACCTTCATGGAGAGGCAGTGGCGTAGTGGATTGTCTCTGGACTAATAATCCAGAGACCCAGGCTAACGCTGTGGGGTCCTGGGGTTCGAATCCCACCAGGGCAGACGGTGGAATTTGAATTCAATAAAAAAAATCTGGAATTAAAAGTCTAAAGACAACCGTGAAACTATCATTGATTGTCGTAAAAACCCATCTGGTTCACCGTTCAATCTGTCATCCTTATCTGGTCTGGCCTACCTGTGACTCCAGACCCATAACAATGTGGTTGACTCTTAAATTCCCTCGGGGTGGGCAATAAATGCTGGTCCAGCCAGCGAGACCCACATCCCATGAACAAATTTTTAAAAACTCAACCAAAATGGAGAGCATGTAAGCCAGTGCCGCACTGCCTCAGTATCGCACAGGCTCCGGGCCTAGACCGTAAGACCATAGGCCATAGGACATTGAAGCAGAAGTAGGCAATTTGGCACAAGAAAGCCTGCTCCAAGTGGGGCATGGGGTGGGACATGAAACCTGAACCCTGTGACTCAGAGGTGAGAGCAACAACTGAGGCATTGGCAATCGAGAAATGCCCCCTTAATGTCTCAGTTCTTTTTTGGTTTCACCGAATCATGGAAAGTGGGCATAGGTGGTAAGGCCTGTGTTGACTTCCCATTTCTTTGCAGTATGAGTGGTGTGGTAGTCACCACTAAGTAGTATTACATGTATTACGGTATGGCCTGTATAGTAGAGGTACATGGGTAAATCCCTGCCTGCTGGCTCCGCCCAGTAGGTGGTGTATAAAGGTGTGCACTCGCCGGTGCTGCAGCCATTCTGGTTCCAGCTACAGGAGGCACAACATCTTTGCTCAATAAAGCCTCGATTATTCCACTACCCTTGTCTTTGTGGTAATTGATAGTGCATCAAGTGGCCCAGTTCAGATGGCAGTTTGAAGTCAACAATATCAGCCCTCAGGTGAAACATGGCTCCTCAGTGTGGAGTGCGGGAGGGAGAATGCGCTCCATGGAATTATTGTTTATAGATTATGGGCTGGATTCTCCCAAAATGGGGCTATGTCCCCATGCCGGCGGAGAAATGCTGCCGTTGCACTCCCCAGTTTCCTGCAAAAAACGAAAGGCGATTCACTTACCTTCTGGGGGCTAACAGGGACCCGAAGAGCTTCACACAGCTTTGGCTGTAGATACGGGCGCCCACACTTCCCATTCCGAGTCTGCACATGCGCATGGCGGCGGCGGCCTCCAGCGGCCGAGCGCCATGGCGAACTCGGACCGCAGACCAACACTAACAAACTAGGTCCCCCCCCAATCGGCTGCGCGCCGCTGCATCGGACCAGCCCGATCGCTGCCCCAGCCACTCATAACGCCCCCCACCTCCCCTCAGTGCTCGATCCCCCCGCCCCCCCCACCAGGGCGGCTGCGGACTGAGTCCCGACCGTCCATTCCACGTTAGCTCCACTCCCTCAGGAACTCGGCCTGTCGGGAGTGCAGTATCGCTGGGAGCGCCTCTGTCAATGGCCCCCCAGCCGTGCGGCGGCATTCGCGGACACGCGATTCTCTGGGGCCCGGAGAATCGCCAGAGCCGCGCCCGGGCCCGATTCGGTCGGGAACTTCGATTCTCCGCCACCGCGCCAAACGCAATTTGGCTGGGGGGCTGCGAACAATCCAGCCCTTTGTGTTCACGCCTCATGGAGTGAGGCTGAATCTCGGGACCTGCCAAGTCAGAGGTGAGGGTTGCTGCCCACTAAAAGCTACACAATACCGCGGTTAGGGTCGGGTGACTGACAGGAAAACGCTGAGAGGCTTCACGTACTGCAAAGAATTTTCATTGTCTACAAAAATGTTTACAGCTTGTCTGTGGCTTCACACAGAACAATTACCCCTGAAGATTTCAACTGTCTAAGTGGCTCCTTGGCAAAATTATCCATCCCCGGGAGTGTGAGATGGAGGAGAGAACAAAGAACTCTCAATTGAGGCCACAATGATTGGTTTCTCAAGAATGGTTGATCGATAAATGGTAAACGTCTCAAGTCAGACAAAGCAGATTGGAGTGTGATTACAGCATCACAAACTGCTCTGTATGGTCCCTCAGCAAGTTGAACTGGATCGTCTGAGAGAGGCTTTACTGAGGGAAAGTCAAATATGTGTATATCTTGCTCTTTCTCTCCGAGTGTCTTCCATCCTTACGTGGTCCGTCCTGAAGGCTTTGCTTTTGTATTTTATGGTTGTAAGAATATAAAAAATAAGAGCAGGAGTTGGCAACTTACTCTCCCCCACCCCCCCCCCCCCCCCTCCCTCCCTGGGTCTGCTTGGCCAGTCAGTACGATCATGGTTGATCTTGGCCCTCAACTACACCCTCCAGCCCTATCTCCATATCCCTTGGTTCCCTGAGCGTCCTAAAGTCTGTTGATCTCCGTCTTGAATTTATGTGGTAGCGTGGCCCCTTTAAGGGGGCGGGCTCATGTGATGGGTTCTGAGCCAATCACATGGGAGTGCGTGAACCCTGGCCAATAGCACGGCAGAGCGGGGCTGGGTGAGGAGGGGCCGGGCAGAGCAAACCCCCACTGGGGAATGAACACCTGTACACAGCTACTTTGTGCCAATACAATAGTTGTCTTTGCCTTCCTTAATAAACTCCTTTGGTTGACACCATACGCCTCCAACATGTATATCTCGACCATCACATTGTCGATGGGGTAAAAACTTTGTGCGCAGTGAAGTGCTACGAAATTGAGGGGGGAGGAAAGGCGCCCAGGAAGGGAGAAGTCCTGGAAAACCTTTTTATAATCTCGGGAACCAGCAATTCATCAAAGAGAAAGTGTGTCAAAATTCCTATTATAGGCAAGTTGGAGCTGTTTGACCAGGGAGCTGAGGATTAGAGTCAGAACGTGGAATGACTCCATTACTTCTTCACTGCAAATGAGATCACTGGTGAAGATAAACAGAAGATGATCCTTCTGACAATGTGTGGGCCTCGTAAATACCGGGAATCTGAGGCACCCGACTTGCAGCCCTACGACCATATGGCCAAACTGGTGAAGGAACATTTAAACCCGAGGCCCTCGATCATTCTTCAGCGTTACAAATTTAATTCAGCAGTAGGGACCCTGAGGAATACATTTCTGTCTTCATCGCCGCACTTCGACAGCTCACTGAGCACTGCGAGGTAGGAACCTTACTGAGTGACGTGCTTCGTGACCGGTTGGTTTGCGGGATCCAGGAGTGCAGTATGCAAAAGAAGCTTTTGGCTGAGACCACGATAACGCTGGAGAAGGTTATTGAGATAGCGCAGGCGATCGAGTGCGCAGCAAAACGTGCCAGCAAACTCCAGAATCTGGCTGAAGGAGAAGTAAATTTAGTTTGATGCGGGGGACGAACGGCAGGATCAACAGGCTCGGCGGGGAACCAAACCCGGTCCCGGGTACGGTACCAAAATCGGAGAACAGGGAACCGCTTAAGATAGTCAAGCCCAAGATGAAGTGGACTGCGATCGTTGCGGAGGGGACCACCCCCAGGAGAATTGTCCTTGCTGGGAGTTGGTGTGTTTTGAATGCAGTCGGTGACGCCACATCCATGCACCATGTCGAGTAAAAAAGGATGTACACAAATAGAGCAGCCACAGCAGCAGAGCTGCTGTATCCCGTATTCCCGTATCAGCCTCCCCGAACAGGAGCCGGAATGTGGCGACTAGGGGCTTTTCACAGTAACTTCATTTGAAGCCTACTTGTGACAATAAGCGATTTTCATTTTCATTTCATTTCAGAGCCCACCTCAACTGTACTAAGTGGAGAGGAGCTCTGAGGGGGAATCACATAATGCAGCGATTAAACATTATTCAAGTGAAAAGGTTGGCTCCTATTCAGATCGTCTTGACCGTGAATGGCGAACCCTTGAAGGTGGGGGTCGACACCGGGGCTTTGGTGACCATCGTGGGTGGGCAAATCTTTAACTTTATCCAGGCGGGAATCCCGGTCCTGCAGCTAAGCAGCACCAAAGCAAAGCTGTCGATGTTTACAGGAGGGACCCTTAAGACCCTCGGTACTGCAGAAACATCAGTGGCTTACAAAGGGCAAGAAGCTCGCCTTCCTAGATTGTTGTCGAAGGGGACAAGCCCAGCCTCCTCGGAAGGGTCTGGTTGAATCACATCAGAACTAGCTGGAATTTAAAAAAAATTCCCACAGTGTACTTCAAAATGTTCTGCACTGTTGCAACGATGCCTTCCACAGTAAACTGGGCTGTATCAAATGTGTGAAAGCAAATTTATATAAATTTTGATGCAAGACCCAGATTCTTTGGAGCCAGGCCTGTTCTGTACACCCTGCACCAGAAGATGGAGATCGAGTTAAAGCATTCAAGGAGTTGTGTAAGAAGTCTTACAACACCAGGTTAAAGTCCAACAGGTTTGTTTCAAATCACTAGCTTTCAGAGCATTACTCCTTCCTCAGGTGAAAGCTCAGCTGGGAGATGCCTCAAGGAGTTGGGCATCATAAGACCAGTCCAATTCTCGGAGTGGGCTGCTCCCATAGTCCCTGTTCTCAAACCTGACCGATCCATCAGAATTTGGGGACTACAAGATGACAATAAACCAGGCTTCCCAGGTGGACAGGTACCCCATCCCCCGGATCAAAGACCTCCACGTCAAGCTGTCGGGAGTGCTGACCTATTCTCAGATGGACCTCAGCCACTCCTACTTCCAGTTAGAGTTGGATGAAGAATGACAGCTTGGTACCACAATAAACGCCCACAAAGCTTTGTACCAATACAGGGGATTACCCTTTGAGGTAGCACCAGACTGCACCACCTTCCAGCTCACAATGGAAAACCTCCTCCAGGGGAACATGAAGATAATGGTTCACCTCGATGAGGTGCTGGTACAGGAGCCAACCCAGAAGAACACATATCAAGTCTGAAAGAAATGTTCAAGCGCTTTTGTGATGCGGAGGTCCACCTGAAGAAAGCAAAATGTACCTTCCAGTCCACAGAGGTAACCCATTTGGGCTTCCGAGTGGATGCAATTGGATTACACCCCCTTCGAAGAGAAGGTCAAGGCTGTTTGGGAAGCGTCTTCCTGAGTTAAAATCTTTCCTCGATATGATGGAAAGCTTTGAGAGATTCACCCCTAATCTGGCCACAACATTGGCTCCACTGCATCAACGTTTATGGAAACACCAACTGTGGCAGTGGAGGGAGCCGCTGGAGATTCTTTTGAAGTAGTGAAGTGATCTCTGCTGTCCTCTGACCCCTTTGTTCAATTTGACCCTCGGAATCCCATCGTATTGATGTGCGATATTTCGCCACATGGAATTGGGGCGGTGTTGTCGCATAAAATGGACGCCCGTTCTGAGCGTTTGCGGCTTTTGCTTCGAGGACCCCATCTGAGGCAGAACCAAATTGCCCACAGGCAGAGAAGGAGGTTTGGCGGTAATTCATGGTGTGAAGAACTTCCACCAATATGTCTACGGCTGCCAGTTTACCATAATAACAGACCACAAGCCTCTTCTATGGTCAATGAGAGAAGACAAGCATATCCCTCCGATAGCCTTAGCACAGGTGCAGCATGGGGCCTTGCTGCTTGCCACCTATCACTTCACGTTTCAGCACAGGCCCCCCAGCTCACCAACGCGGCTGCTTTGAGCAGGCCTCCCCTCCAAGAGAGTTGTCCACCTCCACCAGTCCCTCAAGAAATTGTGCTCGCCTTTAACGTTTTGGAAACACTGCCCATTTCATCTGATCACATCCACAGTTGGACCTGTTGGGACCCCAGTCCAGAGTGGGTGGATCCTAATGTCGTTGGTGGGGTGCCTTGGGGATTCTGCTACCTGCTTCGGAAGTCTTGACTGTTCCAGGCTGTCGTGTTGAGGAGATCCAGTAGGATCAGAAGGTCACCAGGCCGACTGACTTTTTAATGGACTGACTCTCTTTCCCATATGTTGTTATCCCTAACGTTGTAGCGCGGCTCCTTTAAGAGGGTGGGCTCACAGGCCCATGTGACGGGATGTGAGCCAATCTTGCAGGTGCGCACAGACCTCGGCCAATAGTGGGCCAGCAGGGGCTGGGGAGCGGAGGGGCTGGCCAGCATAAGCCCCGGAGCTGTACATAGCTGCTCTGTGCCAATACTGTACTTGCCTTTGTCTTCCTTAATACATCCCATTTGGTTTGTACCAAACGCCCCCAGCGTGTATATCACGAGCCACAATAATATTCTCAGCATCTAAACATCCATGGCCCTCCGTGGAAGGGCATTTCAGAGGTTCACAACCGTCTGTGAAAAGATTTATCCCCATCTCACTTCCAAATGGCCAACCCCTTATCCTGAGGCTATGTTTCCGTGATCCAAACGCTGCAGCTTGGAGTAACAGCACCCATTCTAACAAGAGTCCTCCATGAATTTCATCCCCGTAACGACTCATTTTCTAAAAGACATGACACAATGACATTGTGCTTTGAATCATAGCCCTTTCCCACGCCACACAAACCCTTCCTCTTGTAACAAGGCAGTGCCTGGGAGGTTAGTCTACCTCCGGTCACAAGGTGACAGCCCTCACCACCACTGACTTATAAAATGGCACAAATATGCAAAAATGTGGTGGCATGGTAGTTACTGCTGCCTCACAGCGCCAGGGACCCGGATTCAATTCCGGCCTCGGGTGACTGTGTGGAGTTTGCACTTTCTCCCCGTGTCTGCGTGGGTTTCCTCCGGGTGCTCCGGTTTCCTCCAAAGATGTGCAGCTTGGGTGGATTGACAATGGTAAATTACCCCTTAGTGTCCAAACATTAGGTGGACTTGCGGGGATGGGACAGGGGAGTGGGCCTAGGTTAGGATGCTCTTTCGGAGGGTCAGTGCAGAGTCGATGGGCTGAATGGCCTCCTTCTGCATTGTAGGGATGCTAGGATTTTACTTAATGCATTTCAAATTAGATGCAAAACCTGGCCTGTCCACTCAGGTGGATGTAAAGCACTCCAGCCTGCAATTTGAAGAAGAACAGGGAAGCCCTGGTCAATCAACCAACACTGAACGCTGTTCATCTAGTCACTTACCTTTTTGCTCCATGTGGGATCTGGCTGTGCACAAATTGATGGCTGCTTTTATCTAGAGTGGTGGCCACACTTCAAAAAGTAATTCACTGGCAGTCCCTCAAGAAATTGTGCTCGCCTTTAACGTTTTGGAAACACTGCCCATTTCATCTGATCACATTCACAATTGGACCTGTTGGGACCCCCCTAGTCCAGAGTGGGTGGATCCTAATGTCGTTGGTGGGGTGCCTTGGGGATTCTGCTACCTGCCTCGGAAGTCTTGACTTTTCCAGGCTGTCGTGTTGAGGAGATCCAGTCCTCGGGCTTGTCGTGTTAAGCACACTGAGATAACTGGGGCTGCAACTGGATGCAGCTTTGACTGAAAGATACTCCAGACCTTGAAGTTAGTTCAATCTGATTTATTGACCCAGTAGCACAGTTAGCGCAGTTCTCTGTGAGTTCGACTCTCTGCTAACCTAAGTGTGGTTACTCTGTCTGACTGAACCAGACTAGCTCTTAGCCACGTGCTGGAGGTGTTATGTGATATATACACCCTGACTCACTCTGTAGATGTCCCCAGTGGAAAGAGGCGGAGTGTGAGTGCCTCGTGCCTTTTGTAGTGGGAAACCACCCCCAAGTGGTCTGCCTGCTGATTGGTTATGTCCTGTTCTCTGTGTTCATTAGCTGCCTGTCTGTATCTCATTATGTGCATGTCTGCATATCATGACAGGGCTGTGAAAGATAATAATAATAATTGCTGATTGTCACAAGTAGGCTTCAATGAAGTTACTGTGAAAAGCCCCAAGTCGCCACATTCCGGTGCCTGTTCGGGGAGGCCGGTTCGGGAATAGAACCCGCGCTGTTGCCTTGCTCTGCATTACAAGCCAGCTGTTTAGCCCACTGTGCGAAACCAGCCCCAGGTGCTTATAGAAATGCGAGCTCCTCCCTTCCTCTCCGACATTGAGTGTTCAATGAGACACCCAGGGAGAAAGTTGCTCTCTGAAAGGTTAGCGTCCCTCCTCTTCAGTATTATGTTTTGGCATGAGAAGCCAACTCAGTGTGACCAGCTCTGAGATAATTGCCCTGCCTTCCAAAGCATTAGCATGGAAAATTCATCAGTGAGTGCCAACTTCCTACTGAGTGGCCTGGTTAATGGGCCGGGCAGTGAGGTGGCATTGCCAGGTGCCACTAGATGATGCCAACATTGTGTTGCCTCAGCGTTTCCTTTTCTGCTCAGCACGTTGACAGAGGCTGGGTTGTCTGCCAGGCTGTGCCTCTGCTCCCCCCCCCCCCCCCCCCCCCCCCCATCCCACATCACCCCCGTTACACACCGAGGGAAATATGCAGCAATGAATCATCTCTGATTCCCTCTATGGACTGTGCTGGAGTCAAGCTTATTTCAAGCGCTCAAGAGACCCACGACTAATTGTAAATTCCAATTAAAATATAAACTTTACTCACCTTCCCATTTAATGAAACTAACTGACAGGAGAAGATAGTAACTTCGTCTCCATAAAAATCAATCAGAAACTGCCATTGTTCTAATTTGTTTCTGCATTTCTTTTCGAACTTGCGGGTCCAATGTCAATTTGTTTTATTTTGATTTCACATTCTATTATGTGGGTTTTTTTACTGGAGAATTCCTGTTCCCTCTCTCTCCAATTCTCCTCACTGACACGCGGTGGTCAATCCCGAGCTGGATTTTTGCACTTCTGCCCATTGGCTGGAGTCGCAGATTTGGTCATATCGGACCCCCCGCCCCCCTCCTCGCGACGATGGAACAGAAGCCTTCTTCGCTCTCCCTGTTCCTGCATCTATTTTGTTATGCTCTTGACTTAACATATGCTGCTTCCTTGATGTGCACTCTGACAAAGGAAGGTTCAGACTTGGAGATAGCTTTAACACGTTTATTAAACTATTAACAATTCTCCTAGTTGGATTCGATGCTACTGTTAATCCTTCTGTAGCTACTCAGACTGACGAACCAGTCTGCTACAACCCACGTGGTGGGAGTGATGTTCAGTCAACCCTCTGTCTGTACTCACTGAGTGTCTCCACTGGAAAGAGACTGAGCATGTGTGCTGTGTCCTTTTATATGGGTTGGTGTAATGCCCTCCTGTGGTAGTGTCACCTCTGTGTGTATCGTGACTACCCATTGGTTGTGTCCTATCTTACTGACCTATTAGTTGACTGCCTGTGTGTCATGTCTCTGGTGTTCCCTCTAGTGTCTAGCTAGGTGTAGTGTATGTACATTAACCCTTTGTGTACTTACAGTGATGTATATCACCACAGCATCGTTTAGCAGATACCAGTAATAGTCAGTTCATCACCGTCGAGGTGACCCCAGCCCTCCTTGGCTGATTTTCAATTCGTGGCCCATTGGCACAGCGGACAATGCTTTTATCGACTATCTGTGAGGCAACGAGGAGTTTGTTCGCCAGGGTGAGATCTTGGTGGAGTTGATTGTGACACTGTTCCTTTTAATTTTAGGGGAGAACAGAAGCACTGGAAAGATGAAGGAAAGGAAGGAAGAAATTTGCAGTGCAATGGGGAGTGGGGACAGATTGAATGGATTTTTCAAGGAATGAGCAAGGGCACGATGGGCTGACTGACCTCTTTCTATGCCGTACAGTTCGCTAATTCTATGTCACAGCTCTGGCTGCCTTGTGGTAGAGACACATCCCGTCAATCACCCATCCACCCATTTTCCCATTATCCCAGTCCTTCCATAGAGAGTATATTGTCCACAGAAAGTCCTTAAAGAAAGCAGACACTTCAAAAAATTCAAATTAATTGACTGCAGCTCTGTTTTTACTCAGAGAAGTCAGTGTATGGAAAGTCCAGACAGGAGTGACCAAATCATTTTATACAGCTGTGATTCCTTCCGCGAGAGACTCCGTTGCCCCTCAATGCTATGGAGCCTTAGGGCGCGACACAGTAGCATATTGGTTAGCGTCACAGCGCCCGAGACCCGGGTTCGATTTCAACCTTGGGTGACTGTGTGGAGTTTGCACATTCTCCCCGTGTCCGCGTGGGTTTCCTCCGCGTGCTCCGCTTTCCCATCGCAGTGCAAAGATGTGCAGGTTATGTGGAATGGCCATGCTAAATTGCCCCTTAGTGTCCCCAAAAAAATTTGTTGGGGTTTTGGGGGTAGGGCAGGGGCATGGGCCTGGGAGGGTTGATGCAGACTCGATGGGCCAAATGGCCTCCTTCCGCACTGTAGGGATTCTATGATTCAGGGAGCATCGCTTTATTTTAATCTCTCCAACACTGCTGGCTCACTTTCTCAGACCCAAATCTCTGCAATTCCCTGAACCTCTCTGCCTTTCTTTGCTCCTTTAAGACACACCTTAAAACCTACCCCTTTAAGTAAGCTCCATCTCATCTGCTGTGGACCGCTGTCAAATTATAGCTGATTATGTTACTGTGGAATACCTTGGATATTTTATTATGTTGAAGTTGCTAAATAAGCAATGTTGCTGTTCTCTTGGTCCTGGAAGGTGGAAACTGGACTGAAGAAACCCACGGCCACAAATAAATCTGGGAAATTGCTCTCGGATCCCCGTAGCCAATTGAAACAAGTCCAGAAGATCACATTGACCATGACGTGGTATCTATTGACAGGCAATGAAGTGGTCTCCCTGCCCTGGTCAGGCACTCTCCTAGAGGTGTGGAGTGAATTGGCTCTTAATCCACAATCTGCCAATTTATCGATCTGGCCCACTAACCTTTGCGTTAGGCTGCTCTGAATTTTAAAACAAAGGCTGGTTTGACATTTTATTTGCCTGCTTCGTTTTTTAATGTCACATTTCTGTAACACCTTTCACAGCCAGAGTACATCGTCCAAAGTGCTTTCCAGCCAATGAATTCTTTTTGAAGTGTAGTCACTGCTGTAATGCTATTTGAGACATGCCTCCCATCTTCTGGTTCTTCACCGTCTCACCTTTTTTTATTCATTTGCGGATCACTGAAAATCCAGCATTTATTTCCCATCCCTAATTATCCTTGAGAAGGTGGTGGTGCGACACTTTCTTGAACACAGCTGAATGGCTGAATGTCAGGACATTTCAGAGGGCAGTTAACAGTCGACCACATTGCTGTGACGTCTGAAGTTACAACCAGGCTAAGCTGGGTAAAGGTAGCAGGGGCAATTCTCCGTCCGCAATGCGCCCGGCACACATCCCGCTATTCTGGGAATCACGTTGGGCGCCAAACAGAGCACGATGCCCTTGCCCGCGGCACCTGACCCAATCTGGTTCATGCCCAGACCATATTTAAACGAGCATATTGTGAGGCCAGAGGGAATGACTATCTGTCTCCACCACCAGAGACTAGCAGGGGCTCGATTCCCCTGATGGGTGAATAAGTGCTACTACCAGTGAGTAAACCAGAGTGATTCCAGCTGGCGTTAGTATGGCATTCTATGGTACTTAGAAAATGTATTACCCTAAATCGGGTTTTCAGTGCTATTCAGTGGAACCCTGGGGTTCTCGCTGGAACTGAGTGGGGACCTAACCTCGCTGACAGGTCCTGCTCCTCAGAATGTTGCTGCAGCCCTCTATATCGTTGGCAAGGTCTCCACCCAGGAATTCCAGGATTTTGGCCCAGCGGCAGTGAAGGAACGGCAATATATTTCCAAGTCAGAATGTTGAGTGACTTGAAGGGGAACCCCCAGGGGGTGGTGTTCCCTTGTATTTGCTGCTCTGGTCCTCCTAGATGGTAGTGGCTGTGGATTTGAAAGGTGCTACCAAGGTACCTTGGTGAGTTCCTACAGCGAATCTTGGAGATGGTGCACATGGTTCCCACTGTTCGTCAGTGGTGAAGGGATTGAATGTTTCTGAAAGGGGGGGGGGGCAATCAATCGGCCTGCTTTACCCTGGAGGGTGTTGAGCTTCTTGAGTGTTGTTGGAGCTGCACTCATCCAGGCCAGTGGAGAGCATTCCATCACATAACTGACTTATGCCCTGTCGATGATGGACAGGCTTTCGGGCGTCAGGCGGTGGGTTACTCACCTCAGGATTCTTAGCCTTTGACCTGCCCTGGTAGCCACAATATTTATATGGCTAGTCCAGTTCAGTTTCTGGTCAATGGTAACTCCCAGGATGTTTATAGTGGGGGATTCAGTGATGGTAATGCCATTGAATGTCAAGAGGCGATGGTTAGATCCTCTCTTGTTGGAGATGGCCATTGCCTGGCACTTACGTGGGGCGAATGTTACTTACCACTTGTCAGTGCAATCTTGGATATTGTCCAGCTCTTGCTGCATTTGGACATCGACTGTTTTTTAATCAAGTTAGTTTAAATTTTCCAAGTAATTCCAATAAGTGTCGGACATCTTGGAGTGTAAATGGCGCCACCTCATTGTAGACTAAAACCTCTTCAGTCTGGAATGTTTGGGACTAAGTCATTACTGGATTTCGGAATCTTCTGGATTATAGATTGATGCTGGAGTGCATAACCACCAAGTATGTGAACTGGAATATAAATATAAATATATTTATGGATATAAATATTTACCTGAAGCAAAAACCAGTGATGAAACATTATAAAGCAGTAATAAAAATAATTTTGTTTATCCAAATACTCTGTAAAATATGTTCTGAAGAACCAGTGTTTCTGAACCAGAGAGGTTATAGGATACCACCTCCCTCTTTATAATTACAGGCTAAGAACCAAACAGAAAATGTATCACTTTTGGTAATTCCAAGCTCCAACCATAACACTTTCTTCAAACTAATGATAGCTACAGAATAACTGATTTTCTAAAATTAATAGTAGGTTTGGAATTTGAGATGTCATATAATTCTGTTTCACCACAAAACCTTATAATTCTTCTGAACACACCTCCCTCCCCCACAAAAGAGTGATTCTAACTGTGAAGCCATTTCTTTTTATAGCTTAATAATTATAAAATCATCGAAATTACAGTGCAGAAGCAGGCCATTCGGCCCATCGTGGCTGCACCGGCCCTTGAAAAGAGCACCCTACTTAATTCTGCAGACATCTCTTCTATCAAAGAAAAGTACGTAAGTTCAGAAGGTATAGGAGCAGAAGTAGGCCATTCGGCCCATCGAGTCTGCTCTGCCATTCTATCATGGCTGATATGTTCCCCATCTGCTACCTACAATGTTACAGGACAAGAACTGGATTGCAAAATCCACCAGAGCATCTCCTCCCTAGAACACATGACCTAGGAGCGGGAGTCGACAATTTGGCCTTCCGAGCCTAAACGCCCTCAATGTGATCATGGCTGATCCCACCCTGGCCTCAACTCCACCGTCCTGCCCGTTCTCCTTCAACCCAATACCAATTAAAAATCTGTCTAACTCCTCCTTAAATTTACTCACTGTCCCAGCATCCACCGCACTCTGGGGCAGTGAATTCCACAGACTCACAACCCTTTGGGAAAAGTAATTTTTCCTCAAATCTGTTTTAAATTTGCTACCTCTTATTCTAAGATGATGACCTCTCATTTAGAATTCCCCACAAGAGGAGGCACAAGCTCCACGTCTACCTTTTCCATACCTGGGTTTATGTCCTGAGAAATCGTTTCCCCCCCCCCTCTAATTTCCTTCAGTCAGAATTGCATGATGCCCGAGCGTCGTCAGTTCAAACCCCTCTCCAGCAATTCCAGCATAAAGCTCTAGGCTGACCCCCCGCCCTAGTGCAGTACTGAGGGGGTGCTGCACTCTCCAATGTGCTGTCCTTTGGGTAAGATGTTAAATTGAGGCACCGTCTCCTCTCCCAGTCTCATCATTTTGAAGAAGAGCAGGCAGTTCTCCCTGGTGTCCTGGGCTAATTATTATCTCCAAACTCGCACTTTAAAACTGATTAGCTGCTCATTATCACTTCACTGTTTGTGGGAGCTTGCTGTGCACGAATTGGCTGCCACACCTGGAATACTGCAAGCATCTTTGTTCCCCTTATCTAAGGAAAGATAGACTGGCATTGGAGACAGCCCAGAGAAGGTTGACTAGGTTGATCCTGGGTATGGAGGGATTTTCTTATGAGGAGACGTTGAGTAAGTTGGGCCTGTGCTCATTGGAGTTCAGAAGAGTGAGAGGTGACATTATTGACACATAAAGGCTGAAATCCTCCATCCTCGTTCGCCGCTGAGATTTGCTGGTGCCACTGAAAGTTATTGGAGTTTTGTCTGGAATGCTAACTTTTCCATTCTCGCTCACGACGGTTTCTGCCACGGATGAGCCTGGAGAATTCCACCAGTCGGATTCTCAGGAGGCTTGACAGGGACGATGCTGAGAGGTTGTTTCCCCTTGTGGGAGAGTCTAGGACCAGAGGGCAGAATCTCAGAGTAAGGGGGCGTCCGTTTAAGACAGAAATGAGGAATCTGTGGAATTCTTTGCCACTGAGAGCTGTAGAGGCTGGGTCGTTAAGTAGGTTCAAGGCTGAGATAGACTTTTAATCAATATGGGGATGGAGGGTAATGGGGATAAGACAGGAAAGTTGAGGATCATCATGTCAGATCAGTCATGATGTCACTGAGTGACGGAACAGACAAGATGGGCCAAATGGCTGGCTTCTGCTCCCATGCCGTTTGATCTTATGGTCAATTTACAACAGTGACTGACCTATCAAAGTACTGCATTGGCTGCAAAGATTTTCCAGACATCCTGTGGTTGTGAAAGGTGGAAGATCAATCCAAGCCTTTTTTCTCATTCCATGTGTTCTTATGATTTGTTGCCCCTGGAGAGGCAGCAGCTGAGCAAAGTTTAATTAATCATCTGAGATTGCTTCTCTTTGTTGTACACACATTATATATAATAATTGATTGAGGATTCCTCTTCTTTCATGATACATTGATGTTTAAACAAAGGTTGGGAGACTAGGGATGAATGGAATCATAAGATCAAAGTTTCATCACCCTCAAAGCACCAGGACACTGAACACTGTTGTGATGCACCTTTAAGTGGGTGAATCTTAAACTGCTGTCCATCACTATCCACCGTGAGACAAGATATGATGCATAATCCCATGTATTCAGTAGTCAGAACTGAGCAGTAGTTCTACAGGCCAGATATGTTCTACAAAGCCTCCCAGTTACCATTGTGTGCATTTATGGTGGGATTTACTCTTCTGGTGTCAACAGGGTTTCCCTTTGAAATAACTCCTCGCCGCGGGGAGGGGGAGGGGGAGCGCTATTGGAGGGACAGGAAGATCCCGCTAGCGTGAATGGTGGGATATTTCCAACCATTGTGTTATCTTCAAATAAAGAACGCACATTATTGTTCTTCGATGTTGTGTCATTGGTGTGTTTGTGACTAAACAGATGAACGTAGCAGACACACGGAATGATTGGAAAGGAATTATTTTCTTTAAAGGAATAGCTAGATGTTTTAAAGATGGGCAAGTTAAAAGCTTGGGGGAGTGATTCTCCGAGCCCCGCGCCGGGCCGGAGAATTGCTGTAACCGTGCCACGACGCCGGCGCGCGATTCTCCGAGGTGCGGAGAATCGGGGCCATTTGCGCCGGCGCGTTTTGCGCGGCGCTGACCGCGGGAATTGGCGGGGCCGCCGATTCTCCGGCCCGGATGGGCCGAGCGGCAGCTCCGATACGACAGAGTCCCGCCGGCGCCGTTCACCTCTGGTCGCTGCCGGCGGGAACTCTGCGGGAACGGTCGGGGGGGCGGTCTGTGGGGGTGGGAGGGGGGCTCCTTCACCGGGGGGCCCTCCGTTGGGGTCTAGCCCGCGATTGATGCCCCCCAGGCCTACTTCCAGGCGCGGCTGGCCCCTGAACACCGCCCCCATGTTGGTCGGGGCCAGCGCGCTGAAGAAGTCCCCCGTGCATGCGCAGGTTGGCGCGGCGCCCTTTTGGCGCCGCGTAAGGAGGTTGGAGCGGCGTGAACCGCTCCAGCGCCATGCTGGCCCCTATGGTCGTCAGAATCTGTCGTGCCTCGGCCCGGTTCGCGTCATCGTGAAACGCGACGGCGTTCACGACGGCGCGAACACTTGGGCCCAATATTGGAGAATTGCCCCCTGGGTGTTTTTTTTTAATGCAAAGTGTATCTGCGTAGGAAAATGGGATTCTGAAGATGAATAGTTGAAATGCTCATGAGGTAACCTTTCCCCCTCGACGGTAAATTGGTTAGACTCAGGTGAGAAGCATTTGATCGAATGATTCAAAGAGCCTTCTTCATCCAAATCTACATTGTGGTCTCTATGTGTTGCCAATCCTCACTGGGATTTTGGTGAGTGATTCATGGCAGGCACCCAATGACTGTTCATTCAAGTAGAAGGCACCAGCAAGGCAAACTTTTATTTACGCAAGAACATACTTTATTCATTAAACATCCGAAAGAACATGGCAAAACATTTCAATATGGCTATCACAGCACACAGATCGTGCTGCACCCTGAGGTGTTTCAATACAATTGTGATGCAAGGGCGGCACGGTGGCGGGGTGGTTAGCACTGCTGCCTCACGCACCGAGGACATGGGTTCAATCCCGGCCCGGGTCACTGTCTCTGTGGTGTTTGCACATTCTCCCCATGTCGGTGTGGGGCTCACCCCCATAATCCCAAAACGATGTGCAGGGTAGGTGGATTGGCCTCGCTAAATTGACCCTTAATTGGAAAAAAATAATTAATTAAATATAACATCTGTGATGCATGCAATATTCACTCCATACGTTCAATGTGGGTCATATAGCCCAAAGGATTCTGTATATTTCCCAGCCCCTCGGTCACCATGTCTTCGACAGTGACCTTTCTCCCGTTACGCCATGGTAACGGCTCCCCCAAGCTTTAGTGCGTCCCTCAGCACTTAGACGTTGGAATGCGTCAGACTGCGACACTCAATTGGGGACAACCCTTTGAACTGGAAGACCAACAGACCAAGGGCATCTTTCACCTAGTTGATGATCCCCTAGCTATAGCTGATGATTGTCTCTGTGCGCCCCTGAGAATGTCCCACGGAACACCGAGTCCTGCATCACAGATGTGCTCAGGAATAACCTTGGCAATCTTTTAACTTGTTGTTCATTGGGGTGCAAGTGTTGTTGACAAGGTGAGCATTTATCGTGGATTGCTAGGCTCATTCAGAGGACATCATGCTGTTCTGAGTCTGGTGAATTCCAGTAAAGGCAGAAGACTTTCTTCCCTAAAGAGCATTCAGAAACTGGATAAAAGCAAATTACTGCGGATGCTGGAATCTGAAACCAAAGAGAAAATGCTGGAAAATCCCAGCATCTTTAGGGAGAGAAAAGAGCTAACGTTTCGAGTCCAGATGACCCTTTGTCAAAGCTATAATACAGAGAAAGTGGGAAATATTTATATTGTGGAGTGAGAATGAAAGATGAGTCATAGCTACAGAAACCCAGGGAAAGGGGGTGCTAATAGCACCCTCGTGCTATTAGAAACACAGAAACCACAGGAAAAGAGTCCCCAGAGAGAACAAAATATATGAAAGGCCAACAGCAGAGAAACTAACATCAGAAGATAAACTGTGACAGAGGTAGAGGTGGGGGGAGGGGAAGGGGGAAGCATAGGGGAGAAAGGGTAGGGAAAGGTGGATAAGATGGGGGAGGACGGTAAATATATTTAAAGAAAGACAAGAGAGAAAGAAATGGTAAAAGACAGTTAAAATGAAATGGGATGAAAACAAATGGGTCGAGGTGGGGTAGAGCTAATCATCTGAAGTTGTTGGATTTGATGTTGAGACCGGAAGGCTGAAGTCCCTTTATGCTATTACATGTGTAACCAAAAGATGAGGTATTGTTCCTCCAGTTTGCGTTGAGCTTCACTGGACCATTGCAGCGGGCCAAGGACAGACATGTGGGCATGGGAGCACGGTCTTATGTTAAAATGGCAAGCAACGGGAAGGTCAGGGTCCTGAATGTGTTTTTTTTTGTGACAACCCTGATTGGGAATTTTTATTCCAAATTGATTTATTTAAGTTAATTTAAATTCCCCGGATATGATGGGATTTGAACTTGCCTCCCTGGATTGGGATCAGGTATCTAGTACTTGTCCAGTAGCAAGAAGCATGGGGCAGCAGCAGCTGTCAACAGCATCGGGCTCAATGGTTGGAATGATTTATCAGTCCCTTTATGCTGTTACATGTGTAAAGTGTTTGTCAAAAAAAATGCACTGATCAATATGAAATTGTACTGAAGACGACAATGGAAGTTGAAGATTAAGTTTGATCAATTTGTCTTTGACAGATACCCGATCAGGTCACCAAGGCCTGGTTGCTATGGGGATAAATTTGAATATCCTGGCATCCGAACCTATGGAATTCGAGACCCTGGTGAGCAGTATGATGTCTACTGTTACATCAAGGAACTGAAAGGCAAGTTGATGTTTCTGCTTTGTTGAAAATAGGTGAAAATGCAGTTCCTGAAGGTCAAATCCAAAACACTTCATGTGGTTCATTTCTGATTATTATTTCTTCATTTTAGTGGGTGGGGGCGGGAGGGTGGCCGGGGGGGCAGAGGGGGGGGGGGGGCCGTTAGAGAATTCTAAAATCCCTACAGAAGGAGGCCATTCGGCCCTTCAAGTCTGCGTCTACCCACCAAAAGAGCACTCCCTTGCACTATCCCCATAACCCCACCTAACCGTTGGACACTAAGGGGCAATTTAGTACGGCCAATCAACCTCACCTGCATATCTTTGGATTGTGGGAGGAAACCGGAGCACCCGGAGGAAACCCACGCACACACGGGGAGAGCGGGCAGACTCCACTCTTCCGACGTGGGAATTGAACCTGGGTCCCAGGTGCTGTGAGACAGCAGTGCTAACCATTGTGCTGCCCCAGGTGTAGAGGGGTAATCACTGCAAAGCTGACAAGAAATTTAGTTTAGTTATGGGGGAGGGAAAGGTCTTTTTTTATTGGGTGTTGGGCCGGGGGTGAGTGTTTGCGCTCATGAAGACGAAGGTGCTGCCAGAGGAGACTGAAACCTGTAAGCATTTTTTGCTTCCAATTTTTAATTCCTTTTGTTCAGACATTGTACTCCCAACTGTGGGGTGCAACTGACTCCTGCACCCTGCCAACCTGGACTCTGAAACCCAGACAAGCCACTGATCAATCTCAGGGACTAAGCTGGCAGTTGTTTCTGCGTGCGCACGCAGAGTGCTGCAGAGGGCTGTGGTGCTTCCCAACTCTAGTTGGCATGGTCGGTGGCTATGACGCCTCATATTCAATGAGCCCAACCAACCGATTGGTGACATCCCCTGATGTAAAGCTGATGACGTATCTTAGCCCCCCTCAGTTGGAAACATTAACGGGGCGGGAGGGGGGGGGGGTAGTGTGTGAGGTGAGCAATGCTGGTTAGTACGTGACGCGCGGGGGAGGGGTCTAGGGAATGAAGACACACCCCACTGTGCTACTGAACCATTAGGTCCTTAGAGAACTGTTCCTATGTATAAGTTTGAATTGAGCTCAGAAAGAAAGAATTGCATTTATGTAGCGACTATCAAAACCTCAGGACCCCCCAAAAGGGTTTTCCAGCCAATAAAATGTTTTTTGATGTATGGTCACTGTTGTATTATTGAGGAAACACTGCAGCCATCTTGTGCACAGCAAGCTCCCACAAACAGCAATGTGAAAATAACCAGATCGTCTATTTTTATGATGTTGATTGAAGGATGAATATTGCCCAGGACACTGGGAGAATCTCCCCGGCCCACCTTCAAAATAGTGTGCGGACCTCAGTTTCACGGCGCCGAGGTCCCAGGTTCGAATCCCAGCCCTGGGTCACTGTCCGCGTGGAGTTTGCGCATTCTCCCCGTGTTTGCGTGGGTTTTAACCCCACAATCCAAAGATGTGCAGAGTAGGTGGATTGGCCACGCTAATGTGGCCCTTAATTGGAAAAAATGAATTGGGTACTCTAAATTTATTTTTAAAAAGTCAGGGTGATTTATGACATGGAATAAGACTTGATGGTGTTCCCATGAACACGCTGCACTTGTTTCTAGGTGTTTGAAGTCGTGGGTTTGGAAGGCGATCTCGAAGGAAGCACGGCAGTACATCCTGTAGATGGTACACAAACCGGGGCTGGTTTAGCACAGGGCTCAATCGCTGGCTTTGAAAGCAGACCAAGGCAGGCCAGCAGCACGGTTCAATTCCCGTACCAGCCTCCCCGAACAGGCACCGGAATGTGGCAACTAGGGGCTTTTCACAGTAACTTCATTTGAAGCCTACTTGTGACCAGAAGCGATTTTCATTTCATTTCACACTGCAGCTACTCTGCGGAGGTGGTGAAGGGAGCGACTGTTTCTCCTTCAGATTCTTGGTGCCCGGTTTTATGGGCACACTGCTCCGGAAAAGCAACTCGCCGCAGGGCAGGGTGGCCGATAAAAGCTGGGAGACCCTGTCGTAAACACCACTGATCATACACTACGTGTATTACGGTACTGCTATTGTACTACAGTCAATACAGTAAATCCCGGCCTGCTGGCTCTTCCCAGCAGGCACTGTATAAGAGTGTGCACTCTCCTGCGCTGCCTCCATTCTCCTTCCAGCTGCAGGAGGCTTAACATTTAGTGCAATAAAGCCTCAATAGTTCACCATTTCGTCTTGTGGTCATTGATGCTACATCAGACCCCACGCCCGGGATCTACTAGCTCGCAATGCCTCGCGAGATCCAATGCGATCTCGCAAGAGGTCGCGATGTAAATCCTGCCCATCGCGGGCAGGATCACTTTTTGGCCGATGTGCATAATTAGAGCAAGACAGCTAGTCTCACTTTAATGTGCAGATTCCCAAGTTAACCAAGGTGTGGAATCTAGCCCCTTGCCTCGGGGGGGGGGAGGGGGGGGGGGTGTTGGGGGTCACGTCACTTTGGGGGCCTCGGAGATCGGGACACCATTTAAAAATGGCGTCCCGATCGCTCGCTGCACTAAGGAGTTCCAGCGAGTGCATCAGTAAGTTTTAAAGTGCTGGTGGACAAGGATAAGAGTGGTCCTAGGATGAATGTGCTAAATTGGGGGAAGGCTAATTATAACAATATTAGGTGGGAACTGAAGAACCTAGATTGGGGGGCGGATGTTTGAGGGCAAATCAACATCTGACATGTGGGAGGCTTTCAAGTGTCAGTTGAAAGGAATTCAGGACCGGCATGTTCCTGTGAGGAAGAAGGATAAATATGGCAATTTTCGGGAACCTTGGATAACGAGAGATATTGTAGGCCTCGTCAAAAAGAAAAAGGAGGCATTTGTCAGGGCTAAAAGGCTGGGAACAGACGAAGCCTGTGTGGAATATAAGGAAAGTAGGAAGGAACTTAAGCAAGGAGTCAGGAGGGCTAGAAGGGATCATGAAAAGTCATTGGCAAATAGGGTTAAGGAAAATCCCAAGGCTTTTTACACGTACATAAAAAGCAAGAGGGTAGCCAGGGAAAGGGTTGGCCCACTGAAGGATAGGCAAGGGAATCTATGTGTGGAGCCAGAGGAAATGCGCGAGGTACTAAATGAATACTTTGCATCAGTATTCACCAAAGAGAAGAAATTGGTAGATGTTGAGTCTGGAGAAGGGTGTGTAGATAGCCTGGGTCACATTGAGATCCAAAAAGACGAGGTGTTGGGTGTCTTAAAAAATATTAAGGTAGATAAGTCCCCAGGGCCTGATGGGATCTACCCCAGAATACTGAAGGAAGCTGGAGAGGAAATTGCTGAGGCCTTGACAGAAATCTTTGGATCCTCACTGTCTTCAGGTGATGTCCCGGAGGACTGGAGAATAGCCAATGTTGTTCCTCTGTTTAAGAAGGGTAGCAAGGGTAATCCAGGGAACTACAGGCCGGTGAGCCTTACTTCAGTGGTAGGGAAATTACTGGAGAGAATTCTTCGAGACAGGATCTACTCCCATTTGGAAGCAAATGGACGTATTAGTGAGAGGCAGCATGGTTTAGTGAAGGGGAGGTCGTGTCTCACTAACTTGATAGAGTTTTTTGAGGAGGTCACTAAGATGATTGATGCAGGTAGGGCAGTGGATGTTGTCTATATGGACTTCAGTAAGGCCTTTGATAAGGTCCCTCATGGAAGTCACACGGGATCAGGGGTGAGCTGGCAAGGTGGATACAGAACTGGCTAGGTCATAGAAGGCAGAGAGTAGCAATGGAAGGATGCTTTTCTAATTGGAGGGCTGTGACCAGTGGTGTTCCACAGGGATCAGTGCTGGGACCTTTGCTGTTTGTAGTATATATAAATGATTTGGAGGAAAATGTAACGGGTCTGATTAGTAAGTTTGCAGACGACACAAAGGTTGGTGGAATTGCGGATAGCGATGAGGACCGTCAGAGGATACAGCAGGATTTAGATTGTTTGGAGACTTGGGCGGAGAGATGGCAGATGGAGTTTAATCCAGACAAATGTGAGGTAATGCATTTTAGAAGGTCTAATGCAGGTAGGGAATATACAGTGAATGGTAGAACCCTCAAGAGTATTGAAAGTCAAAGAGATCTAGGAGTACAGGTCCACAGGTCACTGAAAGGGGCAACACAGGTGGTAGTCAAGAAGGCATACGGCATGCTTGCCTTCATTGGCCAGGGCATTGAGTATAAGAATTGGCAAGTCATGTTGCAGCTGTATAGAACCTTAGTTAGGCCACACCTGGAGTATAGTGTTCAATTCTGGTCGCCACACTACCAGAAGGATGTGGAGGCTTTAGAGAGGGTGTAGAAGAGATTTACCAGAATGTTGCCTGGTATGGAGGGCATTAGCTATGAGGAGCGGTTGAATAAACTCGGTTTGTTCTCACTGGAACGAAGGAGGTTGAGGGGCGACCTGATAGAGGTCTACAAAATTATGAGGGGCATAGACAGAGTGGATAGTCAGAGGCTTTTCCCCGGGGTAGAGGGGTCAATTACTAGGGGGCATAGGTTTAAGGTGAGAGGGGCAAGGTTTAGAGTAGATGTACGAGGCAAGTTTTTTACACAGAGGGTAGTGGGTGCCTGGAACTCGTTACCGGAGGAGGTGGTGGAAGCAGCGACGATAGTAACATTTAAGGGGCATCTTGACAAATACATGAATAGGATGGGAATAGAGGGATACAGACCCAGGAAGTGTAGAAGATTGTAAGTTAGTCGGGCAGCATGGTCGGCACGGGCTTGGAGGGCCGAAGGGCCTGTTCCTGTGCTGTACATTTCTTTGTTCTTTGTTCTTTGAGTGGAGTTCGTCAGTGGACAAAATGGGGCTATGTGCGACCTCGCCCACGTGTTCCCCGTCGAGGCCCCTTACCAAATGCGTGTCGTGTTTTATATCCTTGCTATGGGACTTTGTTTCCATTTAGTAAAATCTCACCCAAGATTTTTTTTCATAGTGCTGCCTCCTAAGAGTTCCTTTGCCTCATATTGCTGGAAAACAAAGGAGAACAATGTCTAATTGTTGTTTTGTCACGACTCGTGCACCAGACAGGCCACGGGTGAAGACTGAGAGTTGCCTGGAAGACCCAGTCAGTCAGATGAAGTGGTTCCTGTGGTGCATTACGAGAGTTATCCTTCAATTATGTCCAGTACTAGTCGCGACAGTGATTGACAACCTGACTTCATGTGTTCACAGGCACCGTGTTTCATGAGACAGCCACTCGGAAGTTGAACCTTACTGAGGCCATTTATCACTGCCAGATGCAGGGAGCTGAGCTAGCAACTGCTGGCCAGCTGTACATGGCCTGGAGTCAAGGCTTCGATCAGTGTGACGCTGGCTGGCTTGCTGATGGTAGCGTACGGTACCCTATCAACATTCCCAGGAAGAACTGCGGTGGAGATGTGCCAGGTGTGAGGACGGTTTACCAGCTCCCAAATCGAACAGGCTCTCCTGACCCTGGCTCGAAGTATGATGTCTACTGTTATAGAGGTATGACTTTCATCTTGTACCACATCTTTTGCTTCCATAGCTTTGTAGCTTTCCGCCAACGAGAGAGGATCAGCACAGTTGTATAAAAAATGAGAGATTAAGGATAGCGATGTTTTTTGAGAATATGATTTCATCTCTGCCAGTGGCCCTGGGGAGTTCTCTTCCTGATGGCCCCAGGCATCCTGTAGGGAATGAGTTGCGAAGATCTAGGGTGTAAAAGCTCTGCTCAGTGTAGGCCTAAAACGTACAGGTCAGAAAGGCCCTGATTCAGTTCCACCTGGGGCATTACAATTAACTGTAGTTTCTGAGTTGGGAAATGGAACTCTAGGCCAACTTCCTTCGTGACTTGGCATCATGACCCCAATCGCCCTGTGTGTCTGAATGTTGGCCAAGCTCCCCTGTGATGTGAGGAATTTTTGATTCAATTCATAGGTTGGATGCAATTCCCCCCCCACCCCCACTATATCTGACACAGATTGTTAGCTGCCATTCATTCACTCTCAGCACTCTCAACTCCTCAGAAGGTTTCTGGTTTAAGCCATGGGGCAGGATTCTCCTTTCCGGGGACTAAGTCCCCACGGCGGCGGGAGAACCGGCGCCAACCACTCTGGCGTCAACAGCCCCCGAAAGTGCGGAATTCTCCGAACGTCCGGGGGCTAGGTGGACGGCGGAAGGGTTGGTGCTGCGGGGGGCGGGGGGGGGAGGGTGGGGGGTGTCGGAGAATCCCGCTGATAGTGTCGGAGATTGTTTTCTTGGACGAGACCTTAAACTACAGTCCCGCATAACCTCTCAGGTGGACATATGTCACTACCTGGAGAGGAGCAGGCAAGGGTCCCAATATTTATCCCTCAAACATTATCGGACCAGATTATCTGGTCATTATCACATTACAGTTTGTGGAAGCACGCTGGGAGCAAATTGGATTTCAGCAGTGATTACACTTCATTGACTAGTGAAGAGCTTTTCAATGTCCTGAGGTCATGAAATGCACTATAGACATGCAAATTAATTTGTTTACTCGGAGGCCTGCGGCGACTGGTGTATCAAATAGAGCATTGTGAAGTCCTCTCATCGAGGCTGTGCAATGTTCCTGAGCGGTGGTGGTGGGAGAGCGAGTCAAAGGAACATTGGAACAGGAGGAGGCCATTCAACCCCTTGAGTCGGTTCCCCCATTCAATCAGATCATGGCTGATCTGTATCTTAACTCCACCAAACCATCTTGATTCCTTAACCTTTAATACCCTTGTCTATCAAAAATCCATCATTTCCAGTTTCAAAATTTTCAGTTCCGTCCCCAAGCCTTTTGGGGAGAGATTTTCAGATTTCCATTAATCTTCCTGATATCTTCCCCGAACAGCCTTGTGCTAATAGTAAGGTTGTACCCCCTTGTTCTGGAGCTCCTCTTCCCCAGCCTCCCCACCCCGAGGCAATATTTTATCTCTGTTTACCCTTTAAAGCTCCTTTAATTGTTTTAAACACCTCAATTAGATGAACCCTTACTGTACGACATTCATGGGGTGTGAAGCCTCGTTTACGTCTACGTCTACGGAAGGATCTTCATCCATTAGGCAGCACAGTAGCACAGTGGTTAGCACTGTTGCTTCACAGCTCCAGGGTCCCAGGTTCGATTCCCGGCTTGGGTCACAGTCTGTGCGGAGTCTGCACGTTCTCCCCGTGTCTGCGTGGGTTTCCTCCGGGTGCTCCGGTTTCTTCCCACAGTCCAAAGATGTGCGGGTTAGGTGGATTGGCCGTGCTAAATTGCCCTTAGTAACCTTGGGTTACTGGGGGTAGGGTGGAGACATGGGCTTGGGTAGGGTGCTCTTTCCAAGGGTCGGTGCAGACTCGATGGGCCGAATGGCCTCCTTCTGCACTGTAAATTCTACGATTCTAGGCAATCAGTCCTATTCATGCCCGGGAAGCGACTTATTGTTAACAATGCCTCCCTTCAGGCAGAAGTGCTCCAATTCTCACCAAAGATGTCCTTCGCTCTGATCACTGAGCTAATAATGATTAGTAAAGGTAACAGATTGCCAGGACAGCCACTAGTTAAGTATGGTGCACCGTGATGTCACGTCGAAAAAAAGGAATATTGGATTATCTATTGTGTACACCTGGAATGTTCTAGAATTTAGTGCAGCTGTGTTTTGTGTATGGCGACAGATCTTGCTGGAAGTTCACTGACTTCAGGTCGTCTGGTAATTTAAAAAATCTTTCATCCTGTAATATAGAAACCACAACTGAAAGAAGAAAAACAAATCTGTCTGGGTATTGATGCCGTTCACACCTGGATTAAGGTTAATAGGATGGGACAGCACGGTTAGCACTGCTGCCTCACGGCGCCGAGGATCCGGGTTCGAATCCCGGCTCTGGATCACTGTCCGTGTGGATTTTGCACATTCTCCCCGTGTCTGCGTGAGTTTCGCCCCCACAACCCAAAGATGTGCAGAGTTGGTGGATTGGCCACGCTAAATTGCCCCTTAATTGGAAAAAATGAATTGGGTACTCTAAATTTTTTTTTAAAAAACAAGAAAAAAGAGGATTAATAGGATGGTCCTGAAATTCTCCAGGAATTGAAGATAACTCCCCTGGACATTGCTGTCGGAAATTCCAGAGAAAATAAATCTATGGAGGCAGCAAAAAAACAAAAAGCATTTTGTTTTATTTACTTTGAATTTATTAGTTATAAAAAATATGCGGGCCTGGCAGTCAAGCACCATCCACTCTGATAATTAGGAGCCTCATTGCTTTCTTTATTGGCATGGGAAGGTGATCCCTGTGAGAATGTGTGGCCCTGTGAGGATGTATATGTCAGCTGACCAATGGCGGGAGCATGGGGGTGGGCCATTTGGAGATTATGTGATGAAACCCTCTGGAAATGCATCCAACCCAGAATTGCCAACTCTAAGCTGCCCCAGAGAGCACACCTCCCACTCCCAAAGGGTTCAAATTGGATGTCTCAGTGGGAGCGTCGTTCCAATGGCCTCTGTTGTCACACTGTTGTGACAAGTGCCTCTGGGAGATTCTCACGGTCAACCCACAATGATTCTTGCTTGAAGTGTTTTTCCATTCCCCCCCCACCCCCCAATCCCAAATAGGGGATTGACTCCTTCATCCTTCTCTCAAAATTGGCCGTCCAATGTATGACTGGCCATGGATGAGAAACTCAGTTCTCAGTTCTGCAACCTCTCAGTTCTTTCCTGCAACACCAACGCTGGCTCTGAACTTAGCCAGAATCACAGAACTCCTTCAGTGCACAAGGAGGCTATTCGGCCCATAGAGTCTGCACCGACCCTTCAAAAGAGCACTCTACCCTTGTCCACACCCCCCGTCCACCCCGCCCTATCGCAATAATCTACGCCTGCCCATCCCTGGACACAAAGGGGCAATTTACCACGGCCAGTCCGCCTAACCCGCACATCTCTGGACTGTGGGAGGGAACCGGAGCACCCGGAGGAAACCCACGCAGATACGGGGAGAACATACAAACTCCACGCAGACAGTGACCCAAGGCCGGAATTGAACCCGGGCCCCTGGCGCTGTGAGGCAGCAGTGCTAACCACTGTGCCGCCCGTCTGTTCAAGCAGAATGATCTACCTGTCCTGATCCTTCTTTCCTGGAGGCCCTTCCGAACCCCACGTCCGATTCCCCATCCTATCAATAGGACACTGAGCACAGATCAGAAAAGGTTTCTTCCTCGTTTTCCTTGGGAGAGTTGAAGAGACATCCACTGTGGAGACCGGCGTTGAAAACGGAATCTGCTAGGCCAGAGTCCAATGTACTAGAGTTGACGTCAAACCAGGAGAGACAGGGGTGAAACGATGTGTGGGGGCATGACGCCCTCTCCCAATGATCCCTCATCCATGTTGCAAATCAGCTCTTGGTTCAGTTGTGCCGGAGAGAGCAGGAGTGGGGGAAGGAGGTGGGAATATTGCCGATGGTCGTGACACCACACAGCTTGCCGGCAAGATTCAGTGTGAACATTCACGAGTGAGTCAGCGCAACCAATGGATCAAAGGGTTTGTTAATTGGCACGGCTGATCTTTCTGTCTGCCTAATTTTTAATCAAAGCAGGATTTTGATTCCCAGAGGCGAGGAGGATTATAAATGGCAGAAATGTTCTCCGAACAATAATTTGAAGTATTTTAATTAACCAGCTTGCTTAGTGTGCCGTGACGCCATGCAGGTTTGGCTGTGTGAATGTGTCATGGTGCCCACCTTCCATGTTGGTGCCAGGAGGGTGCAGGTCCTTGCTTCTCACCTGCTGGCACCATGCCCACAATTTCCTGGTGCCTTGGAAGACTGATTTGGCACTGGCGCAAACTTGATTGGTTCACGCCCTCAGATTCCATCCCCTCAGATTTCCGAGGGAGGCGCTGCTTTGCAATTGAGCTCCCGAGGAGCTAGAGTCACACCTCCCAGCTATGGGGAGGCGGAAGAAAGAAAGACTTACATTTATGTAGTGCCTTTCATGACCTCAGCAGCTCGCAAGGCACTTCACGTCCAATCAGGTGTTTCTGAGGTGTAGTCACTGTCGTAATTTAGGAAATGCAGCAGCATTTATGCACAGCAGGATCCCACAGACAGCACTGTGCGAATTTATTTTAGTAAGCCTGGTTGAGGGATAAAGATTGGCCAGGAAACTGGGAAGAACTTCCCTGTTCTTTTATCAAGTTGCGGCAGAGGGTCTTTTACATGCACCTGAGGGGTGCAGATGGGGTGTTAGTTTAGCATCTTGCCCAAAAGAACGTACCTCCAACAGTGCAGCATTCCTTCAGGACTGCTCTGGGCGTATTAGCCTGGATTAGGCACTTGAATCTCTGGAGTGGGGCTTGAACCTGTTGTGTTTTGCTGCTTTGTGTAGCATAAGCTCCTTCCTTGATGAATGCTTTGACAAAGGAAGCGCCAGACTACGAAATGAGTTCACGGTGTTTATTGAACTATTAGCACAGTTCTCAAATGAGTTTGACTCTCTGCTAATCTAACTGTAGTACCTCAGTCTATCTTTACCAGCCTGCTCTAAGCCATGTGCTGGGGTGTGATGCTGTGAATCAACCCTGATGAAAAGGTTGAGGGAGCTAGGGCTTTTCTCATTGGAGTGAAGGAGCGACTTAATAGAGGTTTATAAGATGATGAGGGGGATAGATAGAGTGGACGCTCAGAGACTATTTCCTCGGGTGGATGTAGCTGTTACAAGGGGGCATAACTATAAGGTTCAAGGTGGGAGATATAGGAGGGATGTCCGAGGTAGGTTCTTTACTCAGAGAGCGGTTAGGGTGTGGAATGGACTGCCTGCTGTGATAGTGGAGTTGGACACTTTAGGAACTTTCAAGCGGTTATTGGATAGGTACATGGAGCACACCAGAATGACAGGGAGTGGGATAGCTTGACCTTGGTTTCAGACAAAGTTCGGCACAACATCGAGGGCCGAATGGCCTGTTCTGTGCTGTACTGTTTTATGTCCTCTCTAGATGCCTGTCTGTGGAAAGAGGCAGAGCATGTGTGCCCTGTCCTTTTATATGGGTTGTGAAGTGCCCCCTTGTGGTAATGCCACCTCTGGGTGTCCTGATTACCCATTGGTTGTGTCCTGTTGTAATGACCCATTGGCTGTCTGTCTGCATGTCATGACATCTCTGGTGCTCCCTCTAGTGGTTACTTAGTTGTAGTGTATTTACATTAACCCCTTGTGTATATACAGTGATGCATATCACCACAGAACCCACAACCTATTGATTCAAAAGGGAGGATGCTACCCACCGAGCCCCCAGTGAAGCGCCAAATGCTACTGTTTAAATCCTTTAAGAAGGCAATTTGCCAAATCCTTTGGATGGCAAGTGACTCATGGAGGGTGAAAATTAAATTGAAAGAAGGGGAGGCTTCTGGAAGATTTGACTTTCATGCACAATAACTTTACTTCAGTATTTGTCAGCAGTTCAAACCAAGTATGAAATATTTTATGTCAGCTTGTTCATTTGATCTAATCATGCAAATTAAATAATGATTGCGCAGTGGAAATTTAATGGAGTATGTAAGATATTTAACAGGAACAAAGAAGCAAATGATGGAACAATTAACTCTTATCCTAACTCAGCTCCTGATATCCAAGGCTCCATTGTCTGTGTCTGGGACACCCTTCCATGAGAAGGTATCATCTCGGTGAAGATCCAAGGTTAATAGCGCAGGACACGACCAAGGCGGAGGAAAACTAGGAGAGAAAAGGGGATAATAGACCACGTTTGCGTTTGAAATACTGTACATTGTAGGAGCGGGAAAAAACTTTTTTTTAATTCGTTCAAGGGATACGGGCTTCGCTGGCACGGCCAATATTTACTGCCCACCCCTAATTGCCCCTTGCGAAGGTGCTGCTGAGCCGCCTTCTTGCACTGCTGAAGTCCATGTGGTGTAGGTACACCCGCAGTGCTGTTAGAGAGGGAGTTCCAGGATCTTGACCCAACGACAGTGAAGGAACGGCCGATATATTTCCAAGTCAGGATGGTGAGTGGCTTGGAGGGGAGCTGAGGGCATAATATTGGGATTCCCTGGGAAAGAATGGATTAGATTAGCAGAGACTCTTATATCAACACATTGAGAATAAGTGCGCATGATCCTATATATTTGGGGCAGAGAAGAATATGGGATTGCACGAGAGAAACGTTGAACGGGGAAGAAACTTCAGAATAACTAAGCCATAAAGAAGCAGGGCTACACGGTACAGGTGGGATGAAATGCCCCCTCTTCCATGGCGTGTTTGTAGTGGCGGGGGTGGCCTACCATTGACTGGTGACTGGATCATCTGGCCCCATCCCCGGGGTGGGGGGGGGGTTCTCATTGTTTGCACCCTCTGCAAAATCCCACCCAAAATGTTACGCTACCGTCCCCATGGCTGCAACCAGCTGACTCGTACATGACTTCAGGATTTTACAATACATCTTTAGCTCAGTTTGTAGCACTGTTGTCAAGAGATTGTAGCTCAAGTTCCACTCCAGAAGTTGAGTGCAAAAGGAGAAATCAAGGCCGGTGCTCATGTGCAGTACAGAGGGAGTGTAGCACTGTTGGCAATGCTGTCTTATGGAAGAGATATTAAACAGAGGCCTCAGCCGGCCTTCCTGGTGGATGTAGAGTATTCCACGGCACTGTTTCGAGGAAGAGTCGGAGCGTTCATCCCTCGTGCCATTGTCAATACTTATCCGAAATCATCTTCATAAAGCATATCGTTTGGCCAGGATAATGTAGCTATTTGCCTGAACTGGCTGTGTGTAAATTGGCTGGCGCATGCCCTACATTACAACAACAACTCAAACCACCAATACTTACATAGCGCCTTCAACCCAATGAACCATCCCAAGGCGCTTCACAGCAGCATTAGAAAACGAAACATGACACCAAGGCTCATAAGGAGATGTTAGGTTAAATGAGCAAAACCTTAGTCAAAGACATTGGTTTTGGAATATAAGGGTCTGACACATATTGAGTAAAAGAACACATGATTCACACCTAGGAGTGAGTCCAGCGTTGGACAGAACTGTGTGTACAAGCAAGCACGGAGACAGCTCCTAGCTTGAATCCTTTACTGTGTATATGTGCATAGATTTTGTTTCAATAAATTTAGAGTACCCAGTTCATTTTTTTTCCAATCTACCTACCCTGCACATCTTTGGGTTTGTGGGGGTGAGACCCTTGCAGACATGAGGCGAATGTGCAAACTCCACACGGACAGTAATCTGCGGCTGGGATAGAACCCGGGTCATCGGCGCCGTGAGGCAGCAGTGCTAACCACAGCGCCACCGTGCCGCCCGTTGTTTTTTAGTTATTAAATACACGCAGTTCAGTTCGTCCATTTAAGGCCACGATAAATTCAAGAAGACCGAGCCAGTGATATCCCACATCCTACAACAGGTTTTGAGGAGTGTCTTAAAGGTGGTAAGCGAGGTAGAGAGGCAGAGAGATGTATTCTAGAGCTTGGCCAACTAAAGGCATGGCCACCAGTGATGGAGCTTTTTAAATGAAGGATGGACAAGATGCCAGAATTAAGGTGATGTATCTATGGGTTAACTCTCAATCAGATTGTGGGGCTGATTTAGCACACTGGCTTTTCAAGCAGACCCAGGCAGGCCAGCAGCACGGTTCGATTCCTGTACCAGCCTCCCCGAACAGGTGCCGGAATGTGGCGACTAGGGGCTTTTCACAGTAACTTCATTTGAAGCCTACTTGTGACAATAAGCGATTTTCATTTTTCATTTCAGATTGCCTCTTACCTTAAAGTGCAAAGGTCCATCCTACACCCTCCATCAAAAAAATGGCATGTAAAACTAATTTTGGTTTAGTGCAGGTAGTATTGTGGCAAATTCTCCTTTACAGTCTCCTGTGAACAGTTTTGGCGTATTTCTCACTTCCCCTTTACCCTACTCTATCGCTCTTTGCCGCTGTAACTCTCCCTCTCTCCAAACTTGTGGATAGAATTTGATCAAATAATCTGCGTTATTTCCCTATCTCTCATCTCAGGCCCCTAAAAAAAAAGTGCAGCCAGTATTTTGATGCTCCATCCAGGAGTCACTGAGAGCTGCAATGTTCGGCAATAGGCCTGAGGTGAGTTTGATCAGCAATGAAGGGTGAATAATGGAGCAGGGTTTCTTCAGTCTTGAAACTTAGTGAGAAAGAAATCCTTTCAGATACACACTGGTGCCGGGTGCGAGGCGCAGGACTGTGCCACAGGGAAGATGCCAGTTTCTTAATCATGAATGAGTTGCTGGCGATGAAAATTGACTGATTGGAAGTACAGTAAGAAGTCTTACAACACCAGGTTAAAGTCCAACAGGTTTGTTTCAAATCACTAGCTTTCGGAGCACTGCTCCTTCATCAGGTGAATGAAGAAGGAGCAGTGCTCCGAAAGCTAGTGATTTGAAACAAACCTGCTGGACTTTAACCTGGTGTTGTAAGACTTCTTACTGTGCTCACCCCAGTCCAACACCGGCATCTCCACATCATGGCTACCATTGATTGGAAAGTAGTTAGATGCGTTTATTGGAAGATGATAGGTGTAGGTGTCCGTTAAATGGACCAAAGCAATGGAGTGGGCCAATTGGCTAGCTCTACCAAAGGGCTAGCTGAGGCACAGTGGGCTGAATGGCTTTCTTCTGTGCTATGATGTTCTATGATTCAGTTTAAATGGATCTTGTAATCACAGCTGGAGCACTTGCTAGTTCCAATTTTAAATTTGGTCTCCTGATTGCCACGCCGTGTATCATCAAAAAGGCCAGTGAAATGTTCACTGTTCTAACCATAAGACATAGGAGCAGAATTAGGCCATTCGGCCCATCGAGTCTGCTCTGCCATTCAATCATGGCTCATATGTTTTCTGGTTAGACTACATCTGGAAGCCTGTGTATAGTTCTTGACACCGCACCTTAGAGAGAGTGCAGCATATATTCACCCGTACCAAGTGTTCCAGGGGGAGGAGATTAAAAAAAGACTCACTAAAAGACATAAACTAGACATATATTCGCAGGAACATGGCAGTTTAAGGTGTGATTTCATTGAAGTTTTCAGGGCTTGAACCAGGTAGGAATTGATCAGGTAGTGACTGACAATGGAGGGAATTTTTCCTTTGGTGAGTCTAGGACAACGGAACACAACCTACCAACAGAGCCAGGCTATGCAGGAGGGTTGCTTGCAAACGCAAAAGGTGGTAAAGGTGGGGGAACACTCTCCCACCAAGAACAGTAGACGCTGGCCCAATTAGTGGTTTTAAATCTGAGATGAATAGATTTTTGCTGGACCTGGGTGTGAAAGTGTCAGGAGGCAAGGTGAGTGAATGAAGATGAAAAGCAGATGAGCCACAGTTGCATTGACTCGAGGTCTGAATGACACCTCCTCTTCGCATGTTCACATGGAGTTTGTGAAATGTAATTCTCCGACTCTGGTGATGCCCAGTAATTTCCGTATCCTTGGAATTGCTGTTTGTTTTGTTTCCCTGTTTCACGCTAATCTCATCTTCATGTGTGAATGAGGTTTATGTGAAGTTGCAAACTTGAGGAAGTATCGCAAAGTCATTTCTATTTTCAGAAATTGCTTCACTGCATGTCTCTTCTTGCACATGCTTGCTTTTACTTCCCTTCCTCACTTCAGGTTCTGCCCCTGGCTTGTTGAGTTTTTTACTTGATAAACGGGACTCCAACCAACCAACCATTCGTCAACCTGAGTATTCCAAGGGGGGAAAAAAATCAATTCAATTGAGATGTGGCATGTATTGCCAATCCCAAGTTGCCTTGATGTGGCTTCATTCGACTGAATGGCTTGTGAGCCCTCCTTAGAGGGTAATTAAAAGTGGTATTGGAATAGTGTCATATCATAGAATCATAGAATCCCTACAGTGCAGAAGGAGGCCATTTGTCCCATTGAGTCTGCTCTGAAAGAGCACTCTACCTAGGCCTCCCTTGCTCTATCCCCATAACCCCACCTAACCTTTGGACACCAAGAGGCAATATTAGCATGGCCAATCCACCTAACCTGCACATCTTTGGACTGTGGGAGGAAACCGGAACACCTGGAGGAAACGCACGCAGACAC
The DNA here is from genome assembly GCF_047496885.1 of Scyliorhinus torazame. Taxonomy (NCBI): domain Eukaryota; kingdom Metazoa; phylum Chordata; class Chondrichthyes; order Carcharhiniformes; family Scyliorhinidae; genus Scyliorhinus; species Scyliorhinus torazame. The sequence goes on along the minus strand of NC_092724.1, from coordinate 18,041,485 downwards.
GGGGAGAACATACAAACTCCACACTGACTGCTAACCACTGCGCCTCCCTGCCGCCCATATCAGCAGATCTCCTTCCCTAAAAGCCGTTAAAGACTCAGTTCAGATTTTGCGACAATCTGTATTGTTACTGATACCTCCTTTTACCACAATGGCATTCTCCTTCTGAATTCACATTATCAAGCGACCGTCAAGAGGGGTTGGATTTGAACTCAATGGTCTACTGCGTTGTTAGTCCAGTAACAGAACCAGAACCATTACACTACCACGCCTCTCAGTCCATTACACTGTGGAGAGTCATTACAGCTCAAACATACCCTCTGTCATTATCCTTTACCTACTTTCAAGCATCTCGTAGCAGATTCACCACAGAGTGAGAGTTAAGTTTAGGTTCTTTTGGTTTCTGAGTGTCAGTATAACAAGCAATGCAGTTATCAACAAAAATCCCACAAACTCGAGTGTTGGAAATTTTCAATTACTCCCACCCACCCCCAATCCAGCCCCAGTATCATTCTGGTGAATCTGTTTCAGGATAAGGGGCTGATTGTTTAGGACTGATGTGGAAAGAGATTTCTTTACTCTAAAGGTTGTGAATCTTTGGAATTCTCCGTTGCAGACGACTGCGGGTGCTCCATCATTGAATATATCTACGGCTGGGGTAGACAGGTTTCTCATCTCTCAGGTAACCAAGGAATGTGGCGAGCGGGCGGGAAAGTGGAGTCGAAACTTAAGGTCAGCCACCATCGTACTGAGTGACGGAGCAGGTTCGGTGGCCTGAATGGCCTACTCCTACTTTTTTACTTTCTTACGATGTGTAAGCCAGGGCTTTGAGAGGTTGAATCAACGACTGACGTGTACTATTTTGGACCTCAAGGTAGTTGAGAGTCAACCATGTTGGTGCGGGCCTAGACCAGGGACTGGACCAGACTGGGTAAGAGTGTCTGACACTCTTCCCGCACAGGCATCATTGAACTGGTTGTGTTTTCCTGACGGTCCAAAAAAATACCAAAGATAACTGAATTGGCAATGATTCCTTATGTTTGTAGCATTGCATAGAAGTCACAAAAGTAGAAATAGCGAGATAATGAATCTGGATCCCAGACAATTTCTCCGAGAGAGGAGTGGAGGGAATTGGAGAAAAGGTGCCTTCAGAGTTGACGTTCGAGATGTTTTTTGGAGTTATATTTACAGTTTTGATTCACTACACTGAAGAGTCTATTTGATTTGCGTTAAAGCCATTGACGGTCACTATGGTGGTTGGGGTGGGGGTGTTAGATAGTGAGCTGATATGGAGATACTGACGACGCCATTTAAACTCAGAAAAAAGATGTGCATTTATATAGAACCTTTCACGACCACTGGACATCTCCCAGTGCTTTCTCACAAATGAAGCACTTTTGAAGTATAATAACTGTCTGTAATATGGGAAAGGCCGCAGGTGATTTGCGCACAGCAAGCTCCCACAAACAGCGATGTGATAATGACTAGATCATTTTTTGGATGTTGATTGAGGGATAGATATTGGCCAGATTATCAGGGAGGACTTCATTCCCTGCTCTTCTTCAAAATACTGCCACAAGATCTTTGATGCCTATTTGCGAGAGCAGCCAGGGTCTCAATCTAACATCAGCCTGACTGGGGGGAGAAACGGGGCATGTTAGAAGTCAGTTAAAAAGAGGGTGGTGACCTATCCCCTCTGATCCTGCTGTGCTCCAATGTTAACTTGCTTCATTGAACAGACAAATGGGACAGCCAACCCAAGCTGACGATGGAGATCTTTTCTAAACATGTTGCTCGGGATCTGGTCACATCATTGGGAACTGAGCTACCAGTTCAGTTGGAGGCCAGAGTAAGGCAATAGTCATAGAAACCCCAGCCACCCCACCCCATCACAACCCAACCAGCCCCCATGCCTCACCGCCAACCAGGCCAGACTTGTAGGTGAATGATCTGGGGCAAGAAGTGTATTAGATATCTCTGTGGGCCAGGAGGAGCACGGGTGGCTCTGTAGGCCCAGGAGGAAACTTTGGTGGTGGCCTTCTCACTTCCCATTCCCCAGTCATGCTCAGGTCCTTGTTTCCCCCATCACAAGGGGGCAAGGATGAGAGTATATGGCCTTCTGCCGTTGAAACTCCCCACTCCCAGCAGCCCACTCAACAGCCAGATATCCCACTGCCTAGCTGGGCTCAGGTGGAGCTATGGAAAATGTAAGGAACTGTAGCCTGGCCAATAAGGTGGACTGACTGTCTGTGTCTCTGGAACCGCCAAGTTTGCAACATCCGGGGTTACATTCACCCTACCAAATCCCTCCTCAACTTACGTAATCGGGGTACATGTTCCAGTCTTGTGCATCATTATTCCTTCAGCCTACAGAAATTAAATCATTGTCATCTTATTTTGAATCCCCAACCAGCTCGTGATGTACAGCTATCCTCAAAGCAAAGAGCAGATCTTGAAGACATCCCTGCATTTGAAAAGTCAGAGCTACAGATACCGAAACAACCCACAGAGCAAGCAATAGACAGAAGTTCAAACACGGCCGGGTCTATTTCAGGGAAGTTGTCACTCAAAGAATGGTCATTACTCTCTGGGACTGAATTCACTGAGCTGTCAAAGCAAGTGGAGGAGCCGCCATCCCATAGTCCCGCAGTAACGCAGCAGACTGTGCAGAAACATCTGAAGCAACTTCCCCCAACAGCTGATTCAGAACAGTATGAACCATCTGGAAATGCCTCTTTGCTCACCGCTGACCTAGAGGAACACAACTTCAGGCTCACTGGTAAAAATCCTCCCCTGGCCACCAATGGGAGCTCTTCAGATAATCTAACTGATGTGTTAAAGGAGCTGAACAGTTATGAAGGAAGTGGACTGGGCTATAATGACGACCAAGTTGTTAACTCGACCAGGGGAATGGCTCTTGACGGAGGTGCGAACATAGTTGTTACGACGTTTGAGGGACTAAAAGAGAAAGCATCTCACAACCCCCGTGACCTAATTCAAGTAAGTCCAACTCTCTTGTCACCTGAAATTGCAACCAGTGGACTAAGTCCAAACGAGAAACCAACTACAACGCAAGACCCAACTTCTCAAAGAGAAAAAGACCCAACAGCAACGCCAGCGTCCATTACTCTGAACAGAATCTCCCCTGACATTTCAACCCTTGGGGCTTCCATTGACTTTGATGGGTTAAAAACACAAGTCGTTACTATGAGTTCACTGTCTAAAGAGGTAAAGTCGGACGTTGTTGTTATTGGTGAATCCAATGAGTTGCCCCCATTGGGGTTGGAGCCAATGGTTGAAAATGAGCTCGACACTGACTGGGAATTCTTGGGGAAACAGTTCTTGAAAAGCACAGCTACAGAAGCAATGGGTATAAATCTCTCCAGCCAGCAACTTGATATTCTACCTGTCATTGAGCCTGAAGGAGTTGAAAGCATAATAAAAGCTACAACAGTGGCTACAGAGCGAAGCTTAACGAATACGGCGCAAGAGGCCCTGCCTGTGCCAACTGCTTCTTCCATTGTGATTGAAACAAAGACTTGGCCACAAGTTGCCTCAGGTAAGCACATACTTAACCTCCAAGCTAGCTTTTGTTCTATTTTTCTCCTTTGGCATGCTGCACTTCTAATCAATAGATGGTGTAATAAGAGAGCTCCAGGAAATACTGTACCTTTGATATGTATGGATATTGGAGACAACCGGGGCTGCAGTTTATGCATTGTCACAATCAGCAATCCGGGCACATCTTTTGCTTGAATTTGCGCTATTTTGTCCAGAATGAAATTGAACTTCAAATTTCCACCCAACTAGTTTCCATAGTTGCAAATGTAAAATCTGCCATGATCCTATGTAATCGGGTTGCGTAATCAAATGTAGCCGTTTATTTTTTCTCTTGCGTTGAAATACTCCTTCATAGGTTTAAGAGTGCAGTTTTTCAACCCAGCTCCAAATGAGTTTATCACAAAAGAATAAACATTTTTAAAAAGTTTCCAGTCCAGCATCTGTGAGTAACCTGATTTAAAATAATTAAAAATGGCTTCCAAAAAATTATATAGAACATTTATTGATTAATGCTGAAAAGCGAGACACCTTGTTTGAAGCTTTTCATCTTACACCCATCAGGTCAAACACAAGAATACCAAATTTCAAACAAGCACAACAATTTATACTGCAAATGAAAAAGATGCTGATTGGTTGGCAAGTCGACTCTGATTAGGTGAAATGCTGACTTAGAGGTATTTGAATTAATAATAATAATCTTTATTAGTGTCACAAGTAGGCTTACATTAACAGTGCAATGAAGATACTGTGAAAATCCCCTCGTCGCCACACTCCGGTGCCTGTTTGGGTACACTGAAGGAGAATTCTGAATGTCCAATTCACCTAACAGCATGTCTTTCAGGACTTGTGGGAGGAAACTGGAGCACCCAGAGGAAACCCACGCAGACACGGGGAGAACGTGCAGACTCCGCACAAACAGTGACCCAAGCCGGGAATCGAACCCGGCTCCCTGGCGCTGTGAAGTAACTGGGACTTGGAGAGCCTACAGTTCCCCTTTGCTTTCCTCATGGCACCAACCTGGCCAATCAGAGTCCGCTTACCAACCAATCAACGCACCCTTCTCCTGTAGCATAAAATGTTATGATTGTTTAAAATTTTGTATTCTTGCATTTGTCCTGGTGAGTGCAAGATAAAAAGCTTCAACAATGTTTCACTACTCAGCAAAATCTACCAGTTTCATTGATGTGTGCTCATCAGTTAATAAATTAAATATGTTTTAATATTTAAAGTGTTTAAATGGTTCCTGTTAGTTAGTACCTTGTCACATAAAAAGAGTTTAATGTTGGAAACGTGCACACTTGTTGCTTAGATACGTGTTTGACGGTGCTAGGGTTTGACTTCTGCCGCAATGTGCTTAAACAAGCTTTAAAGACGACAGAAACTCGATTTACACTTGACCCAACTCGTACTTAAAATTCCGTGGGCATTTCTGCTGCTTTGACTGAACTCAGGGAAATTGTGCTGACAAAACAAAGACTCTAGCAGCTGGCCATTGGTGAGATCACACCTGGCGTATTGCTATTCTTTCAGTATCATTAATTAAGGAGGGATGTAGCTTGCATTGGAAGCAGTTCAGAGAAAATCCACTGGACTGATTCCTGGGATTGAGGGATTGTCTTGTGAGGAAAGGTTGAGCAGATATACTCACAGGGGCTTCAGAGGATGGAAACTGATCTCATTGAAACATATATAAGGATGTGAGGGGGCGTGCCTGGGTAGATGCTGAGAGGATGTTTCCCCCCGGAAGGGGAATCTAGAACTTGGGGGGGGGGGGGGCGCAGTTTAAATAAGGGGTGGGATTCCACGTTGGCTGGCGGCGAAATAGCGAAGAATAGGTTCCGGCGGCAAAATCGCGTCGGGCGCCGATTTGACTCCAAATCGCAATGCTCCGTCACCTCGACAGTGGCGCTAATGTGTTCCGGAAAGCACGTACAGTAAACACCGTTTGTATAGCAATAGCGGGCCCGACCCTGTGTGCTCCGGGGGCCTCCGCAATTCTCCTCCTCCGATTGGCTGAGTTGCCGACGACGCGGTTCACTTGTGCTTTCAAAAATCGTGAAACCGGCAACGTGGCTGCTGAGGGAGAGAGCGGGGGGGGTACGGAAAGTGTCCAACATCACCATAGTTTGCTGACAGTTGTGCCGCTGACCGGGGGGCGTCTGCCAGTGCCGGGGGGAGTAGCGGGGGGTGGCCAGATGGTGGGCTGTGGGGTCGGGGTGGACGGGCACGGAACACCATTGCCGCAGCCGGCAAGACAGCCACGCAGCTGCGAACTCTGCTAACAGCCCACTGTGAACTTAGGGCCACGGGCCATATGGGTCCCCCCCCCCCCCCCCGCCCCGCCCCAGGTGTTCCCCGCCCCAGCTGACCCATTAGCTGTATGGGCGCGCTCCAGTACAACCAGTGCCATCTTGTTGGGTGGGATGAGTGTGTGTGGGGAGTGTAATGTGTCTGCGCGGCTGCAGCTTGTCAGCCTCCCGAGTGTCACTCACAGACCCAGCGAATCCCGCACCGTTTTCCTTTGGAATCGATTGTGTTCCACGTGGTGCTGGTGCTAACCCCTCCCACAGTCGCTGAATCGATCCAGGTTTGGCGCCAGTTTTGCTGTTGTGAAAGCCCACAAATCCTGCGTCGGCGTCAACACTTAGTCTCAGAAACAGAGCATCCCGCCCAAAGGGGTCTCCCACTGGAGGAGGAATTTCATCTCGAAGAGAGTGGTTGGTTTTTGGAATTCTCAACCCCAGAGAGACGTGAAAGTTGGATCAATGAATGCAATTAGGTGAGAGGTAGACAGATTTTTGATTGACAGCAGTGGTGGGCAGCCTGAAGCCCGGGCAGATTCCACTTGTTACCGTCTGCGTAGTTTTGTTCCTGCTGGCGGTGAGGTGGCACAGTGGTTAGCACTGCTGTCTCACAGCTCCAGGGACCCGGGTTCAATTCCGGCCTCGGGTGACTGCCTGCGTGGAGTCTGCACCCTCTCCCCGTGTCTGCGTGGGTTTCCTCCGGGTGCTCCGGTTTCCTCCCACAGTCCAAAGTTGTGCAGGTTAGGTGGGGTTGTGGGGATAGGGCAGCAGGGTGGGCCTATGTAGGGTGCTCTTTGGGAGGGTTGGTGCAGACTCGATGGACCGAATGATCCCCTTCTGCACTGTAGGAATTCTGTTGTATAAGTAAAGTCCTGTGTGTCCAGTCAAGTCAAAAATATTCCTTGTGTTTTTACCATTTGAAGCTGATGACAGTTCTATGAATGATTAAGTGTTTTCTATAACTCCTTATGAAATATTCAGTAAGTATTAAATGTACTCAATCTTATTCCTGGAGTCATGGTTAGATACCCGACTCCAATTTGCAGCCCACTGAGATGAAGGAGGGGCACTGACCAGCCTAGGTTGCCCATCCCTGATCTACAGGGGAGTCAAAGGTTATGTGGGCAGACAGGAAAGTAGAGTTTTTTTTTATTTTTATAAATTTAGTGTACCCAATTCTCTTGTTTTCCAATGAAGGGGCAACTTAGAGAAGTAGGTCATTCGCCCCCACAAGTCTACTTTGTCATTCAATAAGACCATGGTTGATCTTACTGTGGCCTCAACTCTACTTCCTGCCCGGGCGGCACGGTGGTGCAGTGGTTAGCACTGCTGCCTCACGGCGCTGAGGACCCGCGTTCGATCCCGGGTCACTGTCCGCGTGGAGTTTACACATTCTCCCCGTGTGTGCGTGGGTTTCTCCCCCACAACCCAAAGATGTGCAGGGGAAGTGGATTGGCCACGCTAAGTTGCCCCTTAATTGGAAAAAAGAATTGGGTGCTCTAAATTTTTAAAGATAGGTTTCCGGGATGCCTGGAGAGTATGAAAGGAGGTTATAAATGTGCATCTCAATTGATTTGTGCTTGGCTTAAATCGGGACTGCTGAATGCCAGCGATGGGTAGCATTGCCTCCCTTCCCCATCACTGTCTCCTAACACGGATAGCCGCAGACTAAAGGTTGATGAGAAACAATAATAATGGAGGGGGGAGCATTTCAGACCCTGTCGTTGGCTCAGTTGATAAGGTCAATGTGTATCGAGGCCATACGGGCTGGATACCCAATGCAGGATTCCTGGGGCGGAATCTCCCCATTCCGCCAGCAGCAGGAAACCTGGCGGGCGGGGTGTTGGGGCGAGGCAAAATAAAAAATCTGACGCCCGGAACGAACTTTGGGAATTCTGTTCTCGGAATCTTGCAGATGGGTTGAGCTTCCCGCCGAACAATGTCAGGAAGCCCATTTGCATCCATTATCATCTCGTGCAGGATCATTCAAAGGTCAGCTCGCCAGAATCAGTCTCACTTCGAGTCAGAAATGGGAATACTGACATTCCAACTGCATAGAATTGGCTTGACTGCTTCTGTGACTTTGAGGTGAGGAGACGCTGCTTTGATCTTCTTGGGAACCACACTCAACTTGACTGGCATTGGGTGCCAGTAGGACAAGCTACATGAATGCTGGTCAGAGCAGACAGGCTAAGGGTTGAAGAGGAGGTGGGGGAGAGTGAGGGCCGGACACGGGATGCAGGAGAAGGGGCAGTAGGGTAGAGTGAGGGCTGGATAGGGGACGTAGGAGAAGGGGCAGTAGGTTAGAGTGAGGGCCGGACATGGGACACAGGCAAAGGGGCAGTAGGGAAAAGTGAGGGCTGGACAAGGGACGCAGGAGAAGGAGCAATAGGGTAGAGTGAGGGCCATACACGGGGCGCAGGCGAAGGGGCAGTAGGGTAGAGTGAGGGATCGACACGGGGCGCAGGCGAAGGGGCAGTAGGGTAGAGTGAGGGCTGGACAAGGGAAGCAGGCGAAGGGGCAGTAGGGTAGAGTGAGGGCCGGACACGGGGCGCAGGCGAAGGGGCAGTAGGGTAGAGTGAGGGATCGACACGGGGCGCAGGCGAAGGGGCAGTAGGGTAGAGTGAGGGCCGGTCATGGGACACAGGCGAAGGGGCAGTAGGGTAGAGTGAGGGCCGGACACGGGACACAGGAGAAGGGGCAGTAGGGTAGAGTGAGGGCTGGACACGGGACGCAGGCGAAGGGGCAGTAGGGTAGAGTAAGGGCCGGACACGGGGCACAAGCGAAGGGGCAGTAGGGTAGAGTGAGGGCCGGACATGGGGCGCAGGCGAAGGGGCAGTAGGGTAGAGTGAGGGCCGGACAAGGGACACAGGTGAAGAGGCAGTAGGGTAGAGTGAGGGCTGGACACGGGACGCAGGCGAGGGGGCAGTAGGGTAGAGTGAGGGCCGGACACGGGATACAGGCGAAGGGGCAGTAGGGTAGAGTGAGGGCCGGACACTGGGTGCAGGTGAAGGGGCAGTAGGGTAGAATGAGGGCCGGACACTGGGTGCAGGTGAAGGGGCAGTAGGGTGGAGTGAGGGCTGGTCACGGGACACAGGCGTAGGGCAGTAGGGTAGAGTGAGGGCCGGACACGGGACACAGGCGAAGGGGCAGTAGGGTAGAGTGAGGGCCGGACACGGGACACAGGCGAAGGGGCAGTAGGGTGGAGTGAGGGATGGACACGGGACACAGGCGAAGGAGCAGTAGGGTAGAGTGAGGGCTGGTCACGGGACACAGGCGTAGGGCAGTAGGGTAGAGTGAGGGCTGGACATGGGACACAGGCGAAGGGGCAATAGGGTGGAGTGAAGGCCGGAAACGGGGCGCAGGTGAAGGGGCAGTTGGGTGGGTGAGGGCCGGACAATGGATACAGGCGAAGGGGCAGTAGGGTGGGGTGTGGGCCGGACAAGGAACGCAGGCGAAGGGGCAGTAGGGTGGCGTGAAGCTGGAAACGGGGCGCACGTGAAGGGGCAGTTGGGTAGAGTGAGGACTGGATACGGATCGCAGGTGAAGGGGCAGTAGGGTAGAGTGAGGGGCGGACACGGGGCGCAGGCGAAGGGGCAGTAGGGTAGAGTGAGGGCCGGACAAGGGACACAGGTGAAGAGGCAGTAGGGTAGAGTGAGGGCCGGACAAGGGACGCAGGTGAAGGGGCAGTAGGGTGGGGTGAGGGCCCGACACGGGACACAGGCGAAGGGGAAGTAGGGTAGAGTGAGGGCTGGACACGGGACGCAGGCGAAGGGGGAGTAGGGTAGAGTGAGGGCTGGACACGGGACGCAGGCGAAGGGGGAGTAGGGTAGAGTGATGGCCGGACAAGGGATGCAGGCGAAGGGGCTGTAGGGTAGAGTGAGGGCCGGACACGGGGCGCAGGCGGAGGGGCAGTAGGGTGGGGTGATGCCGGACACGGGAGGCAGGCAAAAGGTGGAAGTGGGGGGGGGGGGGTCCGCTCTCGGGAAGGAATACAGATTGTCGGGGCCAGGGTGGGAAGATGTCCCTGTAAGGAATGCAGACCGGCTGAGGTGGGGAGAGAGGCAGCATGGGAATGTGAGCGTGCAGTGATGTGAGGTGGAGGGGTGCTGTTGGGCTTGGGGAACCTTTGGCTGGGTGTGGGTGGGAGGTTACTCTTTATAATGACGAACGGTTATGAGGTTACTTTGGAGATTGCTCACAGGGAGTGCCTATCCTGCACGGTACATTACTGACGGACCCTCCAATCGCAGAGACCCCTACAAGTCTCAGTCCTAGATGGTCTTAGCATTATTGCGAGACTATGATCCGTCATTGTGGGCACCCCAGCCAAGGGAAACATCTTTCCTGCATGGTCCCTGTGAGAGCTGCTGGTGTTTCACATGTACCGCCTCACGGTCCAGTACACCAACACATTCTACCCTCTCCCTCCTCATGGACTTCAATAATGTCCAATTTGGTCCACTGCAGCCCTTGAGTTGAGCAGGCCAAACAAATCTCCATGTGAGGTCTGGCAAAAACCTGAGTCAACTACACACACACACACGCATATGCCTCTTAAATGCTACACTCAAATCCCTCTTGCATCAAGGTTAATTTGTCCCTTGCCTCCTTACGTACAGACCTGCATGTTAGCTCAAAATGACAAATCACTAAGAAAGACCATTAATGATTTGACGTGTCAACCACAGCTTGCTCCTGACATGGAGGGAAGCCTCTGTTTTTTAGAAGACAGTGTAGATGTCTCTGCATCTCCATCATTCCTCTTAGGGCTGAGTCCAGAGGCTCATTATCCACATGGATCCGAGCAGGGGCCTGATACCCAGCAGCCCTCTGAGTGTCCGGGATCTCGGCTGTCACTTACTCCGCCAACTGGCGACGCGGGCCAACGGTGTGCCCACCAGATTGTGACTCCGACACTACTCTAGAACGTGGACCCGCCGAGATGAGTGTAACTGTGCTGTCGAACGCCACGTTGATTGCATCGTCTGACGTTTCTGAGACACTGCCCTCAGAGTGGGGGTTGCAGATGGAGCTGTGGGTGGTCTGTGTTGTGGGCAACTCTCTTTCTAGCTGGTGGGACAGAGAAAAGTAAGATTTTGTGGGTGCCGAAGCTGGCTCCTTCATTAAACCAATTGACGAGTTGGGTGTTCTGGATCACATAACACTTGAAATAGTGCAACACTATTTTATTAAACCATTAACTGTTTAAGCATACTCAGACTGTGGGTTGATACGATACTAGCTTTAATTAAAGGGCAGCACGGTAGCCTTGTGGATAGCACAATTGCTTCACAGCTCCAGGGTCCCAGGTTCGATTCCAGCTTGGGTCACTGTCTGTGCGGAGTCTACACATCCTCCCCGTGTGTGCGTGGGTTTCCTCCGGGTGCTCCGGTTTCCTCCCACAGTCCAAAGATGTGCAGGTTAGGTGGATTGGCCATGATAAATTGCCCTTAGTGTCCAAAAATTGCCCTTAGTGTTGGGTGGGGTTACTGGGTTATGGGGTTACTGGGTTATGGGGATAAGGTGGCGGTGTTGACCTTGGGTAGGGTGCTCTTTCCAAGAGCCGGTGCAGACTCGATGGGCCGAATGGCCTCCTTCTGCACTGTAAATTCTATGATAATCTATGATAAAGACCTTTGCCTTGTCCTAACCAGTCGATGCACTCAGCACATGGTGAATGTCTGTGTTGCAGGCTGTGAGCTCTGTCCTCCTAGCTAGCTGCTACTCGAGTAAGCGGGAACTCTGATGCCCCCTGTCTTTATAGTACGTGTGCTCTCACTGGTGATTGGCTGCGATGTTGTCTATGTTGATTGGTCCCACTGTGTGTCCATCAATGTGTGTCTGCACCGTGATATACTGGTGTATATTATGACACCAATGTGTTAATCTGTGGGCGTAGCTTACAACTGCAAACTGCAGGCATCCTCACTGGCTCCCTGGGAGCCCTGCCTCACCTTCAGAACCGGCACAGCCCTGCTCGTCTCTGGCTATTTTGGTGGTCTGCTTCTCATACGGGATGAGGACACTATTGCCTGGAATGCTGCATCTTGTCTGGGATCACTCCCACTTATTCTGGGCGGTCTTGTCCTGCAGGCAGACAGAACGATTGCTGCCATCCCAATGGGTGCAGGAGCAGCTTAGGAACTTGCATCGCCTGTGTCAGCTGCTGAGCCTTCCCCTGTAGGTGATTAGCAAGCAGGATGTCCTGCGACTTCGAGAAGATTAAGAGAATTAAGTGTCTGGCACGCATTCAGTGCAGATGTCCCAGCTGCTGCTGAATCCTGCAATTCAACCTCCTGTCTGACATCCCTGTGCACTTGCACACTTACACTGCCTGAGGCTTCAATAGTACCAGTTTGCAGTGAGTAGATAGTGCCACTTACCCTTGCGGAGCGCAGCAGATCGTTCATCCTCTTCCGGCATTGCTGGGTAGTTCTTTGGCGGGCTCCAAAGGCGCTAACCTCCGCTGCGACCTCCGTCTAGGCTGCCATAGTCAGAGGGTCTCCTGCATCCATCTCTGGGAAACAGCGCTTCCTGCCTTGGTGGGCAACCTGGGGGAGAAGCTCCAGGGAGTATTCACTGAATCATGGGCCCACTCGTTATCTGATCTGCTACATTCTCGTTGATAGAGTCTTGAAGGACAGCTAGACTGAAGCTCCTGGCCTGCAGTGAATGAATGGATGTCCGGGTGTCCGTTACTTATTATTCCCTGTCCTTGGACCTCATGAGGTAATGGCAGCGGGGGGGGGGGAGTTGAGGTGGATGATGCCCACCCACCCTCACACCGGAGAGAGTTTATTAGGTCAATTCACACCACATTGCAAACCCCGACTGGAATTTTCTAATCCATCTGCCGGTCCCCTAATGAGGCCAAAGCACCGCCAAGGGATTCAAGGGGGCGGGGGGGGGGGGGGGGGGGGGGGGGGGCGGCCTTCTGACGCCAGACCATGGGGGCGAGTGCTCCATTCAGCTGGGAAATCCCAACCTCCAAACCCACCTTAGCCTTAGGGCCACAGCTGCGTCTTCTGCCGATCGTGCAGAGCAACGCTCTCCGCACCCACCCCCAATGATGACAGCCTTACAGCTGTGGTGATGGTGTGGTACAATTCACTCAGGGAGTCTGAGTTGCCGTGGCAACAGGCACTTATGTAGTGGGCTGGAGCCATGGACAGTGATTGGTGGAGGTTCCAGTGTTCTTGCCACCCCGTGGCTGACCAGGACGCTCTCCCACTCTTACCGCCTGCCATTGGCACATTGGATGGATTTGCAGGTTGATGCTCAACCTGTTTGGTCGGGTTATGAGCCCACCTTACTTTGGTCATCAAGTCCTGGGTGGGAATTGAAGGTGGAGCTTCAGGCACGTTACCCACTGAGCCACAAGGCCTCCTGCCGGCGACCATGGCTTTTCTGAATTTAAGCATGTTGTTATGGGCCAGGGTTTAGAGAACCCCAAAGTGTATCGTGGAGTTCACCTCACCCACAACTTTTAATAGATTGTGGTTTGGGGAGCACACGGCCCACTCTACAGGTAGAGCAGAAATGGAAAAGTATTTTTTAAAGCAAAACAATGTTTATTCTATGAACTCAAGTTAACCTTTTTAAACATACAGTGAACATCTTAGCAACCATTAATTCAAATACAACCCCCAAAGAATACAACACGAAGTAATGCGTAATAACTTCCTAAACAACATCCAGAAGACAAAAGAAACATCTTTTAACAGAAGCACATTAGGTTTGCATTCACTACGGAGAACATTTATAATTCTGGATTCACCAAATTCTTTTCATGGCAGAGAGATCAACAGTACACCTGCTCTGTCTGGCTTCAGCTCCAACACTGAAAATGAAATTAAAACACACCCGGCAGCAAACAGCCTAAAACGAAAGTAAAAAGCTGACGGACAGCCCAGCTCCACCCACTCTCTCACATCACTGCAGTAATAAACACCCATTTCTTAAAGGTGCTCTCACTACAGATATTTATATACATACCCATTTATAAACACCCATTTCCTAACGGTACTCTCACATGACAATGTGTAAAAGCTCTGCGAAGGGTGTCACTGATTTTGAGGCGCCCTCTCTTTCTCCTGCCTATACCAACAGTTCCCATCTCCAATGGTGTCAGTGCTGAAGTGCCTCCTAGCCGCACACCCACTCTCCTTAATTGGACACTACTCCCAGAGGCTACCACCTAATTAGCTTCCTCCTTAAAAATCATCCTCCGGGCATTATGAGTATTGCCAACCTGCGTTTTCTCCCCATACCGGGATTGGGAAGTGCACGATAGAGGAAAACTTTCATCTGTGCCAAAGTCAGAAGTCAGGTTTTTTTTTTTTTTTTGCGACTATTATTCTTTCTTGTGCACCTAATCACCACGTGTCACTATCCGAAGCCAGCCCACGTAGATTCCTGATTGAAACCCCTCACTGAATGATTTGCCGCAATGAATTGAAGTCAATCATGTCATGAGGCAGGAGGATTCCTAAGAAATCATGTGGAATGGGATCAGGGTTCAAAACTGTAAATGTAGTTTAAAAACTCAGTGAGGGAACACGGCGATAAATGGCGCGATATGATGCTCAATTTACAAAAAGGAAATGAGACAATGGCAGCAATAAATTTCTCCTTGTCCTTTCCACAACCTAGATCTTGAACAAAAGATTGTCAATTGTCAAACACTTCTACAGGCTTCGTGTTTAACAAATTAAGACATTATCATTGAAAGAGAAATGGCCTAATCTTCAAATATGAAAATGAAACGACTATTTCCTCAGTAATTAATTGTCCGTTGGGCAGGAGATATAAAAGTCCGAGAACACGCACGAACAGACTCAAAAACAACTTCTTCCCCGCTGTTACCAGACTCCTAAATGACCCTCTTATGGACTGACCTCATTAACCCTACACCCTGTATGCTTCATCCGATGCCGATGCTTATGTAGTTACATTGTACACCTTGTGTTGCCCTATTATGTATTTTCTTTTCTTCCCTTTTCTTCCCATGTACTTAATGATCTGTTGAGCTGCTCGCAGAAAAATACTTTTCACTGTACCTCGGTACACGGGACAATAAACAAATTCAATCCAATCCAAGGGAATTATTTGGGCTCGCTGACACTCCTTTTCACTCCTGTTTACTGGATGACCTGTTGGGGCCAGTATTTGCCAATTCCTAACAGTCCAGAAACCTATATTGGTAGAAAGGTTGGAGGTCAGTTCGGTATTGGTGCTGTTATGATCCCAGATGGTGTTACTATTGGACAAGTAAGATCCCAGGGTGGATTCTGATTTGATAGGTCCTAACGTTTAATTTTTGTTTCAGAAATGTGGAGGGTTTCTGCTCCACAGAGCAGAAATCTGCTGATGTACTTCAACAAATGGATAAAGGGCGCAATCTATTAGTCGCGTTACATGTGAAAGGTGGCATTGTTGGTAGATGCCGGGAGATCCCTCTTCCGGGATCTACCCAGCTGGCCATGCCTCACGAGAACTAACGTGATCTCGCGAGGTGCTGCGATCTGAATTCCGCCCATTGTGGGCAGGATCACTATCTGGAAATCTTCATTTTAGAGCGAGACAACTAGTCTTTCTCTAATATGCACCCGCCGGATCTACCAAGGCCCTGGGATCTAGCCCTTTCGCCTCAAAGACCTTGGGCGAATGCTGTTCAGTGCTGATGCCCACAAACAGTGACCAGACGGAATGGCACTTGGGGGGGGTCCCCCAGGAGATTGGAGGCTCCCAGGTGGTTGCCGTCTGGTCAGGGTGGCACCTTGACACTGCCAGCCTTGCACCCTGTCACTGCCAACCTGGCAGTGCCATCCATGTGGCATATTGGCACTGCCAAGGTGCTCAAGTGGCACTGCTAGGCTGGCACTGCCAAGGTGCCAGGGGGGCATTTTTCCTGGGGGTGCCCTGCGCTTGTGAAGTGGAGTGCGGAAGGGGGAACCTGGGACCACCTTATAGGTGAGTTGGGGTTTTGGGGGAGTTTGGGGTTGTGTTGGGGTGTCCCGATCTCTTCCTACACTGAGGAGTTCTGGCTAAACGCACTTGTCACAGGACTCTGTTACAATTTGGTTAGATCACGACCAAAATATTTATTAAACAAGAAAAGATGAATGATAATACACTGCTCCTTCAGACCCACTATACCTTTATAGATATGTGCAGATTTGTAAGGATAACCCAAGTTACAAAATCTAACTTATACTCTGATGTTCACAGTAAGTTCACAGTCCACGTAAGCCAATAGGTGGAATGTGGTTTGCACCTCACACTTTGAAACCAAGTGACAGATACCACCCAAAACAACTTCAGTGAATTTCTCATCAACTTGTCACATGTTTGTCACACTGTGAACCAACTGGTCTCACTGGAATTCTACATTTCACACAAGGGTTTTAAATCTCCGCTCTCGAAGAACGCTCTTTGAATCTTCTCTCAAACAATGCTTTCTCTCGGATGTCTCCACCAAGGATCCACCTCCAGGGTTTCAACCTCTCCTTCGGATAATTCCCTGCTCTGGAGCTCCATGTGTACTCAAGCTTCACCTTCCACGTAATCTCTCAGATACCCAGATATGCCAACAAAACACCACTGCTTCTTCGACCCGTGGTGAGGAATCACCAATCTTTGGGTCTTCTTGGATCTCTGACTTCTCTGAAGCCTACATCATCCCAGGTTTTCAACTTTCAGCCCTATCTTTTAGCTTGGAGTCTCGGCTCCTCACTTTTAACATCACTGAACAGGATCTGTTGTAAGATTCTTCTTCTCATTCCTAGACTCAAGTGTCTTCTTTTAAGACCGGTTCCTGGCATTTTCCTCTCCCAGTAGATTTCTGATAACTTGGTATCTCCCGTGAAATCTAGGACTCACCATTCAATATTACTTTAACTTTAGAGCAACTCATCGAAGATTTTTAAACTTATTTTTCTCAACAATCTGTTAGCATGTCCAGCTAGAGAGAAACTTAAATTGTTCCCTTTACCTGAAAGCATAGTCACCAACTGAACCTCAAACTGCTTTCTGACCCCCTGTTGCCCCCCTGTCACTTCACAACAGCCCAGTTCTTTATACCCTGTGTTTGCTTTAGAGTCATAAAACTTAATTAAAATGCATACATCTTTTAAAGTGAAACTAAAACTCCAGTTTCTGTCATAATATACACCAGTATATCATGGTGCAGATACACACACACTGATGGACACACAGCAAGACCAATCAACACACACAACACCGCAGCCAATCACCAGTTAGAGCACACTCACTATAAAGACAGGGGGCATCAGAGTTCCCGCTCATTCGGGATGCAGCCTCCTACAAGGACAGAGCTTACAGCTTACAGCACAGATCCTCACCATGTGCTGAGTGCATAGACTGGTTCGGACAGGCAGAGGTCTTTAGTTTAATCTAACATCGTGTTAACCCACAGTGAAAGTATGTTCAACAGTTTCAAACTTAATAAAATAGTGTTGCACTATTTTAAGTGTTGGTGGCCTGTATGTGTTCCACGGATCCAGAGCACCCAACACATCAGTTCCCTTAACACTCAACTGCAGAAATATAAATTAAGTTGAAACATAAAACCATATCTTATTCCGAACACCCAGAAATACAAATATAACTTACGTAACTGTTATAACCCGCATGAGGACCATGGGAAAATCATTGATGATCAGCCTATAGGACTCGTGGAGGGGGCAGCATGGAGGCGCAGTGGTTAGCACTGCTGTCTCACGGCACTGAAGACCCAGGTTCGATCCTGGCCTCAGGTGACTGTCTGTGCGGAGTCTGCACGTTCTCCCCGTGTGTGCGTGGGTTTCCTCCGGGTGCTCCGGTTTCCTCCCACAGTCCAAAGATGTGCAGGTTAGGTGGTATGGCCATGCTACATTGCCCCACAGTATCTAAAAGGTTAGGGGGGGGATCTGAGGTTACAGGGTTGGCAGGGGAGTGGGCCTAGTTAGGGTGCTCTTTCAGAGGCTAGGTTTGCACCCAATGGGCCAATTGGCCTCCTTCTGCATTGTAGGGATTCTATAATTCTATGGCAGTGCCGGTCTGACCAGACCTCCTCCGAAAGGGTAGCAACCCGAGGCAGTGCTGCAGCTGGGTCAGGATCGCGGGAGCTACCGCGGACCGGTGGGATTGCTCCCCCGAGGATGGAGGAGAGAGCTGGCCACATTGCCAAATGTGTGGTTGGAGGACTCGTGAGGATAACCGTGAACCAGAGCCTTGCCCGTGAACCCCGCAGATGAGGACTGTTTAATGCAGCTGAACTGCACAATGGCCCCGAAGGTAGCACTGATTTGGGTCACGTTACAGGTCAGTGGTCGCCCCCGCGATAATGGAAATTGACACTTAAGCTGCCATCTCCATTATGGAAACATCGCACGTTTTGACGACTCCATACAGGGTTCATGCCGCTGACATCCTGTGACACCAAAGCGAGGTTAGCGACCTATACTGGTGAGTTTTTGAATACCGTGGGAACCACCGTGACGATGGTAACGCAGGGGCAGCAGTCAGTGTGTCTTCCCTTGGTTATGGTACAGGGACCGGGGCCAATTTTATGGGATGTGACTAGTTGCGAGTCCCCCTTTTCACCTGGTAGTACGTTTCTTGGATGGGCAAATTCCCTGAAGTGTTCCAGGAGGGTCTGGGCAGGATAAAGGGGGCCAAGGCCCATGTCTATTGGATCCTGAGACTCAGCCCTGGTATCTTCGGGCGAGGCCTGTCCCTTATGCATTGCTTGCCAAGATTGATACGGAGCTTCAGCACCTGCAGGATCTGAGGGTCATAGACCCTGGGCAGTTTGCGGAATGGGCCACACCTGTTGTGCCGGTAATGAAGCCCGACAAATCTGTCCGACGTTGTGGAGATTTCAAGCTCACCATGAACAGAGCTTCACGCTTGGACTGCTACCCAATGCTAGGTATGGAGGATTTGAACGCAAAATTGACTGGATGTTACTTCACGGAGCTCGACATGAGCCACATTTATTTACAGTTGGAGCTAGACCTGCAGACAAGGAAATTTGCAACCATAAATACTAATCCCGTTTGAAGTTTCATCAGCCCCGGCACTTTTCCAGCGGGTAATAGAGAATATCTTCCAGGGCCTGCCAAGGTGGCTGTCTATCTGGATGACATGCTCATCACAGGCACCACAGAGAAGGAGCATATGGACAACATGCACAAAGTGCTCCAGCAGTTTTCCCAAGCAGACGGCAGGCCAAAGAGGAACAAGTGTGTGTTTGCACTGGAGCGGTGACTTACTCAGGTTACAGGATGGACACGGAGGATCTACACCTGGTCGAAGATGAGGTTCGAGTTATTAAAGAGGCTCCAACCCCAAAGAACACCACTGAGCTCCGGTCGTTCCTGGTAAATACTATGGGAAGTTCATTGCAAACCTGGCCACTTAATTAGCTTCACTTCTCGTATTATTGAGGAAGGACCGGGATTCTGGGGTGCTTCACAGGACAAAGCATTTGACGGAGAAAAGAAGCATCTGTCATCCACGTAGCTCCTCACGCACCAGGATCCAGCTTGGCCTCTAATCTTGATACCCGATGCCTCTCACATTGAGGCGGTGCTGGCCCACAGATGGGATGATGGCGAGAATCGACCCATTGCTTTCACTTCAAGGACCGTGACAGACCCAGAGTGACATTATGCTCAAATTGAGAAGGAGGGCTTGGTAGTTTTTGGTGTCAAGTAGTTCCACCAGTGCATTTATCTGCACCATTTCTCCATTGTGACAGGCCACAAGCCACTGCTCAGTCTTGTTAGAGAGGATAAGGGAACCCCGTCCATTGCATCGGCTAGAATTTAGCATTGGCCGCTTCTGCTCGCTGCGTATGAATGTTCGCTTTGAAACCGCCCATACCGACACCCTCAACCGTCTACCATTGCCCATGAGTGCCCTGTCCCCAACAATGGCAGATGAGGCGGCTGCAACTCTCAAATTCATGGATACTTTGCTAGGGACACCCACTTGGGTTCGAGCATGGCTGCATCAGGATCCAGGACAGGTGAAACTTTGCCTCCTGCTGTTGAGTGGTGGAGAAAAAGAGGCCTTTCCTGTAGCTTTCTGGCCTGTCGCCCAGAAGATCTTGGAATTCAATGTACAAGACGGCGCCATGTTGTGGGGAACTCGCCTGGTCATCCCAAAGCATGTTCAGGAACCCCTGCTGCAGGATCTTCACAGCGGCCACCCCACCGCCTCTAAGATGAAGATGTTGGCTTGTAGTTATGTCTGGTGGCTGAGCATCGATGAGGATATCGAAAGGGTTATGTGCAGCTGTCCAGAATGCCAGGAGCATCAAAAGCTCCTACCCATGGCCTCCCTTCATCCCTGGGAATGGCCATGACGCCCGTGGGTGCTTCTAAGTGCGGATTTCGTAGGACCATTCACTGGGTCCATGTTCCTCATTATCGTGGATGCCCATTCAAAGTGGCTAGAGGAGTGCAGGATGGCCTCAAGTACGTCCAGGGTCATGACAGAAAATCTCCCGGGGCTCATTTGGCACCCATGAGATCCATAAGGTCTTGACAACAGACAATGGGACGCCATTCACAAGTGTAGAATTTGCCGTGTTTACGAAGCGAAGCGGTATTCAAAATATTCGAACCGTCCCACATCATCCCTCCTGCAATGGCCTGGCAGAAAGGGCAGTTCACACCTTCAAAAGGAATATAAAAATCAATCCACAGGTTCCATGGACATGTGGCTGGCGCAGTTCTATTTAATTACCGCACAACGCCACATATGACGATGCGAATCGCCCTTGCGGAACTGATGATGGGCCGACGACTTAGAACAAGTTTGAATCTCATGTTTCCGAGGCTTGGCAGGAAAGTGGAGGTGCAGCAGCAGACGCAGAAGAGGCACCACGACTTGAGGACACCAGGGTGGCAATTTCACCCAGGGGGTGCAGTCTCTTTCCGTAATTTTGCTGATGGGAAGCTTTAGTTCCCATGCGCCGTGCTGGAGAGAACGGGTCCGTTCTCGTCCAAAGTCCAGGTTCAGGGGAGAGTTCAGCAAAAGCACTTGGACCACCTGAAGAAGCGAGAGCCTGCACTTCACGATGCCCAACTGGCAGCATTGGTGTCTCCTCCATGCCAGGAACCCTCAGCCTGGGGACACAGGAGGAGGATACCTCCGGAACAGAGATGGACACTGAAGTGTCCTTACCAGCGGACCATGTGTCCGGGACCAAGTTCCCCGCATAACTCTTCGGAGGTCAGTCAGGAAATGGCAGTCGACAAACCGATACACTCCCCCCGACCAGATGGGCGGAGACGTGAGTGGGGTGGCACAGTGGTTATCACTGGCTTACTGTCTGTACGGAGTTTGCATGTTCTCCCCGTGTCTGTGTGGGTTTCCTTCGGGTGCTCCAGTTTCCTCCCACAGTCCAAAACTGTGCAGGTTAGGTGGATTGGCCATGATAAATTGCCACTTAATGTCCAACAGTTAGGTGGGGTTACAAGGATAGGGCGGAGGAGTGGATCTTGGTTAGGGTGTACTATCAGAGGGTCGGTGCAGACTCGATGGGCCGAATGGCCTCCTTCTGCACTAGGGATTCTATGATTCTAAGACCCAGAGCTGCCACAGGCTGAGACACAGCGTGGGGCAAAGCAGCGCAGAAGAACCCCACCGTTGGCGGCTGAAGGGGGACTTTCAGACATTGGGGCAGGGGAGGGGAGTTTTAGCCCCCATGAGGGCTACGTAGAAGCCATTGTGGATCTCCCCATAGGACTCGTGGAGTACCAGCTTCACAGATAGGGGGATGGAGGCCACCAAGCTGGAACTTTTTACACGCGAACATAAAAGCCGGCCCAAAGCAGGGCCTGGTGTGGTTCGTTCTCCCAGCAAGGACTGGAATGGGAGCAAATTGCTGTCTTGAGCAAAATATTGTACGTGGTTAAATAAATCTCTGTTCTCTTACCACCGGCTTCCTCAAGTTACTCAACTATCTCAACTTGCTAAAAGTGGGGTATGACCTCATTTTAGAATGGTGTTTGTTTGGTTAAGTTGTTTACCACTGAGGTGGCGCAGTGGGTTAGCACCGCTGCCTCACGCGCTGAGGTTCCAGGTTCGATCCCGGCTCTGGGTCACTGTCCGTGTGCAGTTTGCACATTCTCCCCGTGTTTGCGTGGGTTTCGCCCCCACAACCCGAAAAATGTGCAGGCTGGGTGGATTGGCCACGCTAAATTGCCCCTGAATTGGAAAAAATGAATTGGGTACTCTAAATTTTAAAAAAAAGGTTGTTTACCGCTGATTTAGGTGTTGGATGCTCCTGGTTCAATGCCCCACACTGTCAAGAATGTTTGACGAATCCATTCTCAGGATGTGGAAATTGTTGGCAATGCATGGTCTCTTTCGTTTGTGCGCGTCTGACTCAGTGTCATTAATCATGTAAGTATTCGTACTGTCACCTTGTCCTAACACTAACATGCCAGATCGATCGGCAGGAGTTTCAGATGCTCCGTCCAGCCCACCTCCACACATCCAGATGGCGAACATTGTGACAGTGCCCGACTCTTCTCCCTGTCACCACCCTTGCTTTACACCAGTCCCTGCAGTCATGTCAAAATCCTAATGAAAAGAAAATACTTAACAAGGAAACAATCAAGGAAATATTCCTCTCCGAGCAATTCATCGGGTGATCAAACCCAGTCCAGGACATCACAGGAACCAAGTTTTATCAACAAAGACGTTTCGATATGATACCATCTGTGCCCTAGGCAGGAACCAGTCCAAGCCGCTATTGAGGCAATCAATAACCGTCACACCAGCTGGCAACTCATTCCCCAATCTCACTCCTCTCTGGGAATGGGATGGCCCAATGCCCAGGCTGCTCCTATCCTCGCACAGTTGAATCGTATTTGGTTCAACATTTGGACCAACAACTTTGTGTTGATGCCCCATATGAGCCTCCTCCCACCCTGCTTCACCTCATCCCATCAACATATCATCCTATTGCTTTGTCCCTTATGTGTCTATCCAGCTTCATCTTGAACTAGTCTGTGCCATTTGCCTTGACTATTTTCTGTGGTGGCAAGATCCACCTTCTTACCATTTACATAGCGCCTATAACAGGGGGAAGATGTCCCAAGGTGCTTCCCAACTATGCTAGAAAGCAAAAGTTGAACCAAGTCACATAAGGGGATAGGAGGACATATGACCTAAAACTCGTTCAAAGGCCGATATTTTAAGTAGAATCTTCAAAAAGGATAGAGAGATAGCGAGGTAGAGAGAGTTATGGAGAAAAGGGTAGAGCTTAGAGTCCAGCCACCCGAAGACATATCCACCAATGATGGAGAGATGATGCAGTTCCCCAGTGATGGAGGATGCAAACATCGGGAAAACCCCATTGACAGCGTCGGGACTGGAAGATCCTGCCTCCGGCCAATAGCGAGCCATCTCTGCTGACACAAAACACACCACAGGGTGTGGTGGGGAGGGGGGTGGTGGGCGACATTGTTTGACTGGGAACCAATGTAGGTCGATGAGTAGAGGGATAAGACCATAAAATCATAAGACATAGGAGCAGAATTAGGCCACTGTGCCTGTCGAGTCTCCTCCACCATTCAATCATGGCTGATATTTTTCTCATCCCCATTCTCCTGCCTTCTCCCCATCACCCTTGATCCACTTATTAATCAAGAACCTATCTATCTCTGTCTTAAAGACACTCAGTGATTTGGCCTCCACAGCCTTCTGCGGCAAAGAGTTCCACAGATTCACCACCCTCTGGCTGAAGGAATTCCTCTTCTTCTCAGTTTTAAAACATCGTCCCTTCAGCCTGAGATGGTGTTCTCCGGTTCTAGTTTTTCCTACAAGTGGAAACATCCTCTCCACGTCCACTCTATCCAGGCCTCGCAATTTCCTGTAAGTTTCAATGAGGTCCCCCCATATCCTTCTAAACTCCAACGAGTACAGACCCAGAGTCCACAACCGTTCCTCATACGACAAGCTCTTCAGGGATCATTCTTGTGAACCTCCTCTGGACCCTTTCCAAGGCCAGCACATCCTTCCTTAGATACGGGGCCCAAAACTGTTCACAATACTCCAAATGGGGTCTGACCAGAGCCTTATACAGCCTCAGAAGTACATCCCTGGTCTTGTATTCTCGACATGAATGCTAACATTGCATTTGCCTTCCTAACTGCCAACTGAACCTGCACGTTTACCTCAAGAGAATCTTGAACAAAGATTCCCAAGTCCCTTTGTGCTTCTGATTTCCTAAGCATTTCCATATTTAGAAAATAGTCTATGCCTCCATTTCTCCTTCCAAATGCATAACCTCACACTTTTCCACATTGTATCCCATCTGCCATGATGGGTGAATGGGATTTGGTGTGAGATTGGACACCGGCAGCATTAATCAGAGTTCCTTTAAGAGCCAGACTGTGATTTTCTGCTCAAGGCACAATGCCGAGAATGAACTTGTGATTCATGCCCGACCTCGGCATGATGTCTGTGATTGTGAGGGATTGGGCGACGCCTCTCTTTGATTATCCTTTGTATCTCAGCAACCTCAAATCAATAAAGACGTAAATAAAATCCATTTTGTGTATTTTTAGCTGCTAGGCCTCAGAGGTTTACTTGATGTTCCGAGGAAGCGGGTCTCCCACTGTGTCCGGAGGCACATATTCTTCATAGATGGAATCGAACGGTCATCGCCGGGAAGGAGCTGCCCGTGTTGACTTGAGGGCAAGTCAGCTGTTCCCACGCCCCTGCCTTTTCGCAGCTCCGCAAATCTTTTTCCTTCAGATAATTATTCAATTTGACAGCCACGATTGGATCTACTTCCACCCCACTCTCAGTCAATTGAGATCAGTATCCTTTCGTTCCCAACCTTTCCACCAATGGGAACAGCTTCTCCCTATCTACACTGTCCCCTCATGATATTGAACACCTAAAGCATATCTCCGCTCTGTCTTCTCTGAGGAAAGCAACGCAGCTTCGCCTGTCCAATCCTCATCCGCAGGTTCTTGTAAAGCTTTTCTGGACCCTCTCCAATGCCTTACAGAAGTGAACACAATGGCCGGAATTCTCTGTCCGACGGAATTCTCTAGTCCCACTGCAGCGATTGGAGTTTCGACTGAGCGCCAAATTCCCTGTTCTCGCTGGCAGCGGTAGCAGGCCGAACCCGGGCCCGAGAACCTCGGCCAATATTCTAGTTGAGGCCGAAGAGGTTCACTGATGTCCTTTAGGGAAGGAAATCTGCCGCCCTTACCCGGTCTGGCCTATATGTGACTCCAAATCCACAACAATGTCACGGCCGAACAAGACACTCAGTTCAAGAGCAATTAGAGATGGGCAATAAACGTTGGCCTTTCCAATGAAAGCTGACATCCTATGACAGAATAAATAAATCTGTCACATGCCCTCCACCAGTATATCTTTGAACTCTGTCACAATCCTCCACTAAATATGAACTGACTTTAATCTAATTAATTCTGTCACAGAATGAGCCTTTTTTTCTTGTACATTGGGGAACATTTCCCTCTCTTGTCCCTAAAATTATTACAGCCCGGGGGAGGAACTTTAAATGCTCAGCCCCTCGAGCCTGCTGTGCCATTTAACTAGAGCATGGCTGACCTCCTACCCGCCGCTTTGACGGCACCGCATCCACGCCCTCGAGTTTCCTGACGGCGTGGGGCTGCAATCCCGCTGCCGGCTGGGCAGCTCCGGAAACCGGGGCTGGCAGGACGGAGAATCCTGCCCAATGTCTTTTTCCTGCACTATCCCCATGTCCCTCTATATCTAGCAATCTGTTGGGTGCAGTTTTACAGCCACACTGCGCCAGAAAGGAGATCCACGGCGATCTCGAGAGACAGTGCGATGTAAATCCCACGCATTGTGGGCGGGATACCATTTTGGCAATTCTTAATATTAGAGTGAGAGAGCTGGTCTCACTTTAATGTGCAGATTCCCGAGGTACCCGAAGTGTTGGGATCAATCTCCTTTGCCTTGGAGACCTTGGACGAGCACAGTTCAGTACTGGTCTCCACACCGTTCAGTCCTGGTCTCCACACCGTTCAGTCCTGGTCTCCACACCGTTCAGTCCTGGTCTCCACACCGTTCAGTCCTGGTCTCCACACCGTTCAGTCCTGGTCTCCACACCGTTCAGTCCTGGTCTCCACACCGTTCAGTCCTGGTCTCTACACCGTTCAGTCCTGGTCTCCACACCGTTCAGTCCTGGTCTCCACACTGTTCAGTCCTGGTCTCCACACCGTTCAGTCCTGGTCTCCACACCGTTCAGTCCTGGTCTCCACACCGTTCAGTCCTGGTCTCCACACCGTTCAGTCCTGGTCTCCACACCGTTCAGTCCTGGTCTCCACACCGTTCAGTCCTGGTCTCTACACCGTTCAGTCCTGGTCTCCACACCGTTCAGTCCTGGTCTCCACACCGTTCAGTCCTGGTCTCCACACCGTTCAGTCCTGGTCTCCACACCGTTCAGTCCTGGTCTCCACACCGTTCAGTCCTGGTCTCCACACCGTTCAGTCCTGGTCTCCACACCGTTCAGTCCTGGTCTCCACACCGTTCAGTCCTGGTCTCCACACCGTTCAGTCCTGGTCTCCACACCGTTCAGTCCTGGTCTCTACACCGTTCAGTCCTGGTCTCCACACCGTTCAGTCCTGGTCTCCACACCGTTCAGTCCTGGTCTCCACACCGTTCAGTCCTGGTCTCCACACCGTTCAGTCCAGGGGCGAAATTCTCCCCCAACGGCGGGATGCCCGCCGACTGGCGCCAAAGCTGGCGCAAATCAGACGGGCATCGCGCCGGCAAAAAGGTGCGGAAGTCTCCGCATCTTTGGCGGCCTAGCCCCAACATTGAGGGGCTAGGCCGACGCCGGAGGGATTTCCGCCCCGCCAGCTGGCGGAAATGGCGTTTGTTGCCCCGCCAGCTGGCGCGGAAATGCGGCGCATGCGCGGGAGCGTCAGCGGCCGCTGTCAGTTTCTCCGCGCATGCGCGGGAGCGTCAGCGGCCGCCGAAAGTTTCCCGCGCATGCGCAGTGGGGAGAGTCTCTTCCGCCTCCGCCATGGTGGAGGCCGTAGCGGAGGCGGAAGGGAAAGAGTGCCCCCACGGCACAGGCCCGCCCGCGGATCGGTGGGCCCCGATCGCGGGCCAGGCCACCGTGGGGGCACCCCCCGGGGTCAGATCGCCCCGCGCCCCCCCCCAGGACCCCGGAGCCCGCCCACGCCGCCTGGTCCCGCCGGTAAATACCAGGTTTGATTTACGCCGGCGGGACAGGCAGTTTCTGGGCGGGACTTCGGCCCATCCGGGCCGGAGAATCCAGCGGGGGGTCCCGCCAACCGGCGCGGCTGGATTCCCGCCCCCGCCCAATCTCCGGGAGCGGAGACTTCGGCGGGGGCGGGGGCGGGATTCACGGCGGCCAACGGCCATTCTCCGACCCGGCGGGGGGTCGGAGAATGACGCCCCTGGTCTCCACACCGTTCAGTCCTGGTCTCCACACCGTTCAGTCCTGGTCTCCACACCGTTCAGTCCTGGTCTCTACACCGTTCAGTCCTGGTCTCCACACCGTTCAGTCCTGGTCTCCACACCGTTCAGTCCTGGTCTCCACACCGTTCAGTCCTGGTCTCCACACCGTTCAGTACTGGTCTCTACACCGTTCAGTCCTGGTCTCCACACCGTTCAGTCCTGGTCTCCACACCGTTCAGTCCTGGTCTCCACACCGTTCAGTCCTGGTCTCCACACCGTTCAGTACTGGTCTCTGGGGTTGGGGGGGGGGGGGGGTCCGTGCCGGGGTGGAGGTTGGGGGCCGGTCCGTGCCGGGGAGGGGGATGGGAGGGCAAGTGAGTTGGTCCACCTGGCCAGGTGCCAGCCTCCAACAGTTGGACCCATGCGGTCCATGCCACCTGGCTGGGGGGAGGAGGAGATATGGGCAATGATGACATGTCGTCGTTCCCCTCCCCCCCACCAGGCCGTCATGTTTTCCGATCATCCAGCGATGTTGGCCGCCGTGGCGGCAGCCGCTAATGTCTATGTTGCCCTGGATGAGGAGGAGCGTGCCAGAGAGGCGGCGCAGGCTGCCGCAGAGGGGTAGGCGGCAGCCGCCCAGGCTGGAGGGACACCTGACCGACAGGACGAGGAGGGGGAGGAGGACGTCGCGGCCCCACGGCAACGGAGGCACCCGAGGGCGCCCCGTGTATACCGGCCCCAGCAGTCATACCAGGACCTCACGGACCGGGAATGCAGGAGGAGACTCCGGATGAGGCGGGAAACCATGGCACACATCTGCCACCTGCTGGCACACCTGTCACCGCGTGGCTCTGGCGGGGGACACCCTCTCCCCGTGTCCGTCAAGGTTACGGTGGCCCTGAACTTTTATGCAACGGGGTCATTCCAGGCACCGAGTGGGGACCTGTCCGGCATATCGCAGACATCGGTGCATCCGGGCAGTGACAGGCGCCCTATATGCCATGGCGCACCGCTACATCCGCTTCCCCGTGGACCGGGCCAGCCAAGATGCCCGGGCAGTGGGCTTCTCTGCCGTGGCCGGGTTCCTCATGGTCCAGGGCGCGATCGATGGGATGCACGTCGCTGTGCGGCCACCTGCAGATAACAGGGCCGTGTTCACCAATAGGA
This sequence comes from Scyliorhinus torazame, assembly GCF_047496885.1. Taxonomy (NCBI): domain Eukaryota; kingdom Metazoa; phylum Chordata; class Chondrichthyes; order Carcharhiniformes; family Scyliorhinidae; genus Scyliorhinus; species Scyliorhinus torazame. The sequence continues at coordinate 18,012,995 of NC_092724.1, read as the reverse complement.
AGGGGACCTGTTCGATGAACATACAGGTGGTCTGCGACCACCGCATGATGATCCTGCACGTCTGCGCCCGTTACCCAGGCAGTGTACACGACTCATACGTGTTGTCGCGGTCATCCATCCCCGGCATGTACGAGGGACGCCATCCCCGGCTGAGGGGCTGGTTGCTGGGCGACAGGGGCTACCCATTGCGATCGTGGCTGATGACGCCTATACGGAGGCCACGCAATGAGGCGGAGAACCGCTACAATGATGCCCATGTAGCGACAAGGGGAGTGATAGAGAGGTGCTTTGGCGTGCTGAAGATGTGTTTCAGGTGCCTGAACCTCTATGGGGGTGCCCTCCAGTATCGGTCAGATAGGGTCGGCCGCATCATTGTGGTGTGCTGCATCCTGCAAAACATAGCCCAGCAGAGGGGCGATGTGCCGCAGGCAGAGGAGGGCGGAGTGGAGGAGCAGCAGGAAGAGGCGCAGTCCTCCCCAGATGAGGGTGATGGGGGTAATGGTCAGGGCAGACGGGCTAGACACAGGCGGGTGGCTGTCCACCGTTACCGGCTGGCCCAGCTAGCACGGGACAGACTGATAGCCGCCCGCTTCACTGACTAGATGGGCGTGGGAATCGGGTAGTATGGCCACAGACCGCACACCATGGCAACAGCCGACCACCCACACCCCCCACCCATCCACCCACACAGCACCCTCACCCCCCTCCCCAACCCCACCCACCCCACCCGCATGCACACCCCCCCCCCATTGCCGATCCACCTGCGGCACAACGGCCGGGCTCACACAGTTGCGGGTGGACGCGTGTCTATTGCAGGCCATGGAGGATGATGACAAGCCGCCCTGCGGTGAGCTCCTGGCTCCACATCGTTGGACTATGTCTGACCCATGGCCACAGTACCACCATCCACCCGGACCATCCCTGCATGCGGCTGTGACACTGCAGCGCACGGTCCCGTCCTCTGCCCGGGGGATGTTGATGGTGGCCCAGGGGGAAGGGGGCAGACGCACCTGGGGCTGAGGTAAGACCACCCCTCACACACACACTTGCGCTCAACGTACATGACACCCCCGCACGCTTTGGACAGAGCACAAAGGCAGCTTCTGTACGTGTAACATTGACTTTAATAACCAAAGGAGTTCATGCACGTGCCCTAGCCCCTAAAACTCATCTGTGCCCTGCACCCGTGCCAACTTACTCAGTGTCTAATTGATTGGCCTTACGGGCCCTTTGACTACGTCTACGTGGTTCCCCAGATGGTACAGCAGAACTGGAGGTGGACTCCTGTGATTCCTGCCCTCTGACACTGGATCCCTTTGGCGGCCGTTTCCTGGGGCGTCCTGGCCTAGATGGGCAAGTATGCGGCCCGGGCGACTGGGATGGCGAGCTGCCAGCCTGTCCTGCCCGTTGCCCACCCGATGCACCTGGGACGGAAGGGGGGGAGTCCGAGGTGTCGCGGTGTACCGGGACCTCCCCTACAGGGGGAGCCGGGACGGACCACACCACCTCCTCCTCCCTCGGGGTGCCCGATGGCCCCCAGGCCTCTACATGGGTGGGGGATACGAACGGACTGGCCATCCGACGCCCCCCCGACATCTGGCGCTGCCAGTCCTCGAGGCCCGTGCTGGTATCGACAGGGGTCTGCAGGTTTGCAGCCATGGAGCCCAGGGGGTTGGCAAACCCTGTCTGTGACAGTGCGACGCCGGCTCGCACATGGCCACTGGCGCCGATGCCCTCAGCGATGGCCTGCAGAGACTGGGCTATGGCCTGCAGAGACTGGGCTATGGCCTGCTGAGACTGGGCCATGGCCTGCTGAGACTGGGCTATGGCCTGCTGAGACTGGGCCATGGCCTGCTGAGACTGGGCTATGGCCTGCAGAGACTGGGCCATGGCCTGCTGAGACTGGGCCATGGCCTGCAGAGACTGGGCTATGGCGTTGAGCGCCTCTGCCATCTGGCGCTGGCACTGGCTCATGGCCTCCTGTGAGAGGGCAGCCATGTCCTGGGCCGCCTGCACGGAAAGCCCCAGGCCTCGCAAACCGTTCCCCATGTCTGACACCGTCGCACCCATTGCCTCCACCGCGGACGCCACCCGTGCGGTGTCGGCCTGGGTGGCACGCATGACCGGCACTACTCCCAGGTGGGACTCCTCCACCTGCGACTGCAGCCGCCGCAAGCCGGCCGTCACCCTCTTCGCTCGTCTCCGGGTCGGTGGTTGCATCGGATCTATGTGTGGGTGTGGTAACTCCAGGAACCCGGGATCCATCTGGGCAGCAGATGTTCGCTTGGGCTGGGCTGCCCTCCGACCGCCCAGCCCCTCTGCTGCTCCTACCTCCACCTGCTGTACCGGGACGGCTGTGTTGTGCGCACCAGTGAGTGTACCAGACGCCTCATCACTAAAGTGCCCAACCGAGGTGAGTATTTCTGCGATGGTGGAGGGTGTTGGTGACAGCAGTGGCGTTGTGTCGTGCTCTTCGTCCCACTCTGAGTCCATGGCACTTTGGGGTGGGGTTTCGTCTCCACCCATCCACTCTGAGTCACTGTCCAGTATTTCGTCTTCCTGGGCAGTGCTGTCCCGGGTAGGGGTGTCCTGGGTAGTGGTGTCCCGGGTAGTGGTGTCCCGGGTAGGGGTGTCCTGGGTAGTGGTGTCCGGGTAATGGTGTCCTGGGTCGTGGTGTCCTGGCTCGGATGTGACGGGGGCCTATGGCTGCCCCCCTCGTCGCTGGGTGGTCGCTCCCGCACGTGACGGGGGTGTCGTCTCCCTGTTGCTCCGGGTCTCTCCGTCTCCCGTGGCCTCCGAGGGGCATCCTGCGGGCGGTCTACATCTGCGGGGATGGGTGCCTGGACGTTTGGTCCTGCGATACACAATGAAGCATGCATGGTTAGACATCAGGCAGTGATCAGGTGATATGGGGGAGGGGGATATAGGGGAGGGGGGATATGGGGACGGGCTGTCGGTGGCTCTCTTGCTAGTACGCCCCCGACCTCTGCATCAGCAACCTCCCGGTCGTCAGGTCCGCCAGCCAGTTCCAGGGCCCTTTCCTCGTGTTCGGTCAGTGGCCTCTCATCAGCGGGGCCTCCTCCAGTCCTCACATGCTCCCTATTGTTGTGTGTGCGCTTATCCTGTGGGGGGGTGGGGTGGGGGGGGGGGGGTGGCAGGGGTAAAAGGCAACACTGTTAGGCAGGTATATGAATGCACGCCATCGGTTGCGCGTGCATTGCAGAGGTTAAGGTTAGGGCTGGATTCACTTGGGGATATGGGGGAAGGGGGGATATGGGGGGAGGGGGGAATATGGGGGGGGAGGGGGGATATGGGGGAGGGGGGGATATGGGGGAGGGGGGATATGGGGGAGGCTCACCCTGCCTGCTCTGATGAGGTCGTTCACCTTCTTGTGGCACTGGGTGCCTGTCCGTGGTGTCAGGGCCACAGCGGTGACGGCCTCTGCCACTTCCCTCCACAGACGCCGGCTGTGGCGTGGGGCAACTCTGCGGCCGTGCCCGGGATACAGGGCGTCCCTCCTCTGCTCCACCGCGTCCAGGAGCGCCTCCACATCCCGTGACTGGAACCTCGGGGCTGAGCGGTGGCCAGCCATCCAGTCGGGTGTTGCGGTCGGGTGTTCCGGTCGGGTGGGGGAAGCAGCGCGGCCTTATGAGCCGTCACGCCGTGCGGCGCGTATGATGCTGCACGGCGTGAACCACTGCGCAAGCGCGGATCCCGTTACGTCGCTGCTAGCCCATTTCGGGCCGGAGACTTTCGACCCATTTTTCCGACGTGACGCAAGTCGGATTTGCGCCGTTTTTTGCACCGATCGGCGGACTTTCCGCCGGTAACAGAGAATTTCGCCCCAGGTCTCCACAAACGCTCTTTGGTCTGCCCAAAACTTGCTGATCTTCCAGTGCAAAGAGCTGTCCTCGGCCGAGTGTTGCAGACTGGCACATTCCAAGGTCCAGGACTACGTGCTGAGGGACGCACTCAAGCTTGGGGCAGCTGCCGCCAAGGCGCAATGGGGAAAGACCACTGTGTAAGGTCTTACCAGCAAATGTACACCGAGGGGCGGGTAGCAGTGTAAACCCCCCTCGGTCTGGGTCATTAACACTCCAATGTATAAAAGAAACATGACAATGTAAATATTTAAGAAGGAATTGTAACGTAAAGAGCGATATGTGTGTAATATTATCAAAACTGAATGGAAGAAAGTGAAGGCAATGTGTAACTCTGATGGAAATGTCCAGTCACGACAATTCGAAATGTTCTGTAATGTTTATGATAGATTTTATGAATAAAGTATATTTTTTGGGAAAACAAAACAAAACTGGTCTCCACAAACGGGGACCAGAAGGAACGGCACTCATGGAGGTCTCCCGGGGGATCGGAGGTCCCCAGTTGCATGCCCTTTGGCCAGTTTGGTACCCGGACACTGCAGGTGCCACCTGGACACCCTGGAAGTGCCACCTGGGGGTCAGCCTTGCATGTCGAGATCGAGCTGGGGGTGCATTGCGTGGCTGTAGGTGTGAGGTATGGGGTGGGGGGGGAGCAGGGACCCTCCCAAGTGCATTGGGGCTTTGGTGGGGTTGCTTTGGGGGCTCCAGAGATCGGGCCGCCATTTTAAAATGGCACCCGATCTCTCGCTGCACTGAGGAGTTCCGGCCAGCGGAGCTCCTCAGTGAACAAAACGGGGCCCTGTGCAGACTCGGCCACGTGTTCCCCACTGAGACCCTCTATCTAACGTGAGTGCCGTTTGACAGCGTTGTGTTTCTCGGTGCTGCGAGCCCTGGGAAACACACGGCTAAACGCGCTCGCTGTGGGACTTTGTTGCCATTTAGTTAAATCGTGCCCATCGTTTCTGTCTTGAATATACTCAATAACTGAGACACCACAGCCTCTGGTGGAGAGAATTCTAAAGACTAACCACCCTCTGAGTGAAGAAATACCTCCCCCTCTCAGTCCTAAATGCCCCTTATCCTGAGACTGTGTCCCCAGGTGCTAGGTGCCCTAACCAGGGGAAACATCCTTCCATATCGACTCCTGTAAAAACCTTGTCTGCTCCAATGTGACAGATGAGGCGGCTCTTTAGTGTGTGTGATGGAAAACACTGGGCTGGATTCTCCGCACCCCGATGCCGAAACCGCGACCGGCGCCGGGGCGGAGAATCCATTTCCGCACACGGAATCGTGACCGGCGCCGGTTCCCCGATTCTCCGGGCCCCAAAAAGCCGAGCACGCTGCGCTGCGTGTCCCCTACCTGGGGGCCATTGCTGGAGGCCCCCCGTCATTCTCCACCACCGACCGGCCGAATTCCCCACGGCGTGGATCTAACATGGTCCAGCCGGTCGGGATAAGTCCGCGGCCGCCAGTCGGGGGCGGGCCGATCGGAGGGCAGGGCGGTGCCTTGTACAGCACCGGGCTCATTTTGGGCGGGCGGCCAGCCTTGGGCACGCGGCCGATGGGGGCCACTATTTGGGAGGTCTAGCTCCACGGTCTGAGTCCGTCATGGAGCACGGCGCGGCCACTGGAGGCCGCCGCTGTGCGCATGCGCGGCCTCTGACCTGGAAGTGCGGGGGCCCGTACCTGCAGCAAAAGCTGCGAGCTTCCCGACGGGTCACTGCTAGCCCCCTGCAGGGCGAGGAATATGTGGTCCTTTCACGTCAGTTTTTCTGTCGTGAAAGGCCACAGTTTTTACGATGGCGTGGGGACACAGTCCCAAAAGCAGAGAATCCAACTCACTGAATGTGAATCACACCAGAATTGACTGACTCTCCCCTATTCACCTCCTCTCTAGTTAGACGTTTTTGAGGTGTGAGAGTCCTACAGTATCTTTAGAAATGTATCCCAATAGCTAGTACCTACAGGACAGCAGGTGGGAATATTGGGATGAAATCTTCCTCTCCCATTCCCCCTCTGTAAAGATAAACTCTACTTTATTGGGACAAAACTATCCAATGATAATCCAAAGAAAAACCTAAACCTTTGTTATGGGCCAGAGTTTAGAGAACCCCAAAGTGTGTCATGGAGTTCACCTGACCCACACCTTTTAATAGATTGTGGTATGGGGAGCGCACGGCCCACTCTACAGGTGTGGTACAGCAGAAATGGAAAAGTATTTTTTAAAGCAAAACAATGTTTATTCTATGAACTCAAGTTAAAACAAACAGTGAACATCTTAGCAACCATTAATTCAAATACAACCCCCAAAGAGTACAACACTAAATAATGCTTACCCTGTGCTTTTAACATCCAGAAGATTTACAAAGAGCATAACCTTTAACAGAAGCACACCAGGTTAAAGTCACTACTGAAAACATTTATAATTCTGAATTCACCAAATGGTCAAGAGATAGTCTTTTGATGGCAGAGAGAACAGCAGTACACCTGCTTGGTCTGGCTTCAGCTCCAACACTGAAAACGAAACTAAAACACACCCTACAGCCAAAAACGAAAGCAGAAAGCTGACGGACAGCCCAGCTCCACCCACACTCTGACATCACTGATAAACACCCATTTCTTAAAGGTACATTTCTTAAACACCCATTTTTTAGAGGTACTCTCACATGACACCTTGCGCAATCTGCCCTGTGCGAATTACCATGGTGATCATTTCTCAGAGCATGTGCAAATTTACATCATCAGGGAATACCGAATTCCGCCGACTCTCACTAACAATTCAATTCCTGTATGCAGGAATTTTCTGCTTGGCTGAACATAGCTGTGTTAAAACAATCATTGGGAGATGGACGAAATTGCTGAGAAATCACTCCCAAAGCACTGCCTTCAACTCCAACTGAATTTAGTTACACAGGGCGCGTGAGGACGTGAATGCCGGCCCTGTTTATAAATTGTGGTCACGTACCCTGTTTCAGGATGACTATATAACGCATGTCTAATTCACAATGTTCTGGCTGCAAGGCCATTTATTTTCATGCTTAGCCAAGTAACTACACAATGCAACGTGTAGCTTTCTCCCTCACCCCAATCTCCAGCTACAGGGGGGGGCACGGTGACACAGTGGTTGGCACCACTGCCTCACAGCGCCAGGGACCCGGGTTCAATCCCGGCCTTGGGTCACTGTCTGTGCGGAGTCTGCACGTTCTCCTCGTGTCTGCGTGGGTTCCCTCCGGGTGCTCCGGTTTCTTCCCACGGTCCAAAGGTGTGCAGGTTAGGTGGATTGGCCATGATCAAGTGCCCCTTAGTGTCCAAAAGATTAGGTTAGGTGGGGTTACTGGGTTACGGGGATAAGGTGGGGACCTGACCATAGGCAGGGTACTCTTTCAGAGGGTTGGTGCAGACTCGATGGGCCAAATGATCTGCTTCTGCACTGTAGTGATTCTATTCTATAATACAAAATAGACTCACAATAATGTAGAGTGAGATTCATAGGATTTACAGTGCAGAAGGAGGCCATTCGGCCCGTCGAGTCTGCACCGGCTCTTGGAAAGAGCACCCCACCCAAGGTCAACACCTCCACCCTATCCCCATAATCCAGTAACCCCACCCAACACTAAGGGCAATTTTGGACACTAAGGGCAATTTATCATGGCCAATCCCCCTAACCTGCACATCTTTGGACTGTGGGAGGAAACCGGAGCACCCGGAAGAAACCCACGCAGACACGGGGAGGGTGTGCAGACTCTGCACAGACAGTGACCCAAGCCGGGAATCGAACCTGGGACCCTGGACCCTGGGACCTGTTCACGGCAATGGGATCTTCCAGTCCTGTGGGTTTCCCTGGTGGCGTGAAGTGGATTCAATGGGAAATTCCATTGATAGCGGCTGGACCAGAAGATCCTGCTACCGGCCAATGGCAGGCCTCCTCCCGCCGCCAAGAAACACACCACGGGGAGGCCAGAGAATCTCACCCGTAGAAGCTTGCAGATGGTACAAAAATTGGCCGTGTGGCTGATAGTGAGGAAAGAGCTGTGGGATGCAGGAAGATAGCAATGGACTGGTCAGATGGGCAGAAAAGTTGGCAAATTGAATTAAATATGTGAAAATATGAGGTAATGCCTTTGGGAGAGACAAGCAAAGCCAGGGAATACAAAATAAATGGTGAGGGGAGGGGCGGTATTGTGTGACTTTGGAGTTTATATTCAGACTCTTGAAGACAGCAGCACAGGTAGATAAGGTGGTTAAGAAGGACGACAGGAGTCTTTCCTTTATTAGGGCAGCACGGTAGCATGGTGGTTAGCACAATTGCTTCACAGCTCCAGGGTCCCAGGTTCGATTCCCGGCTTGGGTCACTGTCTGTGCGGAGTCTGCACATTCTCCCCGTGTGTGTGTGGGTTTCCTCCGGGTGCTCCGGTTTCCTCCCACAATCCAAAGATGTGCAGGTTAGGTGGATTGGCCATGCTAAATTGCCCTTAGTGTCCAAAATTGCCCTTAGTGTTGGGTGGGTTACTGGGTTATGGGGATAGGGTGGAGGTGTGGGCTTGGGTAGGGTGCTCTTTCCAAGAGCCGGTGCAGACTCGATGGGCCGAATGGCCTCCTTTTGCACCGTAAGTTCTATGATTAGCCAAGGCCTAGAATTTAAGAGCTGGGAGGTTATGCTTGAACTGTATAAAGCACTAGTTAGGCCACAGCTAGAGCACTCTGTACAGTTCTGGTCACCACATTACGGGGAGGATGCGACTGCGCTAGAGAAGGAACAGAGGAGAGTTTCGAGGATGTTGCCAGCAGGAATGGGGAATGTTAGCCACGAGGAAAGATTGGATAGGCTGGAGTTGTTTTGTTTGTAACAGAGGAGCCGAGGGGCGATTTTAACTATGGCGTATAGAATTATGGGGGGCCTAGATGGAGAGAATAAGAAGGATTCATTTCCGTGAGCAGAGAGGGATCAGGGGGCATAGATTTAAAATAATTTGCTGTAAGGTTTGGAGGGGAGTTGAGAACCTTTTTAACCCAGAGGGGGGTGGGGTCTGTACCCTCACTGCCTGAAAGGTGGGTAGAGGCAGACATCGACATTTAAAAATTACTCGATTTGTCTTTGAAATGCTGTAACGTTCAAAAAGCTATGTACCAAGAAGGAGATGGAAAATGGGATCAGGTTCACTGAATCATAGAATTTACAGTGCATAAGGAAGCCATTCGGCCCATCGAGTCTACACGGGCCCTTGGAAAGAGCATCCTACTTGAGGTTAAGCCCACGCCTCCTATCACCGTAACTCAGTAACCCCACCTAACCTCTGGACACTAAGGGGCAATTTAGCACCTAACCTGCACATCTTTGGACTGTGGGAGGAAACCGGAGCACCCGGAGGAAACCCACGCAGACACGGGGAGAACGTGCAGACTCCACACAGACAGTCACCCGAGGCCAGATTAGAACCTGGGACCCTGGAGCTGTGAGGCAGCAGTGCTAACCACTGTGCCGCCCCGGGATGGCTCTTTTTTGGTCATTCCAGAAAGGGTAGGCTAAGTGACCTCCTTCAGTGCCATAGCTTTCTACGATTCTACGAAATCCCTGCAGTCCAGTTGTGAGAACATAAGAACTAGGAGCAGGAGTAGGCCACCTGGCCCCTCGAGCCTGCTCCACCATTCAATGAGATCATGGCTGATCTTTTGTGGGCTCAGCTCCAATTTCCGGCCCGAACACCATAACCCTTAATCCCTTTATTCTTCAAAAAAACTATCTATCTTTATCTTAAAAACATTTAATGAAGGAGCCTCTGCTGCTTCACTGGGCAAGGAATTCCATTGATTCACAACCCTTTGGGTGAAGAAGTTCCTCCTAAACTCAGTCCTAAATCTACTTCCCCTTATTTTGAGGCTATGCCCCCTAGTTCTGCTTTCACCCGCCAGTGGAAACAACCTGCCCGCATCTATCCTATCTATTCCCTTCATAATTTCATGTTTCTATAAGATCCCCCTATGCTGATGAGGACGTCCATTCGGCCCATTGCACCTGTACCAGCCCCTCCTCACCAGTGCTGTCCCTCAGATAGAATACGAAGCGGATGCCAGACCCACTCCAATAAGCAGATAGTCATTACTGATGCACCAGTGCAGTGCTGAGGGAGTGCTGCACTGCTGGAGGAGCTGCCTTTCGGGTCAGATATTAAAAGGAGGCCCCAAACCTGCCTTGTCTGATGGACATGCGAGATTCCACAGCACTGTCTAGAAGAGTGGCTGAGTTCTTCCCCGTTGTCCTGATCAATATTTATTCTCCCAACATCACTAAAACAGATTATCGAGTCATTGCCATGTTGCAACTTGTGGGGGAACGCTGTGCGCAAATTGACTTGAACCAAGAAGGCTCTGTGTGAAACCAGGGGCGAGATTCTCCGACCCCCCGCCGGGTCGGAGAATCGCCGGGGCCTGGCGTGAATCCCGCCCCCGCCGGTTGCCGAATTCTCCGGCACCGGATATTCGGCGGAGGCGGGAATCGGGCCGCGCCGGTTGGCGGGCCCCCCCGCGCGATTCTCCGGCCCGGATGGGCCGAAGTCCCGCTGCTAAAATGCCTGTCCCTCTGGCGTAGATGACACCACCTATCTTATCGGCGGGACAAGGCGGCGCGGGCGGGCTCCGGGGTCCTGGGGGGGGGCACGGGGCGATCTGGCCCCGGGGGGTGCCCCCACGGTGGCCTGGCCCGCGATCGGGGCCCACCGATCCGCCTGAGCCATGGGGGCACTCTTTTCCTTCCGCCTTTGCCACGGTCTCCACCATGGCGGAGGCGGAAGAGACTCCCTCCACTGCGCATGCGCGGGAATGCCGTGAGCGGCCGCTGACGCTCCCGCGCATGCGCCGCCCGGAGGTGTCATTTCCGTGCCAGCTGGCGGGGCACCAAAGGCCTTTTCCGCCAGCTGGCAGGGCGGAAATTTGTCTGGCCTAGCCCCTTAAGGTTGGGGCTCGGCCCCCAAAGATGTGGAGCATTCCGCACCTTTGGGGCGGCGCGATGCCCGACTGATTTGCGCCGTTTTGGGCGCCAGTCGGTGGACATCGCGCCGATACCGGAGAATTTCGCCCCAGGTTTTCCACATTATGACATTATGAGGGATTTTGAAATGATAAATAGGGAAAATCTATTTCCACTGGTCCATGAACGAGGAGAGCCGAATGTAAGATAATTGTTAACAGAACAAAGCCTGAGTTTCGGCAATTTCTGTTTAAACGCAGCGAATTGTCAGGTTTCGGAATGCCTGGTCAGTTTCAATGGTGTGGATGAAGTTCACAATCGTGTATCGGGCTCATTGGCTAGTACCGTTTCACTCGCGGTTCAGATGATTGCGGGACATGAGCTTAGAAATCCAGTGCGGTTTTGAGGGTTTGCTGCACTGTTAGAAATGCTGCCTTTAGGGGGTGCGGTGGAGGTCCCATTTGCTCTCTCTCAGGTGGATATGCGGGATTCTCCGACCCTCCGCCGGGCCTCTGAATTCTCCCACCACCCCAAAAACCAGCGTGGCGTGAGTAGCGCCGCCCGCCTCGGAGAATGGCGGGGTCCGGCACGACTCAATTGGCCCCGGGGCCGCACAAATTCTCCGGCCCGCGATGGGCCGAAGTCCCGCCCGCCGGCGTAAATTGGAGTTGGTCCCTTACCGGTGGGACCTGCGGCGCGGGCGGCCTCAGGGGTTATTGGGGGGTCGCGGGGGGAGGTCTGGCCCCAGGATGTGCCCCCACGGTGGCCTGGCCTGCAGTCGGGGCCCACCAATCTGCGGGCAGGCCTGTGCCGTGGGGGCACTCTATTCGTTCCGCACCGGAGGCCGTGGTCATCCGCCATTCCCGGTGCGGAAGTGACTCCATGTGTGCATGCGCGGGGATGATGTCAGCAGACGCTGACGCCCCCGCGCATGCGCGGACCCGCGCCGGCCGGCGGAGTCCCTTTGGCCCCGGCTAGCACGGTGCCAAAGGCCTTCCACGCCGGCCTGCGGGGCGCAAACCGCTCCGGCGCCGGCCTAGCCCCTGAAGGTGCGGAGGATTCCACACCTTTGGGGCGGCCCGACGCCAGAGTGGTTCCCGCCACTCCACTGCTCCGTTTCTGCCCACCCCGCCGATTCCCGGAGAATCCTGCACCCCATGGCCACTATATAGAGATGAGCAGGGAAGTTCTCCCCAGTGCCCTGGCCAAATGTTATCCCTCAATCCATATAACAAAGGCCGATTATCTAGTGATTATCACATTGCTGTTTGTGGGAGCTTGCTTTGCACGAATTGGCTGCCGTACTTCCTACTTTACAACAGTGAGTACACTTTCAAGTACTTGGCTCTGTGCCTGGAGGTCCTGAGTGAGTGGAAGGTTCTATAGAAATAGTGAAATTCCTAAACGGGAGGAGGACAATATCTGAGTTGGAAGGAAGTACAGGAGGCGGGGCTCTCCATTCCCCGACGCCGATTTCATAATCGGCGGAGAATCCCTTTTGACGCTGAAATCGTGGAACGGCGCCTGTTTGACGCAGGTTTTGTACGCTCTTCCCCCTCCGAAGCGGCATCATCGCGGTGCGCGGCGCACGGCGCAGGGACGCCCTCAGTGCGTCACATGAAGGCCCTTCCCCGATGTTCCACCCCCATGGGCTAGGTTCCCGACCGCGCGACTGGCGTGTGGTCTCAGCCGTGCGAGAACCCGGCGTGGCGGCCGTGCTGCTGGCCGGGGGGTGGGTGGGTGGCGGGCTTCCGCGAGGGCTGCGGGGGACTGTTGGGGGGTGGCCAGGGGGGCATTATCTGCCAGGTCGGGTCCACACACGGCCAGCGCCATGGTTTACGGCGCGACCGCTGCAGGTCGTCGCTGTGCGCAAGCGCGGCCACGGACCCGGCCACTCTCCGGCCGGTTATTTCGTGGAGGCCGGGAGTTTTACGCGGCGCGGCCGCTAGCCCCTCACCGGTCGCAGCATCGATGGGGCGGCGCCACCGATTTCCTTCCACGTAAAACACGAAAGATCCTCCGCACTTAGCCTCAGAAATGGAGGAATGGAGCCTCAGCGAATATGAGGGAGGAGAAAATAAAGGTTTGTTGAGCTAGATGTGGAAGAATGAGAGGGGGCTTGAGTAAAGGATGGGCTGATTGGCCGAAGGGTTTGTTTTGGTGCTGTACATTGCTGTGCAACATAACCGTTTGACACGTATTCTAGTCAGAGCTGCCAGAGAGAGACTATTCTGAAAACTGTTGTCATGGTTACCATCAAGATGGGAGCCATTTCTGTTGGAGACGAATGTTGAGTCAAGAATTTAGATCCAGGGAGAGGGTAAATGTAATTCTCACTTCTGCAAAAGTAATGAATCTTCGGAGGGGTAATGAGATGAGATATAAAGCGATGGAAGTCGGTGCTTTTTGGAGCAAAGAGATTCCTTCTGCTGAAGTGAAACTGACTGAACATCTGCACGTTCACTGTGACAGGATAGGAGTGTCCACAGCAAGCACTGCCCAGTCTTAATTCATAGGAGCAGAATTAGGCCACTCGGCCCATCGGGTCTTGTGGGGATATAGGATAGTTAAGTCGGATTTCCATCAGTTTATGGAATTGACTCTATTAGATGGACATCTTTTGGATGAGATGCTAAACTGAGGCTCCATTTTACCCACCAGGTGTAAAGGATCCCACGGCATTATTTAGGTGAAGGACAAGGTGTCTGCTGCTCCTCTGAAGAAAGAATAAATCTAATTTCTATAGTGCCTTCCAGAACCTCAAAACACCACTAGTGAAGTCCTATTGAAGTGTAGCCACTATTGCAAATTACATAATGCAGCGGATGGACTCCAGGGGGGTGGCCTCCACGACGACCAGGCCCGCGATCGGGGGCTACCGATCGGCGGGCGGGCGGGATCTGGGGGGGCCTACCTTCTTCCGCGCGGGCCCACTGTGTTGCTACGTCATGTTGCGCGGCGCCGGGGCGGAAACGGCCACTACGCGCATGCGCCGGTGCATGCGCGGACCCGTACCGACAATGCAGGACCGCGTATCAGCGCCGGAGCTGCGTGGAGCACTCCGATGCCGTGCTAGCCCACTGTGGGCCACTGAATCGCTGGGCCAAGAGGCCCGTTGATGCCGGCGTGAAACACTCTGGTGTTTGAAATGAAAATCGCTTATTGTCACAAGTAGGCTTCAAATGAAGTTACTGTGAAAAGCCCCTAGTCGCCACATTCCGGCGCCTGTTCGGGGAAGCTGGTATGGGAATTGAACCGTGCTGCTGGCCTGCCTTGGTCTTCTTTCAAAGCCAGCGATTTAGCCCTGTGCTGAACAGCCCCGTGAAACACTCCGGTGTTTACGCCAGTGTCAACACTTAGCCGGGATTTTGGAGAATCCCGGCCGGGTAGACCGTATAGGCTCCGCACAGACAGTGACCCAAACCGGGAATCGAACCTGGGACCCTGGAGCTGTGAAGCAACAGTGCTAACCATTGTTTTACCGTGCCGCCCTTGAGAGGGGAGGTGGGGCTGTGACAGTGCAGCAAGCACGTGGCAGACTGAACGTTTGTGCTCAGTTCTCTGGAGTGAGATTTGAGCTCACCGTCTCTTGACTCGGAGGAAGAGTGCCGCGGTGCCATCTTAATGACGAGTTGGAGCAGATTGTTACACGGTGGCACAGTGGTTAGCACTGCTCCCTCACAGCGCCAGGGACCTGGGTTCGACTCCGACCTCGGGAGACGGTCTGTGTGGAGTTTGACGTTCTCCCTGTGCCTGCGTGGGTTTCCTCCCACAGTCCAAAAGATGAGCAGGTTCGCAGGATTGGCTATGCTAAATTGCCCCTTAGTGTCCAAATGGTTAGGTGGGGTTACAGGGATAGGTCCTTTCTTGACCTCAGTACGACAGGAAGTATGTTACCGCCAAGTACCTGTCGATGGGGCGCCTGGGTAGGGTGCTCTTTCAGAGGGTCAGTGTTGACTCGATGGGCTGAATGGCCTCCTTCTGCACTGTAGGGATTTTATCATTCTATATAATGGCCTATTTACCACGTTGATGCTTTCTGAAACCAGGCTGTGCACAAAATGGCTGCCATGTTTATCTATGCTTGCGGCCTTTATTCGTTCTGAAGTAATTGTGTGTGAAGAATTCAGGATAGTTCTAAGGAAAGAAGCAAAATGTCTTGATGTAATTCCAAGCTCATTCTCCCTTTTCTTGATTGTGTTTATCTTGTAAGTCCAGCAAAGGAGCAAAAGCACAAACAACGGGCAGGTTGTTATCCGTTTTCTCCTTAGTTCCCTTTGTCAAAAGAGGAAGAAATAGATGAAAGGATCCGAAAGCAGAAACAAGCTGGGCACAATATTTATCATCTGCCTTTTGAAAGGAAACGGGAACTTTTCACCATACGTGTCAGATATTTGAGATAAGCGCGGGTTAAATTCGGTGATCTTCTGGACTCGCTCGGATCTCACAGCTACAGAGGAAATGAGCAGAAAGAGGCAAAGCAAGAGTTGGAATGCAGATGGGGTAGAAATTGTCACTAATATTATGGGATGGAGGCTTCTTGAAAGCTGTGGCTTTAGTGGGAAGAATTCTCACCTCTCAGCCCAAAAGCTGTGGATTCGAGTCGCCACCCCAGAAACTTGAGCAGGAAGTACAGGCTGGCGTTCCCAGTGCAGGTCTGAGGGAGTGCTGCTTTGCCAAGTTATGCCAACCTTTCAGATGAGACCTTAAAGCCAGGCCCTGTCTATTCTCTCAGGTGGATGCCACGAATCTATTTCAAGGAAGAGCAGGGATGTTCTCGATTGGCTCCATTTATCCCTCAGCCAGCATCAATTAAACAGATAATCTGGTCATGATTACACTGTTGTTTGGGAGCGTGCTGTGCACAAACTGCTTGCCATGGCCCTCATGGTAGAACAGCGACTCTGCTACAACAAGTACTTGGCTGTAACATACTTTGAGACGTGCTGAGGTCATGAAAGGAGCTACACGGGCGCGATTTTACGGCCAAGCTATAGGCGAAAAGCAGCTCGCCGCGGCGCGCAGCGTGGCTGATCGAAGTCGGGAGGCCCCCCGCTCCCGTGACCCACCCGGCTCGCAACACCTCGCGGGATCCAAGGCGATCTCGCGAGACATTGCGATGTAAATCCCTCCCATTTTGGGTGGGATCACTTTTTGGCAAATCTGCATATTCGGGTGAGACAGCTAGTCTCACTTTCAGGTGCAGATTCCCGAAGTACCCGAGGCGAGGTATCTATCTTCTTTGTCTTGGAGACCTTGTGTGATGCTGTTCAGTAATGGTCCCCACAAATCCAGATGGATCAACACATGTGGGGGTCTCCCAGGAGATTGGGGATCTACCCTTCGGGCAGGGTGGCACCATGGCACTGCTGGGGCCAGCCAGCACTGACTGCCAAGAACCCTGGCAGTGCCACCTGGGTGCTAGCCTCGCACTACCCAGGTGACACTGCCAGCTGGCCGGGGCACTGTCAAGGTGCCAAGCTTGGCAATTTTTGCATGGTGGCAATCGGTCCTGGGATGCTCTGTGCAGGTGTTAGGGAGGAGCCTGGGGACCCTCCCATAACTGCTTTCGGGCTTGGGGGTGGCGGGGGTCGCTTTGAGGGCTACAGAGATCGGGACACCATTTAAAGTTTTCCACCAGAACGGAGCTCCTCAGTGCACAAAACGAGGCTATGTGCTGCCTCGGCTCTGCATTCCCCGCTGAGGCCCTCTACCCAACACGAGTGCCGTTCTCTAGCCTTGCGTTTCTCGGCACTGCGAGCGAGGGGAATCACGAGGCCAAACCGCTCGCTATGGGACTTTGTTCCCATTTAGTTAAATCCCGCCCAGTATCTTTTCTTTCTCTACTCACCCATTGAAAATTAGTCTCACCCTAATTTAAACAGAGGGAATCAGCAGCAGATGTATTCAGTGAAATAGCAGTGAGCGTTATAAAGAACAAAGAAAAGTACAGCACAGGAACAGGCCCTTCGGCCCTCCAAGCCTGTGCCGACCATGCTGCCCGTCTAAACTAAAAACTTCTACATTTCCGGGGTCTGCATCCCTCTATTCCCATCCTATTCATGTATTTGTCAAGATGCTCCTTAAACGTCACTATCATCCCTGCTTCCACCACCTCCTCCGGCAGCGAGTTCTAGGCACCCACTATCCGCTGTGTAAAATACTTACCTCGTACATCTCCTCTAAACCTTGCCCCTCGCACCTTAAACCTATGCCCCCTAATAATTGATCCGTCTACCCTGGGAAAAAGTCTCTGACCATCCACTCTGTCCATGCCCTTCATAATTTTGTAGACCTCTATCAGGTCGCCTCTCAACCTCCTTCGTTCCAGTGAGAACAAACCAAGTTTATTCAAGCTCTCCTCATAGCTAATGCCCTCTATAACAGGCAACATCCTGGTAAATCTCTTCTGCACCTCCTCTAAAGCCTCCACATCCTTCTGGTAGTGTGGCGACCAGAATTGAACACGATACTCCAAGTGTGGCCTAACTAAGGTTCTATACAGCTGCAACATGACTTGCCAATTTTTATACTCAATGCCTCGGCCAATGAAGGCAAGCATGCCGTATGCCTTCTTGACTACCTTCTCCACCTGTGTTGTCCCTTTCAGTGACCTGTGGACCTGTACGCTAAGATCTCTCTGACTGTCAATACTCTTGAGGGTTCTACCATTCACTGTATACTCCCAACCTGTATTAGACCTTCCAAAATGCATTATCTCACATTTGTCCGGATTAAACTCCATCTGCCATCTCGCCGCCCAAGTCTCGAAACAATCTCAATCCTGCTGTATGATCTGACAGCCCTCATCGCTATCTGCAATTCCACCAACTTTCATGTTGTCCGCAAACTTACTAATCAGACCAGTTACATTTTCCTCCAAATCATTTATATATGCTACGAACAGCAAAGGTCCCAGCATTGATCCCTGCGGAACACCGCTAGTCACAGCCCTCCAATCAGAAAATCACCCTTCCATTGCTACTCTCTGCCTTCTATGACCTAGCCAGTTCTGTATTATGAGTGCATCTGTATCGGGCTATCCCTGACAATGTTGATTTGTCAGCAAGTAACTTTAAAAGGCTCTGTTACAATCCCTTTGCCATTCATTTGATTTGTTAAAAAAAAAACTTTCAGTTCACTAGTCTAAGAAACGAAGTTTATCCTATGGGACTTAATTAACTTCCCTTCCCTTTAGCTCAGAGCCCAAAGCTCATCAGTTACTTCACTCATGTATAGTTGGGTTGTCCAATAGAACAGTGAAGATGAACTTACTGAAGGGAAAGCAACCTCAGTATTGTACAAAATATATTTCAGTCGATACAGAAAGAAGTAAAGTTTGTCCAGAACCCAAGCTATCATGAGTGGGTGGCTGCATTTTATTTATTTTTTATAGCAATTAGAGAGCTCCTGAATCAGCAGGAATTCTTGAAATGTTCAGCAAGCTTGCGTTGCATTTATATGATGATTTAAATGTGGAAACATGTCCCAAAACACTTCACAGGATCGTTATCAAAGAGAAGGTTTGATGGCGCACCACATAGAGAGATAACAGGGCTGATGGCCAGTACCACGGCCCAAGAGTTAACTTTTAACGTGTGTCCTACTTGAAAAGAGAGTCGGAGAGGTTTAGGGAGGAAATTTCAGAACATAGGCAGCTGGAGGCATCGCTGTCAATGGTGGAATGATGGCAATCAGGGATACACAGGAGTTCAGGATGGGAGGAACGCAGATATCCTGGGTGTTGTGGGTCTGGAGGAGATTACAGAGCTAGGGAGGGGTGAGGCCACGGAGGGATTTGAAATCAAGGGTGTGATGTGCGATCAATTGGACAAAGACGAGAGTTGAATACAACTGAGGCCTTATTGCTTTAAGATGTGTGGCCTCCCACAGCAGCTGCCAAAATGGCTGCTGCACAGAGGACACATATATTTATACTCCGCCTACTGGGCGGAGCCAGCAGGCAGGGACTACCGCCGTAGTACAGTTCTTACCGTACATCACCTAATGTAGGTGCAACAATGGTTTACCCCAGGGTAATAATTTTAAAATCCAGGCAGTATCACACTGGGTGCTGATCTCAGTCATGGAGCACAGGATTGATAGCTGGAAGGGACTTGGTGTCAATTAGGTTACAGAATTTTGTATGAGCTCGAGTTTGCTGAGAATGAAAGACCAGGAAGTCTTTGAAATATAGTCAAGTCTAGAGGTAATGACTGAGGTAGGAGGGTGGAGCAATGTTAGGGAGGTGGAACTGGGTGGTCATGGGGAGGGAGAGGGTTTGGAATCAGGAGCTTAGCTTAGCATCATAAATCTGATATCATTAAACCTGATTGTCACTCTCTATGCGAACTGGGCAGAATTGACAAGCGAAGCCTGCTGATTTCACCAGGACCTGCTCCTTTATCACCGGAGTCCTTTTCATTTATGCTTTCATGGGATGGGGGCATCGCTGGCAATTTTTGCCCCTCATTTGTTGCCCATCCCTAATTGTCTTTGAACTGAATGGCTTGCTCAGCCGTCTCAGAGAGCAGTTAAGAGTCAACCACATTGCTGTGGTTCTGAAGTCACATGTAGGCCAGACCAGATAAAGATGGCAGATTTCCTTCCCGAAATAACATTAGTGAACCAGATGGGTTCTTCCAACAATCGCTGATCGTTTCATAGTCACCATGACTGGGACTATCTTTATGATGCAGATTTGATAAATTACTTGAATTTAAATTCTACCAGCTGCCTTGCGTTAGCCAGGGCCTCCAGTTTCCCAGTCTATTGACATTACCGCCATTCCACCATTATCACCAACTAATCACCTGCTTCTCATCGCCTGAGCCCCTAGCAAAGTGCCCCCGACTGGCAGGAAGTGGCAGCTGTTGGACAGGCCGGCGTGGAAGATTTTCGGGCGGCACCGACTGCCAGGGATTGAAGAATCGATCCCCGACACTTGAACAAGATTATGGTGAGGGACTTTCAAGGAGGGCCTCATGACTGGAAATAGTAATAATAATCTTTATAATGATAATAATTTTTATTGTCACAAGTAGGCTTACATTAACACTGCAATGAAGTTACTGTGACAAGCCCCTAGTTGCCACATTCCGGCGCCTGTTCGGGTACACAGAGGGAGAATTCGGAAAGTCCAATTCACCTAACAGCACGCCTTTCGGGTCTTGTGGGAGGAAACCGGAGCACCCGGAGGAAACACGGGGAGAACGTGCATTCTCCACACAGCCAGTGACCCAAGCCAGGAATCGAACCTGGGACACTGGCGCTGTGAAGCAATAGTGCTAACCACTATGCTACCGTGCTGCCCACTGGATCTAAGAAACAAGCGGCCTCAGTTGTCCTGGAGCGGCCGAAAGGGTGATCCCCCAGCTCCCGCACGATACGTAAGCAATAAAAACAAATTAAGAAACGCACCTCTTCTGACCTCATCAGCTACTGGTTGAGTCAGGGCCCAATGATGTCAATGAAGCCCAGCCTGCATATTTAGAGAGTATGGCTTTGAACTGATCATCTTGCCAGTTGCCTGAAGGCTATGTTAAACTTGAACTCTGCAGTAAGAGGATGAAGTGTTGGTACACAAAACGCTCCAATGATTTTTAACATCTTAGGGAGGAAAATGTTTAAAATTAACTCCTATACTGTGAGCATTTGTAGAGATCCCCTAATTGACGATGTGCAGCAATGTTTCATTATAGTGCTTCAGAGACATCCCCTCAATAATCAATGTTGGGTACCAGTATCAATTGGATTTAGACTGTATAAGCCATAAGCCAGGAGGCGAGCAGGAGATGCTCCATGTTAAAGCTGAGTGGTCAGTAATTCTTGGAGGGTTCACCCACCACTTCTCACCCCAAACCCAATCAACCTTTCTCCCCGTCAATCAATCAATCAAGTTTAAAGTAAACGCAAACAAAAAAGGCACTGGGCTGGATTCTCTGTCGCCCGACGCTGAAATCGGGATTTGCCATCGGCGGAGAATGGATTCCGACGCCGGATCCGGGGTAGGCGGGGGTTTGACGCCAGTTTGTGATGCTCCACCCCCTCTAAACCGGCATCACGGGATGCCCGCCGTGCGCAGTCGCAAGCCCGTTTGCGCGTCATCGGCCAGCCCACCTGCGATGCCGTGCCCCCCCGATGGGCCGAGTTCCCGATGGCAAGGGCCACGGGTGGTCCCAGCAGTCGGGAATCCAGCGTGCCGGCTGAGGACTGTGTCCAGCGCCGGCACACACGTCCTGGATCAATGCCGCTGGCTGGGGGGCTTTTGCTATGGCTGGGGAGTCTGATGGGGGTGTCCAGGGAGTGGCATGTGGGTCATGGTAGGCGGGTTAGGGTTCCAGCATGGCCAGCTCCATATTTGTCGGCACGACCAGTACAGGCCGTCAGCTGTGTATGTGCGGCCTGGGACCTGGCCTTTCTCCGGCTGTTTTCCGCGCGATCTGCAGGTGGTTCACGTGGCGCCGGTGCTAGCCCCTCACCAGTACCGGAATTGGTAAGGGGTTCGCGCCAATTTGCCTGTCGTGAACCACCTGCGGATTCTCCATTGCTCCGGCTTTCAGCCGCTGGAATGGAGAATTCCGCCCACCCTTTTATTCTCTACAAGAATTTTCTGTTCCAAGTTGCTTGCTGCAGTGCCTGGGAAATCAATCTTCAATTCCCCCCCCCCCACCCCACACACACACACACGTCATTAAGCCAGTACCAGTAGCAAAGAGGCTTGCAAATGAGTGACCAGCTTCTCCTCTCTGATCACAATCAACTTAAGGTCACCTAGGGTGGTTTTGGGGAAAGCTGCGTCACTGTTTCACTCCCGGGAATCTTCGCTGTTCTTTGGGGTTTCCTGCCGTGATTTGGGGTCAAGATCAATTACATTCTTTATCAAACTAATGTCCGCTACCACCTTCAGTATTGGGAGGTGGGTACAGCCCTGATTCCTGTGTATGGATGTGCAATGGAAGGTCAAGGAACTGCACCCCATCTTTTGACCAGACACTTAACAGCCTTTAATTTTTCATTTCCTTTGAATGGTTTTATTCATTAATTATTATTATTTTTTGATTTTTTTTTTTCCAATGAAGAGACAATTTAGTGTGGCCAATCCACCTACCCTGCACATCTTTGGGGTCAAGGGGGTGGGACCCATGCAAACACGGGGAGAATGTGCAAACTCCACACGGACAGTGACCCAGAGCCGGGATCGAACCTGGGTCCTCGGCGCCGTGAGCCAGCAGTGCTAACCACTGTGCCACCGTGCCCCTCCTGTGTTCAATACTTATAAAAAATATGAGGTATGATAGAGAAAAAGCTGTAAAACTAATTGTCTAATCCGGTAACAGTGTCCATTCACTTTTTAATTGGGTACTGGTAGACGGAGAGCCATGTCGATGGTTGTATCGGCCAGCGAATGGCGGGAGCAATGGAGTGGGTCATCTGATGATATTTCCAGGCATTAGTCCAATGGAAGTTGACAACCTATCCAGGAGGATGTGCTGTGTAGATTTGAATATAGTCACACACTGACACCTACTCCAAGATCTGAAGATATAAATGTTTGGAGGGTTAGGGATGAGCGAATTCCATTTCCTTAAATAGTTACAGTACGTTCAGGACAATTTACACAGTTCCTCACATTGTAATATGGGCTCATTAGATTTGTATGGTTAAACATGAACTGTTTATCTTTAACTCTTTCCAGATCCCAGATGTTGTTGTGCATGGCGGTGTTTCTCCCATGCAGGCTCCTTCTGGAGTGTTCCCTCTGAGCCTATTCCCATGTGACTCAATGCATCATACCATGGATAGTACTATTCTCCAGTACCACATTAGTCCTGGCTCTGCCAAGCACCTTTACATTGCAGTGGCATGCAGGCATATACAACAACATTCAACACCCCAGAGAGTCCAAAACACCTCTGAGTAATTTGTAAAATCCATTTGACTGGATTCACAATCTATGTGGTGTCAAGTTCAGGAGTATGAGATTACTCCTCCAATGACGTTTTTGTTATAAATTTAGAGTACTCATTTTTTTTTCATAGAATAGAATTAACAGTGCAGAAGGAAACCATTCGGCCCATCAAGCCGCCACCAGCCCTTTGAAAGAGCACACTACTTAAGCCCACGCCTCCACCCCATCCCCGTAACCCAGTAACCCCATCTAACCTTTTAGACACTGAGAGGCACTTTTGTGTGGCCAATCCACCTAACCTGTACATCTTTGGACTGTGGGAGGAAACCGGAGCATCCGGAGGAAACCCACGCAGACACAGGGAGAGAGTGCAGACTCCGCACAGACAGTCACCCGAAACTGCAATTGAACCTGGGACCCTGGAGCTGTGAGGCAGCAGTGTTAACCACTGTGGCACCATGCTGCATTCAATCGACCTCTGGGTTATGAGCCCAGCACGCTTCTGCTGCGCCACTCTGCTCCCCGTGTCTGCGTGGGTTTCCTCCGGGTGCTCCGGTTTCCTCCCACAAGTCCCGAAAGATGTGCTTGTTAGGTGAATTGGGCATTCTAAATTCTCCCTCTGTGTACCGAACAGGCGCCGGAGTGTGGCGACTGGGGGATTTTCACAGTAACTTCATCGCAGTGTTAATGTAAGCCTACTTGTGACATCAATAAAGATTATTATTATTACAATCCCTCAGATCCAAGACAATTCAGTTCCTGAGCTTGTTTGTGCCCCTCTCTATAAGAATATATAACAGGAGATTGATGTATGGATGAGGATGTGCACTCTGGGTGGGACTCACTGACTGAATATTTTAATGCATTGGAATAGTTATTAATGCATATTTTAATTAAAGTTAAAGTAATTAAAGTCTGATATAGGGTATTTTTTTTTCTTTTTATTGTTATTATTCATTTATATGAAATTGTTTATTGAAGGAGCAACGCACCCAAAATAAATGTCTGTATCGACAATATAGTGAGGATTGAAATTGACAAGGCTACCCGATGACTGGATAGGAACCTAGGTTTTGAGTTCCAATGTTCTCGTGAATCAGTCCAAAGCTAACATTGCGGTTTGTGTGTTTTTTACAGGGCAAACGAGAAGGGGAAATGCCACTGTTGATCCTACCAATGGCAAGGAGCGGGAGCGAGTTCTTTCATCACTGATTGAGAATGACCAGGATGGGTCAAAAATCAGAAGAGCGAACAAAGAGCTTTGGATATCAGAAAGGCAGGGTCCCCAAACCAAGAAATCGTCACCGGTCGAAGCAAATGAAGAAACTGGCATCGGACACAAAGGGAGGGATTCTGCATCTCGTGAGATAGAACATTCCAGAAGCATCGCCACGGTGACAGGCAACCCGAGCAGCAGCACAATTAGAACCCAGGTACAAATGGTCACAGAAGTCTCCGCAGATGTGATTCCCAGAGAGGAAAAAGAATATCTTTCAGCACTGAGTAAGCGCACAGAGGTTTATAGGAAATTGGGAAGCTACAATCAAGAAGAGGAGGGAAATCATTCTCAGGCCACAAACATCAGCAACGAAGCACCGGAGGAGCAGACTGATGTCTCTCTGCTGGTGCCAAACATCAGCCAGAGAATTTCTCCTGGGGACGACAGAGTTACAGTGAACAGAGAGGGTGAGAAGCTATTGGCCGTAGTGAATGTTACACATGCAATGCAGCGTCCACAGCCTCAAGGCGTCACAGATTACCCTGGCAGAGGTATCTCCCTTCCAACCAGGTTCCCCACGGTCTCTGCAGGTCTCCTCCAAGAGGGAGGGAGCACCTTTGCTACTCCTGACCTTGGAGGGAGTGGGGACGGGGAAACAAGTTGGCAGAACCAACACCAGGCTGGTCTCCAACCTGCAGGAGCTCATTCAGGACGTGTGTCTGGACACGGGAGAGGGGCAGAAGCGACGGGAGCTCCAGTGGAAAGTGTACCAGAGCCTCTCCACACCTCGGAGGAGGAACCCCAAGTCACCCCATCGGCTTTTGAAGAGCACAGTCAAAGTGTGACGTTGCCCTCTCTGCTTTCCACAGCAGGCGTGGGCAGCGTAATGTCAAAAGGGGACGGTGAAGGCCTGACAGAGAAACCAGGGGAGCCACATTTCATAACATCACAAAGGGAGGGAGGATCCCTGACCGAGCTGGCTGGAAGTCGGCAAGAAACAAAGGGTTTATTGGTTGGCACCCAAATTCCAAGCACTACTCCGCCTCCTGCGGTGCATGCAACACACGAAGATGAAACAAACAGCCAGCCACCTACAAAAAAGCTGATGGCTTCAAATGAAATTGAGCAAACAATGAATAAACTGTCAGAAACAGAATGGGAAAATGCTGTAACAGTGACGGGTGCCTCAGAAATTGGATTGTTGTTACACGGAGAGAAGCTACAGAATAAAATTGAAACAGCTCCCGAGGCCCACAGAGACTATTCAGTGGCAGTCACATTGTCATCAGGCAGCGCAGTGCTTGCAAATACATCTATTGAGTTAGGACAGGAGCCATTACAGGCAACAATGCTAAATGCTGGAAGGAATACTGAGAAAACCTTGACAAGTGTAGCAGGGGAGGCTAAAAGGAAAGAAGGTTCAGAAATGTTTGGCGTGCGTCCAACAGTCGAGTCAGGTATGCAAGTTGCCAAGGGGACAAAGGAAGCAATATCTGCAGTCACAATAGTGCCAACCATTGCAGATTCGAATGCAGAATTAGAGCTTCCCATAACACCAGCCAAGGGGACCACAGAGGAACAGTCAACAGTGGCAACAATCTTCGACACAGCCGATTTAGGGGAGGAAGCATTGCAAAGATTGGAAAGGCTGGAGAGGGCTGATGAAGGTTCTGCTTTCAAAGAAGTTCCGCTGCTCTTCACCTCTGTTCCATTTTCCACCCCGGTGCCGGAGCTGAAGTTTACTCATCGTGAACGTGAGACAGAAAGCGAAGGTGGCCGGGAGAATATGATTCCGTCTGCGCCACACAACTCCGAAACGCTGCCTTCTGAAGCAAGGATGTCTTCACCCGATGAAGAAGCTGACGGTTCTGGGGCAGCAGAGAAGGAATCGGCCGTCGTTGACCAAATAGCTGAAGACCTGGACAGATCGGCTTTGGTGCAAGAGATTGGCAGTTGGGCAATCTCACCAGCCACTCTCAGTATCAACAATTCAGCTGAGGGACCGTTCTTTCCAATGCCAGGTGAGAGCGTATCAAGTTATTCATTTATTGACTGTCATTAGTAACAGATATAAATACTGGGCAAAAGATTAATGGCGGGATTCTCCTGTGCAGGGACCAAGTCTCCATGCTGGCGGGAAAACCCGCAAGAACCATTCCGGCGTCAACAGCCCCCGAATTCTCCGCACTTCCGGGGACTAGGTGGACGCCGGAAGGGTTGGCACTGTGCCAGCTGGTGCCGAAGGGACTGCGCGAGTTAGCGCATGCGCCGCAGGGCCGGCGTGATCCCGCGCATGCGTAGAACCGCCGGTGCAGTTCCGTGCATGCGCAGACTGGCTGGCGTATTCTGGCGCATGCGCAGGGGGTTGTATTCTCCGCGCCGGCCATGGCGAAGCCCTACAGGGGCCGGCGCAGAAGGAAGGAGTGCCCCCACGGCACAGGCCCGACGCAGATCGCCCCCCCCCCCCCCGATCGGATCGCCCCGCGCCCCCCTGAGGACCGCACCAGCCGACATACCTGCCAGGTCCCGCCGTGTGGGACCATGTCTAATCCACGCCGGCGGGACTGGCCCGGAGAATTGCTGGGGAGGCTGCTGCCAACGGTCCCCGACCAGCATGGCGTGATCCCCGCCCGAAAACCGGCGCCGGAGAATACGGCAGCCGGCGTCGGGGGCGGCGGGGAGGGATTCGCGCCACCCCCCTGGGGATTCTCCAACCCGGCGGGGGGTCGGAGAATCCCTCCCGAAGCCTCTGCTGGAGAACAGCCTTCATTTATGGGCATCATACTTTAGCAAAGATATCAGGCCCACAGAAGGAGGCTTGATCCAGTGGGATTCTATGCACTGGGAAAGGGTTTGGTCTGGTGGTGAGATTCAATCCTGTAGCATTGAGTAGGAAGGGATTTGCTGGAATTTTGTATAATGTGAATGAGGTTGTTTCTTTCAGATTCTTTATAGTAATAGGGAACTGAAAAAGAGGCTGAACACATTCTGATTCAAATGTTTTATTAGATTAATCCCCAGCTTGGCTATTGAAGGCAATTCTGGTAGCCACTTATCATGTTTGATAAACTTACTGGAGGTTTCTGAAGATGTAACTAGTAGACTAGATAAGGGTGAACCAGTGGGTGTGGCGTATTTGGTTTTTCAGAAAGCTTTTGGTACCATAAGACCATAAGACATAGGAGCAGAATTAGGCCACTCGGCCCATCGAGTCTGCTCCGCCATTCAATCATGGCTGATATTTTTTCATCCCCATTTTCCTGCCTTCTCCCCATAACCCCTGGTCCCTTTGTTAATCAAGAACCTATCTATCTCTGTCTTATAGGCACTCAGTGAATTAGCCTCCACAGCCTTCTGCGGCAAAGAGCTCCACAGATTCACCACCCTCTGGCTGAAGAAATTTCTCCTCATCTCTGTTTTAAAGGATCATCCCTTTAGTCTGAGATGGTGTCCTCTGGTTCTAGTTTTTCCTACAAGTGGAAACATTCTCTTCACATCCACTCTACCCAGGCCTCGCAGTATCTTGTAAGTTTCAATAAGATCCCCTCTCATCCTTCTAAACTCCAACGAGTACAGACCCAGAGTCCTCAAACATTCCTCATACGACCAGTTCTTCATTCCAGGGATCATTCTTATGAACCTCCTCTGGACCCTTTCCAAGGCCAGCACATCCTTCCTTAGATACGGGGCCCAAAACTGCTCACAATACTCCAAATGGGGTCTGACCAGAGCCTTATACAGCCTTAGAAGTACATCGCTGGTCCTGTATTCTAGCCCTCTTGACATGAATGCTAACATTGCATTTGCCTTCTTAACTGCCGACTGAACCTGCAGATTAACCTTAAGAGAATCGTGAACAAGGACTCCCAAGTCCCTTTGTGCTTCTGATTTCCGAAGCATTTCCCCATTTAGAAAATAGTCTATGCCTAAATTCCTCCTTCCAAAGTGCATAACCTCACACTTTTCCACATTGAATTTCATTTGCCACTTCATTGCCCACTCTCCTAGCCTGTCCAAGTCCTTCTGCAGCCCCCTTGCTTCCTCAATACTACCTGCCCCTCTACAGATCTTTGTATCATCTGCAAACTCAGCAACAGTGCCTTCAGTACCTTCTTCCAGATCATTAATGTATATTGTAAAAAGTTGTGGTCCCAGCACAGACCCCTGAGGCACAGCACTAGTCACCGGTTGCCATTCTGAAAAAGACCCCTTTATCCCCACTCTCTGCCTTCTGCCAGTCAGCCAATCCTCTATCCATGCCAGGATCTTACCCTTAACACCATAAGCTTTTAACTTATTTAACAGTCTCCTATGCGGCACCTTGTCAAAGGCCTTCTGGAAATCTAAATAAATCATGTCCACTGGTTCTCCTTTGTCTAACTTCCTCGTTACCTCCTCAAAGAATTCTAACAGATTTGTCAGACATGAGCTCCCTTTGACAAAGGCGTGCTGACCCAGTCCTATTTTACCATGCACTTCCAAGTACCTCATGATCTCATCTTTAATAACAGACTCTAAAATCTTACCAATGACCAAAGTCAGGCTAACCGGCCTATAATTTCCCGTCTTCTGCCTCCCTCCCTTCTTAAACAGTGGTGTTACATTCACCACCTTCCAGTCCTCTGGGACCCTTCCTGCCTCCAGCGATTCCTGAAAGATCATCACTAATGCCTGCACAATTTCCTCAGCTATCTCTTACATAAGAGATTTGAGTGCAAAATGAAAGTGCATGGGATTGGTGGTAATATATTGGTGTGAATTGAGAATTGGTTAGCAGACAGGAAACAGAATAGGAATAAATGGGTCTTTTTCAAAGTTGCAGGAAGTGACCAGTGGGGTCCCGCAAGCTTGGGCCCCAGCTATTCACAATATGTATCAATGATTTGGATGAGGGAACCTGGTTTGCTGATGGCGTGAAACTTGTTGAAATGTGAGTGGTGAGAAGGATGTTAAGAGGGTTCAAAGTGATTTAGACAACTTAAGTGATTGGGCAAATGCATGGCCTATGTGGTATAATGCGTATAAATGTGAAGTTATCCACTTCGGATGGAAAATCAGAATGGCAGAGTATTATTTAAATAGTGATAGGTGGAAAATATTGACATATAAAGGGACATGGGTGTTCTTGTACACTAGTCACAGATAGCAAGCATGTATGCACTATAAGCAGTTAGGAAGCAAATTCATGTGCGGTTAGCACTGCTGCCTCATGGAGCCGAGGACCAGGGATCATAGATCATAGAATTTACAGTGCAGAAGGAGGCCATTTGGCCCATCGAGTCTGCACCGGCTCTTGGAAAGAGCACCCTACCCAAGGTCAACACCTCCACCCTATCCCCATAACCCAGTAACCCCACCCAACACTAAGGGCAATTTTGGACACTAAGGGCAATTTATCATGGCCAATCCACCTAACCTGCACATCTTTGGACTGTGGGAGGAAACCGGAGCACCCGGAGGAAACCCACGCACACACGGGGAGGATGTGCAGACTCTGCACAGACAGTGACCCAAGCCGGAATCGAACCTGGGACCCTGGAGCTGTGAAGCAATTGTGCTATCCACAATGCTACCGTGCTGCCCGGTTCCGGGTTATTGTCCATGACAACCGGATCGATCCGGTTCCGGGTTATTGTCCATGTGGAGTTTGCACATTTTCCCCATGCCTGCGTGGATCTCACCCCCACAACCCAAAGATGTGCAGGATAGGTGGATTGGCCACACTACAATTGCCCCTTAATTGGAAAAAAAATGAATTGCATACTCTAAATTCAAGAAACAAAATTAATTAATGGGATGTAGGTGTCAATGGCCAGGCCAGCACTGATTGCCATCCCTAATTGCCCTTGAGAAGGTGGTGGTACCAGGAATACCACCACCTGCAACTTCCCTCCGAGCCATGGACCATCCTGACTTGGAAATGTATGACTGTTCCTTCACTGTCCTGGAACTCCCTCCCTAACAGCACTGTGGGTGTATCTACACCACATGGACTGCAGAGGTTCAAGGCAGCAACTCATCACCACCTTCTCAAAGGGCAATTGAGGATGGTTGTGGATGCTGGCCGAACCAGCCCCCATCCTGCGAAATAATTAATGAACAAAACCTTTCAGTTTGTTTGCTTGTTTGTTTATTGTCAGGTCTACCGAGGGACAGTGAAAAGTATTTTTCTGCAAGCAGAAACTGCGAGCTACACTTTGACTTAAGGCTAACGGTTGGAAAATGTGGGGCGAAATTCTCTGACCCCCCGCTGGGTCGGAGAATCGCCGGGGGCTGGCGTGAATCCCGCCCCCGCCGGTTGCCGAAGTCTCCGGCACCGGATATTCGGCGGGGGCGGGAATCGCGCCGCGCCGGTTGGCGGGCCCCCCGGCTTGATTCTCCGGCCCGGATGGGCCAAAGCCCCGCCACTAAAATGCCTGTCCCGCCGGCGTAAATTAAATCACCTACCTTACCGGCGGGACAAGGCGGCGCGGGCGGGCTCCGGGGTCCTGGGGGGGGGGGGGGGGGGGGGCGCGGGGCGATCTGGCCCCGGGGGGTGCCCCCACAGTGGCCTGGCCCGCGATCGGGGCCCACCGATCCGCGGGCGGGCCTGTGCCGTGGGGGCACTCTTTCCCTTCTGCCTTCGCCACGGTCTCCACCATGGCGGAGGCAGAAGAGACTCCCTTCACTGTGCATGCGTGGCAATGCTATCAGCGGCCGCTGACGCTCCCGCGCATGCGCCGCCCGGAGGTGTCATTTCCGCGCCAGCTGGCGGGGCACCAAAGGCCTTTTCCGCCAGCGGGGCGGAAATTCGTCCGGCGCCGACCTAGCCCCTCAATGTTGGGGCTCGGCCCCCAAAGATGCAGAGCATTCCGCACCTTTGGGGCGGCGCGATGCCTGTCTGATTTGCGCTGTTTTGGGCGCCAGTCGGCGGACATCGCGCCGATACCGGAGAATTTCGCCCGTGGTTTCTGAAAACTTTTTTGAATTGTGCTTTCGTACCTTTTGGCGAGTTGTTTTGGATGCTGCAATTGTTGCTCCTCCGAATATATTTCTATGCCTCCTGTCAGCATATAAGTCTATCTGAAAGATATACAGTGTTCCATTGCTCACGGTACCCTGTCTGTTTTCAACTGCAGCGCACAATGCGGGTGTCCCTGTGACATCTATTTCTTCACGGCAAATTAAGGTGTCAAAGACCGAAATAATTACATTCTCTCTCATCTGTGATAAGATCTTTTTAGTTTATTCTTGCTCTGCCAACACTGAGCCAATTGTGGCTCAATTGTGTTCCGAGGAGGAACAAAAAGACTTAAGATTGTTGAAACAGAGATTGAGGCATAGATTTGTGTTAGAGCAAATTAGAGCAGCTAGCCAACCTCTGTCCTGCCATCCCACTGTATCTGTTATCTCTTCTGATTTACAATATAATTGCGCTGCAACACTACACCCTGTCTGCTTCATCCGATGCCAGTGCTTATGTAGTTACATTGTATATCTTGTGTTGCCCTGTTATGTATTTTCTTTTATTTCCTTTTCTTCCCATGTATTTAATGATGTGTTGAGCTGCTCACAGAAAAACACTTTTCACTGTACCTCGGTACACGTGACAATAAACAAATCCAATCCAATCAATCACAATTTGACAGACAGTCCCATAAGGATCCTGAGAGCATTCAATGGACAACATGGCCCAAGGGTCATGAGTAAACTGACATTAAATAGCCAGACCTGCATAGACAGAATATCCAAACCAATGGGGCTTGACTCAAGGACGAAACTCCCTCAGAAAGGTGGCCTGGAGGGTTTCTCTTTGACTGACCTTGGTAAGGATTCTTCACACTATTAATCATAATGTCTTGTTTGAATTGAATGGAGGTCGATTTATGTCACATAGATTGGTTGAAGACCACTCAGGTTTTTTAAATCGAGGAATCTTGGTAAAGGCCTGAGGCAGACAGCTACAAGAGCGGGCGTTTATATTGCACCTTTACTGTCGTGAAACATCTCAAGGCGCTTCACAGGAGTGTTATCAAGCAAAACTGGACACTGATCCACAGGAAGAGATATTTGTCCAGAGAAGCAAATGGTTGGCTGAAGAGGTAGGTTGTCAGGAGCGTCCTGAAGGAGTAGAGACAGGCCGAAAAGGAATTCCAGAGCTTAGGGTCCAGGGTAGGTTGGAACCCTGGTACTGCTGGTGTCACCTGGGAACCATGGTATTGCCAGCCTGGCACCCTGGCAGTCCACCTGGGTACCAGCCTGGCACTGTCAAGGCACCCAGATGGCACTGCCAGTTGGTAGGGGCACTGCCAGGGCACCAGGATGGCACTGTTAAGGTGCCACGCTTGGGGTGGCATGGTGGCACAGTGGTTAGCACCGTTGCCTCACAGCGCCAAGGACCCGGGTTCGATTCCGATCTCGGGTGACTGCATGTGTAGCGTTTGTACGTTCTCCCCGTGTCTGCGTGGGTTTCCTCCGGGTGCTCCGGTTTCCTCCCACAGTCTAAAGACGCGCAGGTTAGGTGGATTGACCATGTTAAAGTGCCCCTTAGGGTGGCATTGCAGGATTAGGGGAGGGGTTGGGCCTAAGTAGGGTGGCCTTTCAAAACTGTTGGTGCAGACTAGATGGGCCGAATGGCCTCCTTGTGCACTGTAGGGATTCTATTCTCTGCGAAATTAAGCATTGATCCCTGAGAGGATCGTGGAATTAATGACGGGACACAAAGAAATGGCAGAGACTTTGAACGAGAACTTTGTAGCTGTCTTCACTGGAGAAGGCATAGAAGACATTCCACAAATGGTGGGAAATCAAGAGGCAAAAGTGGGGGAGGAACTTAAAAGAATCACAATCACCAGAGAAAAAGCACGAAGAAAACGAATGAGGCTAAAGACTGTCAAGTTCCCAGGACCTGGTAGCCTGCATCCCAGGGTCTTAAAGGAAGTGGTTGAAGATGGTGGATCACTTAGTTGTCGATTATCAAAATTCCCTATATACTGGAAAGGCCCAAGTTAATTGGAAAACTACAAATGTAACATCTCTATTCAGCAAAGGAGGGAGACAGAAGACAGGGAACTATGTTTAGTTTAATTAAAAAAAACATTATTAAAGGGGTAATGGCAGGACATTTAGCCAATCATAATAAAACCAGGCATGGTCACCATGGTATTGTGAAAGAGAAATCATATTTTACAAAGGCATCACGATCTGGATCTCGCCCTCAATGGGCGGGATTCAGATTTGCATGTTTAGTGTGTCGTAAAGTACACTTAAATATGCTCGCGCCGGAGTCTCCCAAGGCATGGGATCAAATGCCCGCACCTTGGAGACACTGGCGTGGTGCTGTTTAGCACTGTTTTCCACAAATGTGGACCGGGTGCAACGGCACTTGGGGGGAACATCCGGGAGATCGAAGGCCCCCGAGTGGTTGGGCTCTGGGCAGGATGGAACCTTGGCACCCCCGAGGGCACCTGGGCACTGGCACCCTGTAAGTGCCACCCTGGCACTGCCAGTGTTAGATGGCACTGTCAGGCTGGCAGGGGCACTGCCATGATGCAGGGCTGGCAATGTCAAGGTGCTTGGATGCCAGTTTGCCTGTGTAGGGGATCGGGCCCGGGGATGCCCTGAACTTATGATTTGGGGTGGGGGGGAGGTTGAGGACCCCCTAATGGGTACATTGGGTGTTGGGGGGTCCAGAGGCTGTGGGGGGGGGGAGGGGTTTGAGAGATTGGGGTGCACTGACGAGCTGAGGGCGCCGGGAAACGTACCCAAAATAGGTCTCTTTTTTCCCATTAAATCGTGCCGAGAGAGTCAGAATAAATGGGTAATTTTCAGGAGTGCACCATTGCAGGGATCAATGCTGGGGCCTCAACTATTTAAGATCAATATTATGACTTTGGGTGTAATCTACCCGAATGGGAACAGAGTCCCTTAGCCGAGTGTTTCCCGAGAGAGACCACGCTATCGAACGGCCATTCGGGTAAATAGGGGGCCTCAGTGGGGAACGTGTGGCCAAGGCCACACTTAGTGCCGTTTTCTGCACTGAGGTGCTCCGCTCGCTGGGACCCGTCAGTGCACGGGGCGATCGGGACACCAAGTGATTAGGAAGGTAAATGGACTGTTGGACTTTATTGCAAGAGAATGTTGTATAAAAATATAAGTCTTGCTCCAGCAGTACTGAACATTCACTTTATTAAATAAATTTAGAGAACCCAATTTTTTTTTTTCCAGTTAAGGGGCAATTTTGCGTGGCCAATCCACCTAGTCTGCACATCTTTGGGTTGTGGGGGTGAGACCCACGCAAACATGGGAAGAATGTGCAAACTCCACACAGGCAGTGACCTGGGACCGGGATCGAACCCAGGTCCTCAGCGATGTGATGCAGCAGTGCTAATCATCGTGCCAACCTGTACAGGGCATTCATGAGATCACACCTAGAGCACTGTGTATAGTTTTGGTCTCCTTATTTAAGGAGGGATATATTTGTATTGGAAGCAGTTCAGAGAAGTTTCACTAGGCTGACTTCTGAGATGAAGGGGCTGTTTTACGAGGAAAGGTTTGTGTTATTCCTTGTGTCTGAATAAAGCTCGTAGTCTTACAGTTGAAGTAGATGCTTTATTTGTATGAGTTTGTTCTCTCTCCAGCGCTTATACTATGTTACATCTGAGCTGCCAGTCTGTCCTGCTCACCAGCTGCCGTTCCTGTGAAGAGTGCCTCTGACTTCCTGTCTGTCAGTATTTATACATCTCCCGCACTCCCTCTAGTGATTGCTTAGATGTATTGCATTTACATTGACTCCTTGTATATATACACAGATATGCAGATCACTACATCCCCCCTTTCTTCTTTTACATATTTTCTGTACAGTGTTAAAGAAAATTGTACAAAACAGTTAGATTAATTATGATATGTATATCTGTACAAGTGGTGATGATATTGGTTATTATATAAAGCCACTTCATATTTATGAGTCCAATCTTAATAAAAACATTTATGAGTCCAAACTTTACGAATTTGTTTGGTTGAGGTTTTTTTTCTGTTGTTGGCGTGATGATATTGATATTGTAACTTCTTTGTGAATGTCGACAGTGTTCTTATTTTTTTAGTAACCAACAAGTCATCACGAGGTGTTTGAATGGTCGAACCACTTATGTTGACTGACGTGGACTTTTTTCTGTGCTTGTGGTAGCGATTTAGTGTGTCATCTGCCTTGAAAGCTGGTGTGCTTGTTTGTTCTGGAGCAAATGTGAATTCATGAGATTCGTTGACATGCCATGGTATGTTCGTACTCTTGTATTGTTTTGGAGTGTGCTGTTGCATTGTCCTTCATGTGCAGAGTTGTACCATGTTGTATAGGTCGGTGTTTCATTGTTGTTGTTTCTGTTGTTTCTGTCTTTGTTTTCATTGTCGTTCTTGTTGATGTTTTTGTCATGCTTGTTGTTTCTGTTTTTGTTATGCTTCTTGTTGTTTTTGTTGTTGTTCTTGTAGTTTTTGTTGTTGTTCTTGTTGTGCTTCTTGTTGTTTTTGTTGTTGCTGTTGTTGTTCTTGTTTCTGTTGTGCTTCTTGTGGTTTTAGTTGTTCTTGTTGCGCTCAATGACTGTTGCGTGTGGTTAATTTGAGTCATTCTCAAAGTTATTGGTGTCAGTGTCCTTTGTGGTATCTCATGTTTCATTGAGCGTTTCTTCTTGAGGATTGTGCGAATGATCTGATGTTGCGTTGATCTTGGTGACATCAGTCATTTGTGGTGGATTTGATTCCTCTTCTTTGCTTCCTTGGTGCTCCTCTTCTAGAGTCATTTCTTGTTAATTTGAACCATCTTTGGTTTCTTGGTGCTCCTCTTCTGGAGTCAAAATCTTCAAGATTTAATTTTCTTGTGGGTAGGCTAGAGTAGATGAGGTTTCAACTGACGTGGTCTCACTGGACTCATGAGTAGCCCTACTCTGATGGTTGAGTACTTCTGTACAGACAAGATGAGTTCTGTCGGTCTCGCTGTTGTCCTGCACGTCCTGTATGGCAATTGTGATCACATAGTCACTGTTATCACATACAGTGGGTAGACTTACATTGTCTTCTTGTTGTTCAAGTGAGCTTATTAGACTTTCATGGTCTGCTTCTGGTTACTCAGATACAGTGGGTAGACCTTCATGGTCTTGATCATGCATGGCATTCGCTATGGAGTGTTTAATTGCTTCCATTTTGGAATCTGTCAGCGAGCTCTCTGTGGAGGTTTGCGTTGCTATCTTTGTGGAGTCTTTCACCGCGCTCTGTGTGGCGTCGTGTTCTCCTTGGGTATTTGACAGGTTGCTGTCATCCAATGTATCGACGATCTGCCATTGCATCATGGTATTGGATTAATCTACCATGAGTAGAGTTGTGTTGAGCTTGGAACCGTGTCACTGATGCTATGATTAGCATATCCGAATAACTCAGCCATGTCTGAGTAATATTTTTCGATCAACAAATCATCTTCTTTGGTTTCGGATTTGTCATTGTGCTCTTCACTTTGGGTGGTGCAAACCGCTTGGTCCAGGGTGCTGCGGAGGTTATTTTCAACTGCTGGCAGAGGTTCAGGCAATGTTGTGCCTTTTGAGGATGAATTCTTGGGTTTTGTGCCTTTAGGAGTCCCGTTTGTGATTTTTGGGCATTTCCCCTTTAAATGGGCATGGTCTGCGTTTGCTGACGTAGAGCGGAGGAATCGATTGCGCATGCACAAATCGATTTTCCTTTACTGTGCGCTTTTTCGTAAACTGCGCATGCGCGGCTTGCGCCTACGCAGATCCGTCTTTGAAGTGTGCGCTCCTTTCTTTCAACTGCGCATGCGCGACTTGATCGGCGAACGGCGTTCGATCTTCTGCTGACTGCGCATAAGCGGCTTGCGCATGCGCAGAATGATATGCACCCAAAACTTCTTTTTTTCAATTGCACATGCGCAGAACGATCTGAGTCCAAAACGGCTATTTTCAACTGCGCATGCACGGCTGCGGTTTCCTGCGCATGCGCAGACCCAGATTTGCGTCTTTTGTTCCCCGGGCAGTTTAAAATGCGCTCAGACGCCATTTTACCTTCTTCAGACCCGTGGAAAAGAAATTTTACGGCATTTTTTCTTGTCAAAAACTTAAAGTTATTTTTTTCTTGCGATCTGCACTTTTCAATTGCGATTTCCAACGTTAAACCTTTCTGTTCTGATAATGCTTGTTTGGGTTTCGCATCACTCATTCCCTGTGCAATTTGGTCTCCAAGCATTGAATGTCTTGAAGCAGCATTGTTAGTGGTGTTACAGTGATCTTCAAATGTTTTGAGTATTACTTCTAATTTGGTATTGTCTTCACCTTTCAAGTATTTAAAGCCATTATAGATTTCTCTAGCTTCATGTCCTGCTAGGAGCAGTGCTATTTTCATTTGTTTTGAGGCTGTTCTCAAATCATTAGCTATGATATATATATCGAACATTTGTTTAAAACTTTTCCATCTATGACTTAAATTACCGGTTGTTTTCAGCTGCGGTGGAGTTCCAACGAGTTTCATTGATTCAGCGAAGTCTCCCCACGTCGAATGTCCAGTACGAGTTTTCTTGTCATTTCAATCTTTCTGTGTCTGCATCTTGTGTAATCTTATAGTAAGCGTTCTGAAGTCGCCTGGTACCATGTTTAATTCCTTGTGTCTGAATAAAGCTCGTAGCCTTACTGTTGAAGTAGATGCTTTATTTGTATGAGTTCATTCTCTCTCCAGCGCTTATACTATGTTACATCTGAGCTGCCTGTCTGTGTCCTGCTCACCAGCTGCCACTCCTGTAAAGCTATGACTTCCGGTCTGTCTGTATTTATACATCTCCAGTGCTCCCTCTAGTGATTGCTTAGTTGTATTGCATTTACATTGACCCCTTGTATATATACACAGATGTGCAGATCACGACAAGGTTGACCAGGTTGGGGCTATACTCATGGGAGTTTACAAGAATGAATGGTGATCTTATTAAAATATATAAGACCCTGAGCGGACCTGATAGGGTAAATGCTGGGAGGGTGGTTCCTCTCATTGGGGAATCTAGAATGAGACGGCACTGTTTCAAAATAAGGGGTCTCCCATTTAAGATAGAGATGTGGAGAAATGTCTTCTCTCATAGGGCCACTCGATAGGTTTTTGATTGACAAGGGTGTCAGGCAGGAAAGCGCAGTTAAGGCCACAAGCGGATCAGTCATGATGCTACTCAATGGCGGAGGAGACTCGATGGGCCAAATAGCCTACTTCTGGTCCCATTTCTCATGATCTTAAGAAAGACAAATGCAGCAGGCATGTGGGAACATCCCGATGCCCAACTGTCCGAGTCACAGAGCATTCTGACCTGGGCAAATGTTGCTGTTGGTTCATCGCCGCTGAGACCCGCGTGACTCCCTCCCTAACCTCACCTTGAGAGTATCTTCACCGCATGGACTGCAATGGTTCAAGAAGGTGGCTTAACACCACTTTCTCACAGGCGTTTAGAGATGGGGGCAATAAATGCTGCTCTTGCCAGTGACACCATTGTCCCGCGAATGAATAAATTAAAACAATTGTGAAGATGGGGTGTTGAGGAGTTCATCAGTGTTGAGACCCTGGAAATGAAGGAGCAAGAATAGAAAATGGAGTGAGGGGGCTCAGTGTAAATTTAATGAGGATTCAAGAGGAGGAATGTGTAGGAAAGGTATTTGGACCTTCTGAAAATGGAAACTGTAGATGGATTTGAGATTCAGGGCTACCAACCTTGTCATTCAATAAAATAAAGAAAGATTTGCACTTCTACACTGCCTTTCCCAACATTAGGCATCTCAAAGCACTTCACAGCCACTGAAATACTATTTTAAATGTAGTCACTGTTGTAACGCAGGAAACACAGCCATCAATTTTGTGCAGAGCAGGACCCCACAAACAGTAACGTGCAATGAACAGATCATTTGTTTTCGGTCTGGTTGAGGGGTAAAATATGGGCCAGGGGCCCAGGGAGAACTTCCCAGCTCTGCTTCCAATCATGGATTTAGTACTCTTACGCCGACCAAGGAGAGTAGACCGGTCTTTGTTTCAACGTTTCGTCAGAAAGATGTCACCTGCCACAGTTCATCGCTCCCCGAGTCCCAGGAGTGGAAGTGACATCTTGGATTATGTGCTCAAGCCTCTGGAGCAAGGTCTACCCACGACCTTCGTGAATCAGAGGTGAGAGAGTGCTGTGCCACTAAACCAAGCCTGACAATTGACAAGACAAGAGAGATGGTGATGGGGAGAGAGGTTAGACAGCGGCATGGGAGACGGATTACCTCACACGCACGAAAAATATCTCTCTGTTTCCTAACAGATAACGTGAGGGACAGGAGCAATAATCGGCTCCCTCTTCAAGGCAATGATGTTCAGATCTTTGGCACTTGCTTCAATGACGGAGTGCAAAATGGTAGGGGAGGGAGTGGGGGGGGGGGGGGGGGGGCTGCAGGAAATGTTCCATTTGCTTTCTGCTGCCAACCTTTACTAAGCACAAATATATGTGGCCGGGAAGAGGAATGTGGCACCATTCAGAATGCCCTTTGCGTCAAACATTATTAATGTGTCTTTGCTCCCTATGGAATTCATGGCAAATTGATGACTCATTAACCAGGCGAGTGCCATTAAAGCAACTGTAAATGTTTATAACCTTGTAAAACAATGTTAGACAGAATAAAGAACTTGGGGGGGGGGGGCGGGGGGAGAGAAACAAAGTCCCCTGAAATAGTGGTTTTGCTGTTATATATCTTTTGTAATATTTATGAATGAAATGGCAAAGTTTTATTAAAGGTGGAGTGAGTTTTATAGAAACATTTTATAATGGCTTCGGGGGCTTGTTAAGTGCGGAACTGGAGCAAAGATATACCCTTTGGACAAGCTCGGGGAGATTGATTAAACAAACAGCAGTTCTACAGTGCAACATTACACATCTGTTCCTGCAGCCCTTGCGTGTACATGCAGTAATCACTGTGAAATGTTACAGGCATGTTGCTCAGCTCATTAAGTCCTTTGAAAGCTCTCTGATGGTTTAGTTTGGGTGAAGGAAGTGTGTGTGTAACCGATGCCAGCAGATCCCAGTTACAATGCCTGTGCTGTGCCGGATGGTCACAGCCGCAGTGAGATAGCTAGACTGGGACAATTGACCTCCGTGTCGTGGACTCTGAAAGGCAAATTCAGGCCAGGTTCCCGCCCTGCCTGTTAGCCCCTTGGCTAGAACTTGCATATCTGTGGCTAGCAATCAAAGGCAGATACATAAGAGAGACGACAGGCAACCAAACCTAGTTTTTCCATTCAGAGTAAAGAGCCTGCATCACTCCCTGACCAAAGCATGTCAAAGGTTTTGTCTTAGCAATCCAGAAGATCTTTCCAAGAGTCACTCTTGTAGATGTCAGCAGGATCTCAATGGGTTCAGGCCCCATTTCAGGGACTTAAGCACCCACTCTTGGCTGATCCACCCAGTGCCGTGCAGAACTGAGGGAGTGCTGCACTGTCAGCGATTCCATCTTTTGGATGAGATGTTAAACTGAGGCTGTGTCTGCCCTCTCAGCTGGCCATGAAGATATGCAATGCACTATTGGAAGAAGAGCAGGAATGGTCTGGCTAATATTTATCGTGGTCAAAGAGGTCGATTTCAGGTGTTTCGTAAAGGTAAAGAGTATTACAGACGGGATTCCAGAACTTTGACCAGAGGCA
This sequence comes from Scyliorhinus torazame, assembly GCF_047496885.1. NCBI lineage: Eukaryota > Metazoa > Chordata > Chondrichthyes > Carcharhiniformes > Scyliorhinidae > Scyliorhinus > Scyliorhinus torazame. The sequence continues at coordinate 17,972,346 of NC_092724.1, read as the reverse complement.
AATTAAACCGTAAGCATGGTCTAACGGCCGCTCCCCACAGGAATCGGAGCGCGCCGCGACCCGTGGATGCTGGGAGAGGCCTTGCCCGGGCTTCCCGACAGCTGATACGCTTCACGAGATCTGCCGAGGTCTCGGGAGGCATCATGATCAGGATCTCACCCATAATAGACGAGACCAAGCCTAGCAGGACTAAGTAGGTTTAAAAGCAACTGGATCTATCTGGCTCACGGCATCTACCGGCCTCCCCAGGGAGACCCCAGCTGGGCACCATTTAGTACTTGTCCACACAAATGTGGACCAGGTGGAATGGTACCCGGGGAGGTCCCAGGCCAATGGAGGCTCCTGGGTCGCCAGGGGCAAAGTAGGGTGGCCCCTTGGTCATCCTCCTGGAATGAGGGCACTTTGGCACTGCCAGGCTGCACCTTGGCACCACCACCCTAGCATTGCCAAGGTGCCTGGGTGCAAAGCTGGCAGGAGCACTGGTAGGCTGCCCAGGTGGCAGTGACAGGGTGCCTGAGTGCCCGGTGGCATGACCAAGGGTCACGTCCTGGGGAGGTGGGCAATGCCCATGAAAGAAGGGTTGTGGGGTATGAAGGGTGGAAAGGGGGGGTGCAGGGAGGGTATGAAGTGTCCCCTGGAAGGTTGGGGAGGGTGAAGGATGGGGATGCTGGAAGGGTGGATGACAGGGGGCTCACAGCAACCCCATAGCAGGGTGTCATCACTTGGGGGAGGGGGCAATGCCCATATGTGTGAAAGGGTTGTGACATTGTCCATGGGTGGGGGGTGTGGGCGACATGCAAGCCCACTTAGAGATCAGGGTCACCCAGGCACCCTGGCCGTGCCACCTTGGGGTCAGCCTGGCACTACCAAGGTGTCCAGGTGGCACTGCCAGCTGACAGGGGCATTGCTAGGGTGCCAGGTTGGAACTACCAAGGTGCCACACTGGCATTTTCTGTGCGATGGCGATCAGACAGGGGGTGTCCTGTGTGTGTGTTCGGGGGATCACTTTTGATTTAAAACTGGCATCCCAATCTCTCGCTACACTGAGGTGTTCCGGCGAGCGGAGACCCTCAGTGCACAAAACGGGGTCCTGTGCAGCCTCGGCCGCGCGTTCCCTGCTGAGGCCTCCTACCTAACCCAGGTGCTGTTTTATAGCATCGTGTTTCTCAGCTCTGTGAGCACCAGGAGACACGTGGCTAAACACGCTCGCTATGGGACTTATGAAAAAAAAACTTAAGAGTACCCAATTATTCTTCAGGCTAGGCCTGGAAATTTCCAGCACTCCGGGATCTGAAAGGTGCCAACGCTGCTTTATATAACCCTGGTGGACATTGACATTAAATTCAGCTCCTATGAACTACCCAGCTGAATAATTCCAATCCTGGGCAAGTGGGTGCGAATTCTATGAAGTTGCCTTTCTAATAGATGGGCCCAGGGTGACAGTCAAGCGAGTGGTGTGAATTACAACTTGCTGCTTCTCGGAGCAGATGTAGCATTGGCACATTTAAGGTGCTGACACGAGGGAGAAGGGAATAGGGAGGCACAGATGAGACGAGTCCATTTGACTCAGAGGAGACATAAACAACACTGGCATGAACCATTTGGATTGAGTGGCCTTTTTCTATTCCATTCCGTTCTCTGTCTTTCTTTGTAATTCAGAATTTAACAGAGGATTAATGTTCAAAGAGTGAATTAAATATCTCACTGACTGTGGTGTCTGACTCTCATCCTTTCATTTAACTGAAAGGTCTTCATTCGGTCGTGTCTTTGATGCTCCTGAGGTTATGAGTTATCACTTGTTGGAGCAACGCTGTAGCTCACTCAGTTACCCAGTGAAATGTCTTAACTTTGTGGGAAAGTTGTGACCTTAATATCTATGAGATGAACAGGGAATTCATAATAAGGAACATTAAGGCGTGCAGTTTATTGTGGGAAAGACATTGTACTAAACCGTGAGGGACTGCAAATCTCCTCCCAAAGATATGCAAATGTCTGGATTTACCAAATGGCATTATGCTGACAGGGGTTAGTTGAAAATTAATGAGGAAGAAACAATCACAATGAATTCACGTTGCTGTGACAAAACATCTTCTGCGTCTGTTATATCAAGTCCTGGGTGATCCTCATCTTCTGTGCTCTGGTATGGGGAGAGGGGGAGGGGTGGGGATGGGATGATGGCTGTGCTAGGATTTTGTGGCGTTGGGATTGAGAGTGGAGAAGTTAAGTGGATTGATTGGGGTGCTGACAAGTTGGGGACCATCTTGTGAGGTTGCTCCTGGACCCAGGCAAAACAGTCAGCCTTGGATGTAAGGTGCGTAAGACCCTGAGTGCAGTGAGGTGGGCGGGCTCATTCCGACTGCCCACACCTCTGTAATGTTCTTGTCGGATGGCCTGATTTATATTATAAGAACACTTGTAGCTAAAGCTATCAGTGATTTATGAACATTAACTGTGGGCAAACCATATACAAAACAACGGATGAATAACAGTCAGATCAAACACAAACAACCTCTCTCTTCCAGCTCTCCCGCCAGTCTTGAGGGGTCACCTGACTCTAACATTCACTGAGTATAAGAATTGGCAAGTCATGTTGCAGCTGTATAGAACCTTAGTTAGGCCACACTTGGAGTATCGTGTTCAATTCTGGTCGCCACACTACCAGAAGGATGTGGAGGCTTTAGAGAGGGTGCAGAAGAGATTTACCAAAATGTTGCCTGGTATGGAGGGCATTAGCTATGAGGAGCGGTTGAATAAACTCGGTTTGTTCTCACTGGAACGAAGGAGGTTGAGGGGAGACCTGATAGAGTGTACAAAATTATGAGGGGCATAGACAGAGTGGATAGTCAGAGGCTTTTCCCCAGGGTAGAGGGGTCAATTACTAGGGGCATAGGTTTAAGGTGAGAGGAGCAAGGTTTAGAGTAGATGTACGAGGCAAGTTTTTTACGCAGAGGGTAGTGGGTGCCTGGAACTCGCTACCGGAGGAGGTAGTGGAAGCAGGGACGATAGGGACATTTAAGGGGCATCTTGACAAATATATGAATAGGATGGGAATAGAAGGATACGGACCCAGGAAGTGTAGAAGATTGTAGTTTAGTCGGGCAGCATGGTCGGCACGGGCTTGGAGGGCCGAAGGGCCTGTTCCTGTGCTGTACATTTCTTTGTTCTTTGTTTGTTTGACATACTAATGAGACTCCTAGTGGCCAGTCGGTGAATTACAACACGACCATGATATCACTACGATCTCTTCTGAATTCCTGCCTGGAGCTGGATGGCCCTGGAGAGGGAACATCCACCGTTACAGTTAACCCTTCCGTGTCAGGTGGACGCCACAGTCGGGGATTAGGAATCCTGCGGTGTCCCAATGGCGTCCCAATCTCCTTCTGCCCTGAGGGGTTCCGGTGAGCGGAGATCCTAGAGCACAGGAAATGGGAATAAGTGCTGCCTCGTGGGGACGTTCCCTGTATCTACCTGAACAGCCGTTCAATAGAGTGTTTTTTCTCGGCACTCCGCACGCAGGGAAACACCCAACGCGCTTGCTACGAGGCTCTGTTCCCATTCGGGTAGATTGCGCCCCATGTAAAAATAACTATCAATCAACCAAGATAGCAAAATGCTCCTTAAGCCTCATTTAGTTTGATGGGGTCTGGCTGAGATTATTTTTACAGGTGCCCTCTCGAAAGGGGCAGCACCTGAGGCATTGATTCCTGCCTGGTGACACTTTTACTCTCCGTACCGACTCCACCAGCCCAGTTAGATTTATATACAACTTGAGTGGAACGGGGCACTGGTCTTGGCTGAGAGCTCGTTGGAAAACAGGCCCTGCCACAGGCTTGGGGAAGGGAAGGACTCCAACTAAACCATTTTCATCATGATTTCCTTTTAAGTCGAGACTCCTCGGTGAAAAGGTGCGGTACAGAGTGCAGAGCACAACCAGGATTGAGGATAATCAGAGGATATTCGAAAGTGGATTCGAAGCACCCAGCCCATTGGTTGTAGAGTGGAGAGAAAGACCAAGGGAAATGAGGATTTGCACGAGATTACAAAACTATGAGTTAGCGCAGGAAACAATGAAGAATCTTTAATTTTACAGCACAAATAGTGGTATATTTTTATATATATTCCATTGTCATTCAGCTATCAAGGTCTTGGAGTGCATGCAGGGGAAGTTACCAGATTGCGATAAGGAATGATGGACTTCAGGGGCGAAATTCTCCGGTATCGGCGCGATGTCCGCCGACTGGCGCCCAAAACGGCGCTAATCAGACGGGCATCGCGCCGCCCCAAAGGTGCGGAATGCTCCGCATCTTTGGGGGCCGAGCCCCAACATTGAGGGGCTAGGCCGGCGCCGGGGGGATATCCGCCCCGCCAGCTGGCGGAAACGCCGTTTGTTGCCCCGCCAGCTGGCGCGGAAATGACATGTCGGGGCGGCGCATGCGCGGGAGCGTCAGCGGGGAGAGTCTCTTCCGCCTCCGCCATGGTGGAGACCGTTGCGGAGGCGGAAGGGAAAGAGTGCCCCCACGGCACAGGCCCGCCCGCGGATCGGTGGGCCCCGATCGCGGGCCAGGCCACCGTGGGGGCACCCCCCGGGGTCAGATCGCCCCGCGCCCCCCCCCCAGGACCCCGGAGCCCGCCCACGCCGCCTGGTCCCGCCGGTAAATACCAGGTTTGATTTACGCCGGCGGGACAGGCAATTCCTGGGCGGGACTTCGGCCCATCTGGGCCGGAGAATCCAGCGGGGGGTCCCGCCAACCGGCGCGGCCGGATTCCCGCCCCCGCCCAATCTCCGGGAGCGGAGACTTCGGCGGGGGCGGGGGCGGGATTCACGGCGGCCAACGGCCATTCTCCGACCCGGCAGGGGGGTCGGAGAATGACGCCCCTGAATGGCCTTTAATGATCCTTATCCATAAGCTCATTGGCTGTTGTGTCAGATGCATGAGACCAGCCCTGATTTAATAGATCGTTGGAACAGGTTTGAGGGGCTGAATGGCCTCCTCCTCGTCTTGTCTCTCACTTGACTAACTCGCCTGCACTCTTATTCCAACCTTGTTGATGCTCTGCTTCCTATGGGTCATGGCCCTTCATCTCAATTTTTCAAGAAATAGATCTTCACCTTTTCTCATTTGTTGGTGGGACATGGGCGTCACTGGGAAGCCGAGTGTTTATTGCCCTTGAGAAAGTGGTGATGAAACATCTTCTTACAGCAGCTTGTCAAGTCATTTCAGAGGGAAATTCAGAGTTGGCCACGTTGCTGTGGACCTGGAGTCATCATATAGACCAGACCGGCTAAAGGTGGCAGATTTCCTCCCATAACAAAATGAATCTTTATGATGATCTCCTAGTTTCCTGCTCATCATGACTGATATTGGCTTTCTTTCCATATTTATTTAACTAAATATAAATTCCTTAACCACCTTGGTGGGATTCGAACTCAAGTTTCCGCAATATTAGAACAAGAACAAAGAACAAGGAACAAAGAACAAAGAAATGTACAGCACAGGAACAGGCCCTTCGGCCCTCCAAGCCCGTGCCGACCATGCTGCCCGACTAAACTACAATCTTCTACACTTCCTGGGTCCGTATCCTTCTATTCCCATCCTATTCATGTATTTGTCAAGATGCCCCTTAAATGTCACTATCGTCCCTGCTTCCACCACCTCCTCCGGTAGCGAGTTCCAGGCACCCACTACCCTCTGCGTAAAAACGTTGCCTCGTACATCTCCTCTAAACCTTGCCCCTCTCACCTTAAACCTATGCCCCCTAGTAATTGACCTCTCTACCCTGGGGAAAAGCCTCTGACTATCCGCTCTGTCTATGCCCCTCATAATTTTGTAGACCTCTATCAGGCTTCTGGGCTATTGATTTGCCCTTTATGTGTGCACGGCATCTCGCTGATGCCTAATATGTCAAGTCGATAGGTTTTCATTTCCCGCAGCCCCTGGGATAGCTTCCCACACTGGAAGAGTGTTCGGACGTTGCGGGTGACGATTCTGGTGATGGTTAAGGCGCGGAATTTTGGATTAGAACAGACACCATCTGAAGGAAGAAGAAGAAATGAGAGGTTAGAGAAGGCTGGAGATGTATATTTAAGGAGAGTCTTCAAGAGTGAGAGTGGGACATCATCCGGCCTGGAGCAAGTGAAATTGTGATGGACCAGGGCTGGTAGCGGAACCTTGCCACCCATTGTACCACACAGGACCAGAGGAATAAAGTCAAAGTAAGTAAGTTTTGGGTGACTAATGCAGTGATGAACCCACAATGCTGTAATACCCCAAGTCATATCCCTCCAAACCAGAACTCTTGAGTGAAGGGAATTCATCCTCAAGAACATGTACACCGAAGAAATCGGAGCAGGAAGTAGGCCATTCAGCCCCTTGAGCCTGCTAAGCAAATCGATACAATCGTGGCTTCAACTCCACTTTCCCCATGTCCCCTAATTCTCTGAGAGACCAAAGCTCTGACTATCTCAGCCTGAGATATATTCAAAGGTGGAGCATTCACAACCCCTTGAGAGAATTCCAAACATTCACAACCCTTTGAGTGAAGAAATCTCTGCTCATCCCAGTCCAAAATGATCAGCCCCTTATCCTGGACTTGGACTTGGATGTGTTTATTGTCACGTGTACCGAGGTACAGTGAAAAGTATTTTTCTGCGAGCATCTCAAACAGACCATTTAGTACATGAAAAGAAAAGGGAATAAAAGAAAATACATAATAGGGCAACACAAGGTACACAATGTAAATACATAGACACCGGCATCGGGTGAAGCATACAGGGTGTAGTATTAATGAGGTCAGTCCATAAGATGGTCGTTTAGGAGTCTGGTAAGAGCGGGGAAGAAGCTGTTTTTGAATTTGTTTGAGCGTGTTCGCAGACTTTTGTATCTCCTGCCCGATGGAAGAAGGGGGAAGAGTGAGTAAGCCGGGTGGGAGGGATCTTTGATCATGCTGCCCGCTTTCCCAACCCATGTTCGAGGCTCCCGAGCCTCACGGCATCGACCAGGTCAAGCCCCTTCAGAACATTGTCTGTTTCAGTGGGATCGCCTCTCATTTTCCTGCACTCCGGAGGGCGTGGACCCAATTTACTCAGCCTCGCCTCACCGGACAACGCTCTCATGCCAGGTTAGAAGTGATGGGCCAGGTCTACACTCTTCCTGTTCGGCCAGTCTGGTTCCTTTGTGGAGTCAATCGTTACCGCTCGGGTTCGGCTGACAGCACAGACCTGAGCTCCAACACTATGCACGGTACAGAGATTGGCATCCTGTGCGAACCCATCACAGCCAAAACATCAAGGTGTTGCGAGGATCTTTTAACTTGCCAGTTACCAGTCTGTCGCCAGGGTGACAGATGGCTTTGTAACAGAACCATTTCCAACTAATCAGATGTGACTAATTGTTAGAAAATTAAATGCAGATGGCCCTGCTTGAGATAGCTCCATAGGGTTCATTAATTATAAATTACCTCCCTGCACAATTATTCCTTTTTTTGAAAGAAATTGTCAGCAAATCATTTTCTAAATTCGGAAAGGTTCTTTTTTTTATTGCTGAATTTGCATCTGCTGCCTGGAAGGGCATCTCTTAATGTCTAAACCCTTTTGTGAGCCGGTGTGTGAGTTCAAACAGAGTGATGGCATCTCCTACATGCCTGACGACCCGGCTGAATATTGGACGACCCCTCGCTCCCACGAACGAGCAGATTGTCTCAGCGCTTTTTAGAATTTATCACTGTTGATTTTTCCAAATTCCATTTTGCTCACGATGCACGGCATCAAGGTTTTGTAAATATCTTGTCGACTGAGAGAAGAGTGAGTCAGCAACCTGCTTGACGTCTCCTCGGTGCCAGCATCGGTGGGATGGGCCAAATGGCTCTCTCTCCGTGCTGTATGAATTGGAAAATACGTATCTCCTTCTCTTGTCAGTCACCTTTAGCCGCAGGCCCAGCTGACTGCAGACGCGTATCGTAATCGTTTAATTCTCTGGCTTAAGTCATTCGGATTTCTGGCACAATCCCCTTCAGGGAAGTTAGATGTAAGATCAAACGATAGGACAGGGGATGCTGGTTGTGTTGCCCTCTCTCTCACTGGCTGGATCCTCGCCTGGGGCAGAAATTCTCCTTCAATGCTAATCAAGCCAGCTTAATAGATATTCTGTTTGCAATGTAAGATTTTTAAATCTGTTAGATCCCTTCATCCGATGATGGAGCTGCGAGGTTTTTGTGTTTTTTATTTGCAGGCAGTTTTTTTCAGTTTTCGCAATGACTCCCCAATTGCACCTTGTCATGATATCCACATTAACATATCATGGTGCAATCACACACACACTGATGGACAGGGAGTTGGACCAACCAACACACACACAACATCACAGCCAATCACCAGGGAGAGCACACGCACTATAAAACCGGGAACACCACAGTTCCCGCTCATTCTACAAGGAAATAGCTCAGAGCACAGAGCTCACAGCGTGCCACTCAGATATACACCATGCGCTGAGTGCCTCACTAAGACAGTGCTAGGGCTGGGTCCACAGGTTAGCTGGTGAAGTACGAACCACAGCCAGACGTTAATAGTTATTATTGTACAGAACAATAAAGCAGAGTTGTACCATCTACAACCGTGTTGGTTTGTTTGTGTATCGGAACACCCAACAACCTTACAGTGAGTTAGCAGGCATGGCTCATTGGGAAGAAACCTCGTCTCTGAGTCTGAAGGTTCTGGTTTCGACTGCCACTCCTGATACTTGAGTGCATACGCCAGGCTGAGAGTCCTCATGCAGTTCAGAGGGAGTGTCGTACTGTCATAGATGTCGTCCTTCAGATGAGAAGTTAAACTGAAGCCCTCTCAGGTGGATGTCAACGATTCCATGGCGCTACTCAATGAAGACTAGGAGAGTTTCTCCTGGTGTCGAAATGCTCAGCAGGTCTGGCTGCACCTGAATGACCATCACCCTGAAACGTTAGCTCTGTCTCACCTCTTCACAGATGCTGCCTGACCAGCTGAATATTTTCTGTTTTCATAGAATGATAGCATTTACAGTGCAGAAGGCGGCCATTCGGCCCATCGAGTCTGCACCGGCCCTTGGAAAGAGCGCCCCACTTAAGCCCACACCTCCACTCTATCCCCAGAAACCGGACATAACCTTTTTTTTTTGGTCACCAAGGGGCAATTTAACATGGCCAATCCACCTAACCTGCGCGTCTCTGAACTGTGGGAGGAAACCGGAGCACCCGGAGGAAATCCACGCAGACACGGGGAGAAAGTGCAAACTCCACACAGTCACCCGAGGTCGGAATTGAACCGGGGACCCTGAAGCTGTGAGGCAGCAGTGCTAACCATTGTGCTACTGTGCCACCCAAATTCATTTCAGATCTCCGGCGTCTGCCAATTATTTTCCTTGAGTATTGGAGTCCCCTCTGGTGGGCCTGACCGATATTTTCCCTCAACCAACATCAAATTAAATGGTCATTTATTTCATTGTTGTCCATGAGAGCTTGCTGTGCGTCTATTGGCTGCCTTCTTTACAACAATGACTGCGTTTCAAAAGTGTTTCAATGGCTGTGAAGCGATTTGGACGTCCGGTGGTTGCGAATGGTGCTAGATAAATGCAAGTTCTTTTTTTCTTTGTGAAGGATCTTTCCTGGAGAACATAAAAACATAAGAACCAGGAGCAGGAGTCGGCCATCTGGCCCCTCGAGCCTGCTCCACCATTCAATAAGATCATGGCTGATCTTTTGTGGACTCAGCTCCACTTACCCTCCCACTCACCATAACATTTTATTCCTTTACTGTTCAAGAATCTATCTAGCTTTACCTTGAAAACATTTAACGAGCTAGCCTCGACTGCTTCACTGGGCAGGGAATTCCACACATTCATGGCCCTTTGGGTGAAGCCGTTCCTCCTCAACTCAGTCCTAAATCTGCTCCCCTTTATTTTGAGGCCACGCCCCCTAGTTCGAGTTTCACCCGCCAGTGGAAACAACTCTCCTGCTTCTATCCTATCTAACCCCTTCATAATTTTACAAGTTTCTATAAGATCCCCCCCCCCTCATTCTTCTAAAAGAGATTCGCTCCCTGATCAGTGACCAGCTGGCTGGCCTCAAAAGAGGAAGAATATTGGGATCATAGATCATAGAATTTACAGTGCAGAAGGTGGCCATTCGGCCCATTGAGTCTGCACCGGCTCTTGGAAAGAGCACCCTACCCAAGCCCACACCTCCACCCTATCCCCATAACCCAGTAACCCCACCCAATACTAAGGGCAATTTTGGACACTATGGGCAATTTAGCATGGTCAATTCACCTAACCCGCACACCTTTGGACTGTGGGAGGAAACCGGAGCACCCGGAGGAAACCCACGCACACACGGGGAGAACGTGCAGACTCCGCACAGACAGTGACCCAAGCCGCAAATTGAACCTGGGACCTTGGAGCGGTGAAGCAACTGTGCTATCCACAATGCTACCGTGCTTATCCTCAATGTCCCTGAGCTGCAGAGAGCAATATCAGCCAGTGTGCCCACTGCTTGTGGGTAGGGATGCAGGGAGTGAAATCGAATGGGAATGAGTGCGATTCAGCAGCTTGAGAGAGTGGGGCAGGGGTTTGGGGGGAGGATATGTGTGCGTGTGTGTGTGCTTAGATATCTGTATGTAGAGGGTTTATGAGTCTGCAGGTACCTGTGTGTGCATGTGTCAGTAAGTGTGTGAATTGGGCATCTTTTTTAAGGAGAACATACTGGGTAAATTTTTAAGATCCCAACTTTATGAAACGAGCTATCATACATCCATCCAGACTGTGGCATTAATGCAATTAACAATCGAGGCATCTGCATGTTGTTTTAATAATTCTATTAGGAGGCAGTTGAAAGCCTGGCTTGCACATGTGGGTATAAAAGCTCCTCACCCACAAAGTGGATGTAGGGGGCGTGCTGATGGCATATTTGTGCATCCTGCACACTTTAGGCAGAGGGTAGATAGTTAAACATGAGCGAGTTACGCTCCCTTTCCTGTGATATTCTCACATGTTAAGTATTCCAGTGGGTCCTCACAGACTGTAAGCTGAGACCATTAATGTCTGAAAACCTGAATCTCCTGAGCTTCACGCTAATCTGCAGCAATAACACGCGCTCTGATAATAGATAGATCCTGATCAATGGCCATCATTCAATGAATTCCTCACTGCGCCTCTCAATGATGCCAATTCTGCAGTGCATAATAAAATGTGCTTTCTGCATTCGTAATTATCTGCGTTTGAAATGGCAAAGTTTTGCGGAGCCTGAAGTTTGTCCATGTTGAGGAAATCTAGAAAGTTAATAAATAATGCTGGGGGCAACATTCGGGAAAGGGAGAAAGATTGACATTTCTGTAGCATCTTTCACACTCACCAGACGACCCAAAGCACTTTACAGCCAATTGAGTACTTTTGAAGTGTCGTCATTAATGGGCGGGGTTTTCCAGACGTTCCATTCCCGCCAATGGTGACGCCCTGCCATGGGTTCCCCAGTGGTGGAAGGTGCGAATGACAGGACCCGATACAGCCTCCAGTCAGTGGCAGGCTACCTACGCCATTGACCATGTTGTAATTTGCACACAGCAAGCTCCCACAGACAGCAGTGTGAAAGCGACCAGTTCATCTATTTTGTTGATGTTGATCCATGGATAAATAATGGTCTTCATTATTGGGCCGTTGGTCATTTTGCATGCAGCTGGGAGGGCAGATAAGATCTTGGTTTTTAACCACAAAATGGGATTGAACATACTCCTATTCTGGGATTGAATGTGTTTTTTAAATAATATTAACGAGTGGACTGGTGGGACGGACTGAAAGGACTGAGGAGGTTTGGAAGGTGAAGGGATTAGATAGCCAAGTGTCGAGTAATGGTAGGGAATTGGGGCATGGGGAGTAATGGTAGGGAGTTGGGGCATGGGGAGTAATGGCAGGGAGTTGGGGCATGGGGAGTGATGGTAGGGAGTTGGAGCATGGGGAGTAATGGTAGGGAGATGGGGCATGGGGAGTGATGGTAGGGAGTTGGGGCATGGGGAGTAATGGCAGGGAGTTGGGGAATGGGGAGGAATGGCAGGGAGTTGGGGCATGGGGAGTAATGGTGGGGAGTTGGGGCATGGGGAGTAATGGTAGGGAGTTGGGGAATGGGGAGTAATGGTAGGGAGTTGGGGAATGGGGAGTAATGGTAGGGAGTTGGGGCATGGGGAGTAATGGTAGGGAGTTGGGGAATGGGGAGTAATGGTAGGGAGTTGGGGCATGGGGAGTAATGGTAGGGAGTTGGGGCATGGAGATGGTGAGATAGATTGGACAAGTTTCCTTTCCAAAGACCCCAGCTCTGACCTGGACAACTTCCTCCATCCCTCTGTTCTCCGATTCTCGCCAAATGTGTTTCACCCGCGTTCCTCCAGAATTCCCAAAATAACTGTCAGCCTGGACCCATCACCCTGAATCCCTCCTTCTTCACTGTCCCTCTTCCCATCTTCAAAAACTCCCTCAAATCCCACCTTTCTGATCCTCTATTCATCTCTCAACACAAACGCTCCCAATCCAATTCCCCATGATTGAAAAGTTCAGCGAAACCAGAATCATTCTTTTTTTAAAAATAATTTTTATTAAGGTTTTCACAGAATATCAATAACAAAATGAAAAAGGAACCCAACAGGGTTAAATACAAAACACAGTCAAAAAACAACCCTCCGTACCCCCCTCCCCCTATACATAAGTAATAAATTAACACCCCGACTTAACACAAAGCCAACATAGCAAATATATACACCCCCTCAGATTCCCCAGTCTAAATAAACAAAAATAAAGTAAACCCCCCCCCCCCCCTGAGTTGCTGCTGCCATTGACCAATGTCTGCCGTTCTACCAGGAAGTCTAAGAACGGTTGCCACTGCCTGAAGAACCCTTGTACCGACCCTCTCAAGGCGAATTTCACCCTCTCCAACTTAATAAACCCCACCATATCATTGATCCAGGATTCCACGCATGGGGGCCTTGCGTCCTTCCACTGAAGAAGAATCCTTCACCGGGCTACCAGGGACGCAAAGGCCAGAATACCGGCCTCTTTCGCCTCCTGCACTCCCGGCTCCTATGCCACCCCAAATATTGCGAGCCCCCAGCCCGGTTTGACCCTGGATCCTACCTCCCTCAACACCGTCCTCGTTACGCCCTTCCAAACTTCCTCCAGCGCTGGGCATGCCCAGAACATATGGGTGTGGTTTGCTGGGCTCCCTGAGCACCTAACACATCTGTCCTCACCCCCAAAAAACTGGCTCATCCTTGTCCCGGTCATGCGTGCCCTGTGCAGCACCTTAAACTGTATGAGGCTGAGCCTCACGCACGAAGATGAAGAGTTCACCCTCCCTAAGGCATCTGCCCACGTCCCTTCCTCGATCTCCTCTCCCAACTCCTCCTCCCACTTACCTTTCACCTCCACCACCGAGGCCTCCTCCTCTTCCTGCATCACCTGGTAAGTTTCCGAGATCTTCCCCACTCCCGCCCACCCTTCCGAGAGCACCCTGTCCTGTACTTGGTGTGGCAGCAGCCTCGGGAATTTCACCACCTGCCGCCTGGCAAACGCCCTTACCTGTAAGTACCTGAAGGTGTTCCCCGGGGGGAGCCCATACTTCTCTTCCAACTCACCCAGGCTCACGAACTTCCTGTCCACAAACAGGTCTCCCAACCTTCGTTTCCCTGCCCTGTGCCACCCCGAAAACTGTCCATCTGTCTTCCCTGGGACGAACCGGTGGTTCCCCCGTATTGGGGTCCACACTGAGGCCCCAACCTCCCCCCTGTGCCACCTCCACTGCCCCCAGATTTTGAGGGCATCCGCCACTACCAGGCTTGTGTAGTACCTCCTTGGAGGGAGCGACAGCGGCACCATTGCCAGCGCCTCCAGACTCGTACCCACACAGGACACTGTCTCCAGCCTCTTCCATGCAGCCCCCTCCCCCTCCATCACCCACTTGTGCACCATCATCGCATTGGCGGCCCAGTAGTATCCACAGAGGTTGGGCAGCGCCAGCCCCCCTATCTCTACTCCGCTCCAGGAACACCCTTCTCACCCTCGGAGTCCCTCGCACCCACACAAACCCCATTATGCTCCTGTTGACCCGCCTAAAGAAGGCCTTCGGGATAAACACAGGGAGGCACTGGGACAGGAACAAAACCCTTGGGAGCACCGTCATTTTGACTGGCTGCACCTTACCCGCCAAGGACAGTGGCAACGCGTCCCACCTCTTGAACTCCTCCTCCATTTGCTCCACCAGCCTTGTGAAATTAAGCCTATGCAGGGCCCCCCAGCTCCTGGCCACCTGGACCCCCAAATACCTGGAGCTCCTCTCCGCCCTTTTTAGTGGGAGCTCGCCAATCCCCCTCTCCTGGTCCCCTGGGTGAACCACGAACAACTCGCTCTTCCCCATGTTGAGCTTGTACCCTGAGAAATCCCCAAATTCCCTGAGGATCCTCATTACCTCCGGCATTCCCCCCACCGGGTCTGCCACATATAACAGCAAGTCGTCCGCATAGAGCAACACCCTATGCTCCTCCTCCACGCCCCGCACCAACCCCCTCCAGTTCCTTGACTCCCTCAGTGCCATAGCCAGGGGTTCAATTGCCAGTGTGAAGAGCAGGGGGGACAGGGGACACCCCTGCCTCGTCCCTCGGTGCAACCGAAATCACTCAGACCTCCTCCTGTTTGTGGCCACACTCGCCATCGGGACCTCAAACAACAGCCTGACCCACCTGACAAGCCCCTCCCCAAACCCAAACCTCTTCAGCACCTCCCACAGGTACCCCCACTCGACCCTATCGAAGGCTTTCTCAGCCTTCATCGCCATCACTATCTCCGCCTCCCCCTCCCTCACTGGCAGCATGATAACATTCAAAAGCCTCCACACATTCGTGTTCAACTGCCTCCCCTTCACGAACCCCGTCTGGTCTTCGTGGATGACCTGCGGCACACAATCCTCAATCCTCGTGGCTAAGACCTTCGCCAGCACCTTGGCATCTACGTTTAGCAACAAAATCGGCCTGTAAGACCCACACTGCAGGGGATCAACCAGAATCATTCTTAATTGACATTTAGCCCCATTGAGAATGGGAATGGAGAAAGGTGGGAATGAGATTGCACGGGCAGGGTGCTCTGTTATTGGGACTATGTCCCCACGCCGACATCAAAACGGTGGACTTTAACTCCTGAAATTACTGCAAAAAAGTGAAACAAATTCTTGGCCCTGCCGGGGGCTAGCAGGGACCCGGAGTGAATCTCGCAGCTTTAGGTGCAGATACGGCCCCCCCCCCCTCGCACATCTGGGTCAGAGGCGGCACATGCGCAGGGCGGCATCCTCCAGCGGCTGCGCGGTGCTCCATGGCGGATGCGGACCGTGGAGGCAGACCGAAAAAAGAGACCCCCCGATGGGCCGCGCGCCTGACCCTCAAACCTTGCGCAATCATTCCCCGGCCGCCTTTGAGACCCCCCCCCCACCCCCCCCCCCCGGTCCCCGATCCGCCCGCCCCTGACCAGGGTGGCTGTGGACTGCATCCACAGCTGCCACGCGAGCATCCCGCCCGGCAATAGCCGTCGGGAACCTGGCTGGTCAGGAGCGGAGGATTGCTGAGCGGGCCTCTGGCAATGGCCACCCCCCCCGGCGGCGCGGCGTACTCCACGATGACGGTGATTTTCGGTGCCCGGGGAATCGGCGAACCCGCGCCGGGCCCGAATCCGGCGTCAAACTGGATTCTGCGCCCCGGCGGCAACCGCGATCCTGGCATCGGAGTGCGGAGAATCCAGCCCCATGTTTCTGGGTTCTGGGAGTGGGGAAGGGATACCTTACTCCCAGCAGCTGGTAGCCAGTTGGAGCTAAAGGAATATTGAGGCATTTGTCGGAATTTTCCAGTCAGCTGCCAGCTTGCCTGAGGTATTGGGAAACAGAGAGGCTGTTTGGTGAGGGCAGACCAAGTGAATGGGGAGGGATTGGGGTCCAGCACAACACGCAGGGTTCCCTCCTTGTCACTGGTGGGCCTGCCCCTGAGGGTGAAAAAAGTTAGAGAGAGGATACCTCCATTTTGGGTACCCTCTCTCTCACTTACCTGTAAAGGAAGCCTGCTACAACTTGAGTGCCGGAGGATGCCCCATTGAGACTCCATCTTCCGGAGCCTGGCCGCTGTCATTCCGAAGAGCCCCCTTTTGCCTGTTAATGATCGGTTTGGGGAAAATCGCAGCGGTTTGTCTGTCCCCCCCCAATGTGCGGACCTCTGACCCCCATTCCCCCATTTGACCCTGATGGCAAGGTCCCAAAGCCCGGGGATAGAACATAGAACATAGAAAATACAGCACAGAACAGGCCCTTCGGCCCACGATGTTGTGCCGAACCTTTGTCCTAGATTAATCATAGATTATCATTGAATTTACAGTGCAGAAGGAGGCCATTTGGCCCTTTGAGTCTGCACCGGCTCTTGGAAAGAGCACCATACCCAAACTCAACACCTCCACCCAACACCAAGGGCAATTTGGACATTAAGGGCAATTTATCATTGGCCAATTCACCTAACCCGCACATCTTTGGACTGTCGGAGGAAACCGGAGCACCCGGAGGAAACCCACGCAGACACGGGGAGGACGTGCAGACTCCGCACAGACAATGACCCAAGCCGGAATCGAACCTGGGACCATGGAGCTGTGAAGCAATTGTGCTATCCACAATGCTACCGTGCTGCCCTTAAGAACAAATAAATCTACACTATATCATTTTACCATCATCCATGTACCTATCCAATAGCTGCTTGAAGGTCCCTAATGTTTCCGACTCAACTACTTCCACAGGCAGTGCATTCCATGCCCCCACTACTCTCTGGGTAAAGAACCTACCTCTGATATCCCTCCTATATCTTCCACCTTTCACCTTAAATTTATGTCCCCTTGTAATGGTGTGTTCCACCTGGGGAAAAAGTCTCTGACTGTCTACTCTATCTATTCCCCTGATCATCTTATAAACCTCTATCAAGTCGCCCCTCATCCTTCTCCGCTCTAATGAGAAAAGGCCTAGCACCCTCAACCTTTCCTCGTAAGACCTACTCTCCATTCCAGGCAACATCCTGGTAAATCTTCTTTGCACCTTTTCCAGAGCTTCCACATCCTTCCTAAAATGAGGCGACCAGAACTGTACACAGTACTCCAAATGTGGCCTTACCAAAGTTTTGTACAGCTGCATCATCACCTCACGGCTCTTAAATTCAATCCCTCTGTTAATGAATGCGAGCACACCATAGGCCTTCTTCACAGCTCTATCCACTTGAGTGGCAACTTTCAAAGATGTATGAACATAGACCCCAAGATCTCTCTGCTCCTCCACATTGCCAAGAACTCTACCGTTAACCCTATATTCCACATTCATATTTGTCCTTCCAAAATGGACAACCTCACACTTTTCAGGGTTAAACTCCATCTGCCACTTCTCAGCCCAGCTCTGCATCCTATCTATGTCTCTTTGCAGCCAACAACAGCCCTCCTTACTATCCACAACTCCACCAATCTTCGTATCGTCTGCAAATTTACTGACCCACCCTTCAACTCCCTCATCCAAGTCATTAATGAAAATCACAAACAGCAGAGGACCCAGAACTGATCCCTGCGGTACGCCACTGGTAACTGGGATCCAGGCTGAATATTTGCCATCCACCACCACTCTCTGACTTCTATCGGTTAGCCAGTTCGTTATCCAACTGGCCAAATTTCCCACTATCCCATGCCTCCTTACTTTCTGCATAAGCCTACCATGGGGAACTTTATCAAATGCCTTACTAAAATCCATGTACACTACATCCACTGCTTTACCTTCATCCACATGCTTGGTCACCTCCTCAAAGAATTCAATAAGATTTGTAAGGCAAGACCTACCCCTCACAAATCCGTGCTGACTATCCCTAATCAAGCAGTGTCTTTCCAGATGCTCAGAAATCCTATCTTTCAGTACCCTTTCCATTACTTTGCCTACCACCGAAGTAAGACTAACTGGCCTGTAATTCCCAGGGTTATCCCTAGTTCCTTTTTTGAACAGGGGCACGACATTCGCCACTCTCCAATCCCCTGGTACCACCCCTGTTGACAGTGAGGACGAAAAGATCATTGCCAACGGCTCTGCAATTTCATCTCTTGCTTCCCATAGAATCCTTGGATATATCCCGTCAGGCCCGGGGGACTTGTCTATCCTCAAGTTTTTCAAAATGCCCAACACATCTTCCTTCCTGACAAGTATTTCCTTGAGCTTACCAATCTGTTTCACACTGTCCTCTCCAACAATATCGCCCCTCTCATTTGTAAATACAGAAGAAAAATACTCATTCAAGACCTCTCCTATCTCTTCAGACTCAATACACAATCTCCCGCTACTGTCCTTGATCGGACCTACCCTCGCTCTAGTCATTCTCATATTTCTCACATATGTGTAAAAGGCCTTGGGGTTTTCCTTGATCCTACCCGCCAAAGATTGTTCATGCCCTCTCTTAGCTCTCCTAATCCCTTTCTTCAGTTCCCTCCTGGCTATCTTGTATCCCTCCAATGCCCTGTCTGAACCTTGTTTCCTCAGCCTTACATAAGTCACCTTTTTCCTCTTAACAAGACATTCAACCTCTCTTGTCAACCATGGTTCCCTCACTCGACCATCTCTTCCCTGCCTGACAGGGACATACATATCCAGGACTCGTAGCACCTGTTCCTTGAACAAGTTCCACATTTCACTTGTGTCCTTCCCTGCCAGCCTATGTTCCCAACTTATGCACTTCAATTCTTGTCTGACAACATCGTATTTACCCTTCCCCCAATTGTAAACCTTGCCCTGTTGCACGTACCTATCCCTCTCCATTACTAAAGTGAAAGTCACAGAATTGTGGTCACTATCTCCAGAATGCTCCCCCACTAACAAATCTATCACTTGCCCTGGTTCATTACCCAGTACCAAATCCAATATTGCCCCTCCTCTGGTCGGACAATCTACATACTGTGTTAGAAAAGCTTCCTGGACACACTGCACAAACACCACCCCATCCAAACTATTTGATCTAAAGAGTTTCCACTCAATATTTGGGAAGTTAAAGTCGCCCATGACTACTACCCTATGACTTCTGCACCTTTCCAAAATCTGTTTCCCAATCTGTTCCTCCACATCTCTGTTACTATTGGGGGGCCTATAGAAAACTCCTAACAAGGTGACTGCTCCTTTCCTATTTCTGACTTCAACCCATACTACCTCAATAGGGTGATACTCCTCGAACTGCCATTCTGCAGCTGTTATACTATCTCTAATTAATAATGCCACCCCCCCCCCACCTCTTTTACCACCCTCCCTAATCTTATTGAAACATCTATAACCAGGGACCTCCAACAACCATTTCTGCCCCTCTTCTATCCAAGTTTCCGTGATGGCCACCACATCGTAGTCCCAAGTACCGATCCATGCCTTAAGTTCACCCACCTTATTCCTGATGCTTCTTGCGTTGAAGTATACACACTTCAACCCATCTCCGTGCCTGCAAATACTCTCCTTTGTCAGTGTTCCCTTCCCCACTGCCTCATTACATGCTTTGGCGTCCTGAATATCGGCTACCTTAGTTGCTGGACTACAAATCCGGTTCCCATTCCCCTGCCAAATTAGTTTAAATCCTCCCGAAGAGTACTAGCAAACCTCCCTCCCAGGATATTGGTGCCCCTCTGGTTCAGATGCAACCCGTCCTGCTTGTACAGGTCCCACCTTCCCCAGAATGCGCTCCAATTATCCAAATACCTGAAGCCCTCCCTCCTACACCATTCCTGCAGCCACGTGTTCAACTGCACTCTCTCCCTATTCCTAGCCTCGTTATCACGTGGCACCGGCAACAAACCAGAGATGACAACTCTGTCTGTCCTGGCTTTCAACTTCCAGCCTAACTCCCTAAACTTGTTTATTACCTCCACACCCCTTTTCCTACCTATGTCGTTGGTACCAATGTGCACCACGACTTCTGGCTGCTCACCCTCCCCCTTAAGGATCCTGAAGACACGATCCGAGACATCCCTGGCCCTGGCACCCGGGAGGCAACATACCTTCCGGGAGTCTCGCTCGCGACCACAGAATCTCCTATCTATTCCCCTAACCATTGAATCTCCTACAACTATTGCTTTTCTATTCTCCCCCCTTCCCTTCTGAGCCCCAGAGCCAGACTCCGTGCCAGAGACCTGACCGCTAGGGCCTTCCCCCAGTAGGTCATCCCCCTCAACAGCATCCAAAACGGTATACTTGTTTTGAAGGGGAACGGCCACGAGGGATCCCTGCACTGTCTGCCTGTTTGTTTTTTTCCCCCTGACTGTAACCCAGCTATTCTTGTCCTGTACCTTGGGTGTGGTTACCTCCCTGTAACTCTTCTCAATCACCCCCTCTGCCTCCCGGATGATCCGAAGTTCATCCAGCTTCAGCTCCAGTTCCCTAACACGGTCTTTGAGGAGCTGAAGTTGGGTGCACTTCCCGCAGGTATAGTCAGATGGAGGGTACAGGGGAAGATCTTGGTGTCAATCATGACATAGGTGACCTCTTAAGGCTGGTTATTGGTTAGGCTAATAAACGTCTTCAAATATGACACCAAGCTAGCAGAGTGACTGTTTGGGCCTCAGGTGGATGGAGTCAATGGATTGGTGAATGGAGGTATCACTGGGACCGTGGACAGAATGGCCTCAGTCTTCCCAGCATTTAATTCGGAGGAAATGTATGCTCATCCAATCATGGATGTCAGCTAAGCAGGTTGATAATTTAGGGTTTGAGAGAGGTGATGGTGAGGTGGAGATTGGCGTCGTCCGTGTCCGTGTGAAAACAAACCCTGTGCTCTCAGAGGAGGTTGCTGAGGGGCAGCGAGTGGAAGAGAAATAGAAGGGGGCCAAGGATAAATCCTTGGGGGACATCAGAGATAACTGTGCAGGAATTGGGGGGGGAGGGGGGTAGCCATTCCAGGTGAATGAAGGAGCCCAGGAAAAACATGAGAGAGTTCCCGGAAGTGCGGAAATCCATAAAAGTGGAAAAGGAGCTTTACCTTCTTGTTTAACTTTTGATTTTATTTGAAGGTATCAAGTTGTTAATTACAGTCAAGATCGCTTGGTGACGATACTGATAATAGTTTTTTTTGTTGATAGAAACTTTCTTGGTTATCAGTTGATTTCCTTGTGTTCGATACTAAATGCATTATGTTTAATGATTTCATTCCCATTAGGATTACTTAACATGTTGAGCTGCATAAATTTAACATCATCTGGGATCAATGGCAAATGTTTATTTAATGCATTTGTTCATGAGCTGCACTCCGCTTATCTTTCCTCTCTTGACTGTCCAGTCCTTCTCACTCTAAGGTTCAAATCAAGCCTTATCCCTCCATCTTCTTCTACACGAACCTTTCCCTCCCTAAGACGTTGGAATGTTTTAATGAAAAATGGGAGTGCTAGCAAAACGTAACCGGTCTGGCAGCATCAGTGGAGAGAGAAACTTAGGGAGTGATTCTCCACAAGGGAGCCCAAGTGTTCACGCCGTCGTGACGCGACGGCACGAAACAGGCACGGGGACGACCAATTCTGTCCCCCAGAGGGGGCCAGCATGGCGCTGGAGCGGTTCACGCCGCTCCAGCCTCCCTCCCTGGCGCCAAATGGGTGCCGCGCCAACCTGCGCATGCGTGGGGGACTTCTTCTGCGCGCCGGCCCCGACTCAGCGTGGAGTTGGTTTTCAGGGGCCAGCCGCGCAAGAAAGTGGGCCCGGGGGGGGGGGGGGGGTGGGGAAGAGGCCGGCCCGCCGATCGGTGGGCCCCGATCGCGGGCCAGACCCCATCGAGCCTCCCCCCCCCCCCCCGGTGAAGGATCGCTTCCCACCCCCCACAAGCCGCCCCCCCGGCCCTTCGCGCAGAGTTCCCGCCGGCAGTGACGAGGTGTGAACGGCGCCGGCGGGGCTCTGTCGTATCCGCGCGGCCGCTCCGCCCATCCGGGCCGGAGAATTGGCGGCCCCGCCAGCGCCGCATCAAACGCGCCGGAGCAAATGCCGTTGCTTCACCGCACCTCGGAGAATCGCACGCCGGCGTCGGGGCGTCGTGGCGCGGTTGCGGTGATTCTCTGGCCCAGCGCGGGGCTCAGAGAATCACCCCCAGAGTCAACAGTTTGAGTCCAATCTGACCCTTATTGGAGGTGTTAATAGCAGAACATTGAGCCCAGAACTCAATATTGAGTTCAACAACTTCAGGCCATGCACTCTGTCTTCCATTTTGAACTTCCTCCCCCCCCACTCCAACCCCCCCCCCCCTCCCCACCACCCCCTCCCCCACCCAACCCCAGCCAAGTCATCATCCTGTTCTCATCTTTGGCTGTCAGACAGAGCCGCTTTTAAAAATTTTTTAAAATATATTTTATTCAAATTTTTCGGCCAAACAAAACAATACAAAGGGTTTTCCCTTTTTACAACCATAAAACAATATAAATAACAGTGACCGTTTTTAACAAGCAAATAAATAATATGTAAACTAAATGGCAACTGTCATAACAAAAATAATAACTCTCCCAGATAATAAAATCAAACAATCCAATATACATAACCAAGTACAAATATCGATACAAAAACACCCCTGAGGACCCACCCGATCCCTCCCCCCTCCCCTCTGGGTTGCTGCTGTTACCTTCCCATTTCCTTTATCGTTCTGCGAGGTAGTCAATGAACGGTTGCCACCGCCTGGTGAACCCTTGAGCCGAACCCCTTAATACAAACTTGATCCGTTCTAACTTTATAAACCCTGCCATGTCGTTTATCCAGGTCTCCACGCCCGGGGGTTTGGCTTCCTTCCACATAAGCAATATCCTTCGCCGGGCTACTAGGGACGCAAAGGCCAAAACGTCAGCCTCTCTCGCCTCCTGCACTCCCGGCTCTTCTGCAACCCCGAATATAGCCAACCCCAGCTTGGTTCGACCCGGACCCCCACCACCTTCGAAAGCACCTTTGCCACCCCCACCCAGAACCCCTGCAGTGCCGGGCATGACCAAAACATGTGGGTGTGGTTTGCTGGGCTCCTCGAGCATCTCCCACACCTATCCTCTACCCCGAAAAATTTACTGAGCCTTGCTCCGGTCATATGCGCCCTGTGCAAAACCTTGAATTGTATCAGGCTTAGCCTGGCGCACGAGGACGAAGAGTTTACCCTACGTAGGGCATCTGCCCACAGCCCCTCTTCAATCTCTTCCCCCAGCTCTTCTTCCCATTTTCCCTTCAGCTCATTCACCATGATCTCCCCCTCGTCCCTCATTTCCCTGTATATATCCGACACCCTACCATCCCCCACCCATGTCCCTGAGATCACTCTATCCTAAATCTCCTGTGTCGGGAGCTGCGGGAATTCCTTCACCTGTTGCTCCGCAAAAGCCCTCAGTTGCATATACCGAAATGTATTCCCTTGGGGCAACCCATATTTTTCCGTCCGCGCTCCCAGACTCGCAAACGTCCCGTCTACGAACAGATCTCTCAGTTGCACAACCCCAGCTCTCTGCCATGCTCCAAATCCCCCATCTATTCTCCCCGGGACAAACCTATGATTATTTCTTACCGGGGACCGCACCGAGGCTCCCGTCCTTCCCCTCTGCCATCTCCACTGCCCCCAGATTTTCAGTGTTGCCACCACCACTGGACTTGTGGTGTATTTCTTCGGGGAGAACGGCAACGGCGCCGTCGCCAGTGCTTGTAGGCTGGTTCCTTTGCAGGACGCCATCTCCAATCTCTTCCACGCCGCTCCCTCCCCTTCTCCCATCCACTTACACACCATTGAGATATTGGCGGCCCAGCAGTACTCACTTAAGACAGAGCCGCTTTTTAATGTGCTATTAACACCTACTCTAGACCAATGTTTTGTTTGTTTACTGCCACCCTTGCCCCCGCTCCCTTTCCCTTTTGTTCCATGAGATCTTTGTCATTTGATCTCCTCCGCCCTCCAACCGATCTCTGGCCTTCCGTTTTGTTCCATCTGACCCTCTGCCCTTTCCCAACAACACAAAACCCATCACTACCTCTCTTCAGTTCCCAGTAAGAGTCAGATTGGATTTGAAGCGCTAACTCTGTTTCTTTCTCCACAGATGCTGCCTGACCTGCTTAGTTTTTTTTCCAGTTCTTTCTGGGGGCTTTTCCGATCTCCAGTGTCCACAGTATTTTTTTAAATATAAATTTAAAGTGCCCAATTATTTTTTTTCCAATTAAGGGGCAATTTCGCGTGGCCAATCCACCTACCCTGCACACCTTTTTGGGTCGTGGGGGTGAGACCCACGCAGCCACGGGGAGAATGAGCAAACTCCACACGGACAGTGATCCAGCGTCAAACCCGGGTCCTCGGCGCCGTGAGGCAGCAGTGCTAACCACTGCGCCACCGTGCTGCCCTTGCATCCACAGTATTTTTGCTTTTATTTTGGATTATTTGGGGGCTGTTTAGCACAGGGCTAAATCGCTGGCTTTGAAAGCAGACCAAAGCAGGCCAGCAGCACGGTTCAATTACCATAACAGCCTCCCCGAACAGGCGCCGGAATGTGGCGACTAGGGGCTTTTCACAGTAACTTCATTGAAGCCTACTTGTGACAATAAGCGATTTTCATTTCTTTCCTTCCTCTAACAATCACTGAACCTTTGGAGTCTAACATTAAGCAGAATTTATTGATATGCCCTGAAGAAAAGGGCTGGGGTGCAAATGAAGACGTGGAGCAAAATCAATGAATCTTCAGCTCCAAAGTGAAGAGGTTACCAGGGAACCAACCAATAATATTTGTCAAGTAAAAGAATGTAATTCTGATGGGTCCACTTTCAGATATCAATGTGAGTCACACTTACCCCAAGGTTTTCCCCTCTCACTTTTCTGCATGGCCACGCTCCGCTTCTCACTCATTAGTTTGCCTTCTGTTTTCCTCATATCCAGAAGCAGAGACAGATCCCTGCCAGATGAACCCCTGCCTGCATGAAGGAACCTGCTTGTCCAACAGAACAATCTACACCTGCAACTGTGCTCCTGGCTTTACTGGGGAAAACTGTGAGATAGGTAAGGCACCGAATGAAACATGGAAAAGGGGAGCGAGCAAGCTGATGCTACACCCCTATATTTTATTACGATCCTGGACCAGACCCCAACAGTGGCTAGGATAATGGGCAGAAACCCCAATATTTTATTTTAATTTTGTAAGACTGTGAGGAAAGATACCTCGCTCCAGGAGTGGTTTCACACAAAATAGGCATGTGGTATATTAAAACAAACTTTATTACGAACAGAGTATTAAAATATCTTTAACATCACAAAAGAAGTTTTCAATTACCCCTGAAACAATGCTAATCAATACAGTGACACAATAACCCTTAACTGCTATCTTTATTCCCACTCAAACAACAAAGCCATCACAAACCCCAATCCACTTTTAAATAAAGTTAGCAATCAGGTTTAGGGATGTCTTGGAAACACCGCTTTGAGAAAGAGAGATCTTTTGAGACTGTTAAAGGAAAAGACCTGCCGCCCCCCCCCCGTCACAATAATGCAGAATCTCCGGCTGTATTTCTTCAGAAACCTCCTCAGCTCACCTTACAACCAACAACTAAAACTCTGAAAAAACCTTAACACTTAGCTGCTTTAACCCCTGACTCCTCCCATTAATTACATCAACTTATTAAACTGAACACGACGGGCTGGATGCTCCGTTTGGGAGACTATGTGCTGACGCCGGTATGGGAATGGTGGCATTTTACGCTCGGAAAAAACGGCGCAAAAGCTCCTCCGTCTGGTGGGGGGCTAGCAGGCACGCAGCGTAAAGCCTCCCCGGCTTTACTTGCGGATATGGCCGGAGGATTTCCGGGTCCGTGGCTGTGCATGCGCAGGGCTGCGGCCTGCAATTAGGTTGCGCTGTGCAACATGGCGCCAGCCGTGCGCAGACCGGCCTGCCAAAATCTGCCCCCCTTTGGCCAGGCTCAGCACCCCCGGACCACCGACCACCAGTGCCCCCAGCCCCCGCCAAAGCCACCCCTGTCCGCGGATCGGCTCCCCCCCCCCTCGACTGTGGCGGCGCTGGACTCAGTCCGCAGCCGCCACATAGAAAAATACAGCACAGAACAGGCCCTTCGGCCCACGATGTTGTGCCGAACCTTTGTCCTAGATTAATCATAGATTATCATAGAATTTACAGTGCAGAAGGGGGCCATTCGGCCCATCGAGTCTGCACAGGCTCTTGGAAAGAGCACCCTACCCAAGGTCAAAACCCCACCCTATCCCCATAACCCAGTAACCCCACCCAACACTAGGGGCAAGTTTGGACACTAAGGGCAATTTAGCATGGCCAATCCACCTAACCTGCACATCTTTGGACTGTGGGAGGAAACCGGAGCACCCGGAGGAAACCCACGCACACACGGGGAAGATGTGCAGACTCCGCACAGACAGTGACCCAAGCCGGAATCGAACCTGGGACCCTGGAGCTGTGAAGCAATTGTGCTATCCACAATGCTACCGTGCTGCCCTTAAGAACAAATTAATCTACACTATATCATTCTATCGTAATCCATGTACCTATCCAATAGCTGCTTGGAGGTCCCTAATGTTTCCGACTCAATTACTTCCACAGGCAGTGCATTCCATGCCCCCACTACTCTCTGGGTAAAGAACCTACCTCTGACATCCCCCACCATTTCTTCCACCATTCACCTTAAATTTATGTCCCCTTGTAATGCTTTGTTCCACCTGGGGAAAAAAGTCTCTGACTGTCTACGCTATCTATTTCCCTGATCATCTTATAAACCTCCCCCTTCTCTGTTCTAATGAGAAAAGGCCTAGCACCCTCAACCTTTCCTCATAAGACCTACTCTCCATTCCAGGCAACATCCTGGTAAATCTCCTTTGTTTCCACATCCTTTCTAAAATGAGGTGACCAGAACTGTACACAGTACTCCAAATGTGGCCTTACCAAAGTTTTGTACAGCTGCATCATCATCTCACGGCTCTTAAATTCAATCCCTCTGTTAATGAATGCTAGCACACCATAGGCCTTCTTCACAGCTCTATCCACTTGAGTGGCAACTTTCAAAGATGTATGAACATAGACTCCAAGATCTCTCTGCTCCTCCACATTGCCAAGAACCGTTAACCCTGTATTCCGCATTCATATTTATCCTTCCAAAATGGACAACCTCACACTTTTCAGGGTTAAACTCCATCTGCCACTTCTCAGCCCAGCTCTGCATCCTATCTATGTCTCTTTGCAGCCGACAACAGCCCTCCTCACTATCCACAACTCCACCAATCTTCGTATCGTCTGCAAATTTACTGACCCACAATTCAACTCCCTCATCCAAGTCATTAATGAAAATCACAAACAGCAGAGGACCCAGAACTGATCCCTGCGGTACGCCATTGGATACTGGGATCCAGGCTGAATATTTGCCATCCACCACCGCTCACTGACTTCTATCAGTTAGCCAGTTCGTTATCCAACTGGCCAAATGTCCCACTATCCCATGCCTCCTTACTTTCTGCATAAGCCTACCATGGGGAACTTTATCAAATGCCTTACTAAAATCCATGTACACTACATCCACTGCTTTACCGTCAGTCACATGCTTGGTCACCTCCTCAAAGAATTCAATAAGACTTGTAAGGCAAGATCTACCCCTCACAAATCCTTGCTGACTCTAATCAAGCAGTGTCTTTCCAGATGCTCAGAAATCCTATCCCTCAGTACCCTTTCCATTACTTTGCCTACCACCGAAGTAAGACTAACTGGCCTGTAATTCCCAGGGTTACCCCTATTCCCTTTTTTGAACAGGGGCACGACATTCGCCACTCTCCAATCCCCTGGTACCACCCCTGTTGACAGTGAGGACGAAAAGATCATTGCCAACGGCTCTGCAATTTCATCTCTCGCTTCCCATAGAATCCTTGGATATATCCCGTCAGGCCCGGGGGAATTGTCTATCCTCAAGTTTTTCAAAATGCCCAACACATCTTCCTTCCTAACAAGTATTACCTCGAGCTTACCAGTCTGTTTCACACTGTCCTCTCTAACAATATCGCCCCTCTCATTTGTAAATACTGAAGAAAAGTACTCGTTCAAGACCTCTCCTATCTCTTCAGACTCAATACACAATCTCCCGCTACTGTCCTTGATCGGACCTACCCTCGCTCTCTCATTCCCAGAAAAAAAATACGCACGCCGCCCAACGCTGTCGGGAACTCGGTCCATCGGGGGCACAGCATTGGGGGAGGGCCTCAGGTGACGTCCTGACAGCATGTAGCGTACTCGCTGTTTTGGCGGGGGTGGAGAATCACATATGCTGCGCCGTCCCCGATTTCGGTGCCAACGTGGATTCTCCAACCAATCGCCGAATGTGATTTTGGGGTCGGAGACCAGAGAATCCCGACCAATGTTTGTAATCTACTGCTCTGCGGGGAACCCTCTTTCTATAAATAAAAGCTCATTAGCCCAGCTGATGATGTTTCCATATATCTCGGGCTGGATTCTCTGGAAACTTGGATCAAATCACCCCTTAATATTCTAAATTCCAGATCATACAGCTCCAGTTCGTGTAGCCTCGCCTCATAATTAACCCGTGGAATCCAGGTATAATTCTGGTAAATCTGCATTGCAAGTCCTCCAAAGCCAATATATCCTTCCTAATATATGCTCACTGTTAAATAACATAAGCAAGGAAAAAATCAAATTCTTATTGTTATTCGCCAGGGTTTAGAGAACCCCAAAGTGTATCATGGAGTTCACCTGACCCACAACTTTTAATAGATTGTGGTATGGGGAGCACACGGCCCACTCTACAGGTGTGGTACAGCAGAAATGGAAAAGTATTTTTTAAAGCAAAACAATGTTTGTTCTATGAACTCAAGTTAACCTTTTTAAAACATACACTGAACACCTTAGCAACCATTAATTCAAATACAACCCCCCAAAGAATACAACACGAAGTAATACTTAATAATTTCCCAAACAACATCCAGAAGACAGAAGAAACACCTTTCAACAGAAGCACATTAGGTTTACATTCACTACTGAGAACATTTATAATTCTGAATTCACTAAATGATCAAGAGATAGTCTTTTCATGGCAGAGAGAACAGCAGTACACCTGCTCTGTCTGGCTTCAGCTCCAACACTGAAAACACACCCTGCAGCAAACAGCCTAAAACGAAAGTAAAAAGCTGACAGACAGCCCAGCTCCACCCACTCTCTGACATCACTGCAGTAGTAAACACCAATTTCTTAAAGGTACTCTCACTACAGATATTTATATACACACCCATTTATAATCACCCATTTCTTAAAGGTACTCTCACATGACACTATTATTCTCATTGCATAAGATCACAGTTTAACATCTTCCTATTGATGCCTGTTGTCTATCATTCCGGTGGATCAATCAATTCCCATCACATTGGATTCTCTTTTTAATATAAAAGTATTTGATTGAGTGTTCTCAATAACTAACTTTCCGTGGTGCCTGACCAATTTCCTTCTGCAGAAACTAGATGATCTTTTTACCAATCAGCGAGCTCGGCCATTTGTTCCCCACAACAATGGTTCCAATCGTAAAGTTTTATCGCACAGAAGGAAACCATTCGGCCCATGCTGGCTCCCTGTAAGAGCTATCTGCTGAATCCCTTGCCACTAACTTCAAAGAAAAACGTTGGCCGGAACATTCCGGTTTATCTTGCCAGCAGGATCTTCCGGTCCCGCCGACGGAGCTCCGCTGCCGTGGGTTTCCTGGTGGCAAGGGGTGCTTTCAACAGGAAAACCCATTGACAATGGCGGGACCTGAAAATCTTGCCGTCGGCCAATGGTGAGCTGGCCGCTTTCTTTGGCCAATGGCGGGTCGCTTCCCGTGGCCAATGGCGGGTGGGCTGCTTTCCTTGGCCAATGGCGGGCCGCTTTCCTTGGCCAATGGCGGGCGGGTTCCTTCCCGTTGCCGAGAAGCACACGGCAGATTGCGTGGTAATTCCCACCCGTTATACATAGATCATATAGTGCAGAAGGAGGCCATTCGGCCCATCAAGTCTGCACCGACCCACTTAAGCCCTCACTTCCACCCTATCCCTGTAACCCAGCAACCCCTCCTAACCCTTTTTGGACACTAAGGGCAATTTATCATGGCCAATCCACCTAACATGCACGTCTTTGGACTGTGGGAGGAAACCGGAGCACCCGGAGGAAACCCACGCAGACACGGGGAGAAGGTGCAGATTCCACACAGACAGTGACCCAGCGGGGAATCGAACCTGGGACCCTGGAGCTGTGAAGCCACAGTGCTATCCATGTGTGCTACCGTGCTGCCCTGCATGGTTATCTTTTTCAGATATTTCTTCCCCGCGTTCGAAAAGGAATTCATTAAGTGACGCACTTGGGAGATATCTGGACAATGTAACCAGACACTGTGAGAAATTCCTTGGAGTAGACCAATTTGTCAGTGTTACTTCATCCTCTTTCCTCCGCTCCCATTCTGCCAACACCAATGGAGAGGGAGCAGTCCTGAAACCATTTCTAACCTATCTCTATTCACACATTTTTTTTTTTTAAATTCTGATGACAATGACTCAGAGCTGATAAGTGTAAGTAGGAGCACATTGTATTATTCGAATTGCTACCTTTCTTAACTCCCTTTCTTCCTTTAATGCCTTTCCTTTGCTTCCATGAAATAATCTCTCCACATCATCAGCAGCCTTCTGCCTCTCTGCAGCTTGTCAAAAGCTTCATTTTCAGAATGCTGAACCCATTATCTGCTTCAGGAGTTGGTACAAATGACTCCCGACTTACAAGCTGCTCTCTTCATTGAGTTTAGTCTCACAGAGCAAGAGCATCCAAGTTCATCTGACTTGGAATAAAAATAGGAAGTGCTGGAGAGACTCAGCAAGTCTTCCTGTATCTGTGGAGAGAAAGGCACGATAGGCCGTAATGTCCTGGTTCTCCAGCGTTGCACTTCTGGGGTACCCCAATGATGCGTTGGGGAATCCCTCTGGGAGAGGGACCATGTAGGGTTGACCCGACAATTGCCCAGAAGCGCTAACTTCCGCTGGACCATTGTGCTGGGTTGGGAACCATCCAACAAAGGAATTTAAATTGCTAACTTCGGAAGGTTCTGCCAGTTTTACCCTCATAGTTATTCTGAGTTATTGGAAAAAATTCAGTTCTAACTCCAGAGTAACTATTTAAACAGCCCAGACCCATAAGGCCAGAAGACACAGGGGCAGAATTAGGCAACTCGGCCCATCGAGTCTGCTCCGCCACTCAATCATGGCTGGTTATTTTTCTCATCCCCATTCTCCTGCCTTCTCCCCATAACCCCTGATCCCCTTATTAATCAAGAACCTATCCATCTTTGTCTTAAAGACACTCAGTGACTTGGCCTCCACAACCATTTGCGGCAAAGAGTTCCACAGATTCACCGCCCTCTGGCTGAAGAAATTTCCCCCTCAACTCTATTTCAAAGGATCGTCCCTTTAGTCTGGGGTTGTGCCCTCGGGTTCGAGTCTCTCCTACCAGAGGAAACATCCTCTCCGTGTCCACTCTAACAAGGCTTCTCAGTATTTTGTAGGTTTAAATGAGATTTGTATTTGCCTTCCTAACTGCCAACTGAACCTGCAAGTTAATCTTAACAGAATCCTGAACTAGGAATCCTAAGTCACTTTGTGCTTCTGATTTCTGAACCCTTTTCCCATTTAGAAAATAACCTATGCCTCTATTCTCCCTGGGTGGAGTGGGAGAATTGGCGGCCCCGCCACGTACAGCGGCCCGCGACTGCCGCCACGTCAACGCGCCGGTGCAAATGGCGCCGATTCTCTGCACCTCGGAGAATCACGCGCCGGTGTCGGGGCGGCGCGGTTGCGGCGATTCTCCGGCGCGGGGCTCGGAGAATAGCGCCCCTTTTCTTGGGATCCGCTACAAACCTGGGCGAAATTCTCCGGCGGGGGGTCGGAGAATCTCGCCCCTGATTTTCCCAGTTCGCGTGCATATTGAAGTCCCCCATGATTATTGTCTTTTTTACATACATTTTCTATCTCCTGATTTATTTTCTGCCTCACATCCTGACTACTGCTAGGCTGCCTGTACAGAACGAGCTTGTTGTGCACATTGAAATTGGCCGGTACGATGTTGTGAGCATCACAGACTCGTGGCTGCAAGGGGCTCAGGGCTGGGATCTAAATATTCAAGGATATGTGTCCTATCGAAAGGACAGGCATGTGGGCTGAGGGGGCGGGGTTGCATTGTTAGCAAGGAATGAAGTTAAATTGATAGCATGAAGTGATATTGGGTCGGAAGGCTTCCGAAGATTTGAAATGAAGGATAAATAGTGATCAGACGCTGAGGAATAATGTCCCTGCTCTCCTTCACAATTGTGCTTTTATGTCCACCTGAGAGGGAATACGGGTCTGCGGTCCATTGTCTCATTCCGAGGGACTGCACTCCGGCAGTGCTGCACTCGGGTCCCTGGAATGGGGCCTGAACTTACCACCTTTCTACCTCGGAGATGGGAGGCAGTTGTTCCCTCAGGCACGGCCGACATTAATAATTTTCCGTGGTGATTTTTTCCCCCCCAGATATCGACGAATGCCATTCCAGCCCTTGTGAAAATGGAGCAACTTGTGTCGATGGCGTCAATTCTTTCACCTGCCTCTGCTTACCGAGTTACGCTGGCAGGTTATGTGAGGAAGGTAAGGGAGCCCTAGATAATGACAGTGCCAGTCTGTGACATTTCCTCACCAAAGGTTCTTGCTGTGGACTGTCTTATTCAACGTGGAGAACAAGGGTCCAGTTCTCCGTCCCCATGTGTTTATTGGCTGACACCTCCGCTCATCTTCTGCCGAAAGACTCGTTTGCTATCCCAGCGTTCTCCTGGCCCCAGCCTGTCACCTTCTACTCTTGAAGAACTAGAGCTGATTCAGAACTCAGCTGCCTTTATCCAAACTCACACCCAGTCCCATTCACCTATCACCATGCCGACCTGCACTGACTGTCCCTCAGGCGGTGGGGGCTAGGATGTGGGGAGGAGGGAGCGGGTGGGACAGGGGATAGTGGGAGCAGGTGGAGAGGGGAAAGGAGAGAGCAGGTGGAGGGGGTGAGGAAGGAGAAGATCCAGGGAAGGAGAGAGGGGATGGTGTGGGGGAAGGAGGTAATATGTGGGGGGGGGGAAGGAAGAGGGAGGGGGTGGAGTGGGAAAGAGGGAGGGAGTGGAGTGGGGAAAAGGGAGGGGGTGGAGTGGGGAAGAGGGAGGGGGTTGAGTGGGAAAGAGGGAGGAGGTGGGATGGGGAAGGAGGGTTGGAGTGGGGAAGAGAGAGGGGGCGGAATGGGGAAGAGATAGGGGGCGAGATTCTCCGACCCCCCGCCGGGTCGGAGAATCGCCGGGGGCTGGCGTGAATCCCGCCCCCGCCGGTTGCCAAATTCTCCGGCACCGGATATTCGGCGGGGGCGGGAATCGGGCCGCGCCGGTTGGCGGGCCCCCCCGCTCGATTCTCCGGCCCGGATGGGCCGAAGTCCCGCCGCTAAAATGCCTGTCCCGCCGGCGTAGATTAAACCACCTACCTTACCGGCAGGACAAGGCGGCACGGGCGGGCTCCGGGGTCCTGTGGGGGGCGCGGGGCGATCTGGCCCCGGGGGGTGCCCCCACGGTGGCCTGGCCCGCGATCGGGGCCCACCGATCCGCGGGCGGGCCTGTGCCGTGGGGGC
The DNA here is from genome assembly GCF_047496885.1 of Scyliorhinus torazame. Lineage (NCBI taxonomy): Eukaryota > Metazoa > Chordata > Chondrichthyes > Carcharhiniformes > Scyliorhinidae > Scyliorhinus > Scyliorhinus torazame. The sequence continues at coordinate 17,938,624 of NC_092724.1, read as the reverse complement.
ACTCTTTTCCTTCCGCCTTCGCCACGGTCTCCAACATGGCGGAGGCGGAAGAGACTCCCTCCACTGCGCATGCGCGGGAATGCCGTCAGCGGCCGCTGACGCTCCCGTGCATGCGCCGCCCGGAGATGTCATTTCCGCGCCAGCTGGCGGGGCACCAAAGGCCTTTTCCGCCACCTGGCGGGGCGGAAATTCGTCACGGCGCCGACCTAGTCCCTTAAGGTTGGGGCTCGGCCCCCAAAGATGCGGAGCATTCCGCACCTTTGGGGCGCCGCGATGCCCGACTGATTTGCGCCGTTTTGGGCGCCAGTCGGTGGACATCGCGCCGTTTCCGGAGAATTTCGCCCAGGGTGTGGAGTAGGGGAAGGAGGGAGGGGTTTGGATGGGGAAGGAGGGAGATTGATTGATTTGATTTATTGTCACGTGTATTGAGGTTCAGTGAAAAGCATTGTTCTCAGTACAGTCCAGATCATTCCATCCATGAAAGAAACAACAGAGGACATACAGAAATACATAATGTAAATACATAGACACAGACATCGGGTGAAGCATAAAGAGTGTTGTGCTACTGTGTAGAGAAGATGTAAGGAGAGCTCAGTTCAGTCCATAGGAGAGTCATTCAGGAGTCTGGTAACAGTGGGGAAGAAGCTGGGCAGGATTCTCTGCCCTGTCGCCACCCTTTTGTGTGTGCGGTGCACCGTTGCCAGCAGCGGAATCCTCTGTCCCGGCAGCCAGCAATAGGGGTTCCCATTGTGGGCACCCCACACCCTCGGGAAATCTGTGGGTGTGAGTGCACTGCCGGGGATCCTCCGAGAGGGAGGGATTGAATGGCAAAGCCCCAGAATCCTCCGGGTTCTGCACGCCAGAGTAAGGCTTACTGCCTCGCTCTAATATGCAGATTTGCTAAAAAGTGATCCTGCTCATTGTGGGCGGGATTCCTCTTGCAACGTCTCACGGGATTGTGTTGAATCTCGCGAGGCGTTGCAAGCCGGGTAGATCCTGGGAGCGGGGACTCCCGGCTTTCACCGCCCACACTGCGCTGCGGCGAGCTGCTTTTCCCGCGTAGCGTGGCCGGAGGATCGCGCCCTCTGTGTTTCTGTAACACCTTTCATGACCCCAGGACGTTCCACAGGATTTTAGATTACATTTGAAGTGTAGTCACTACTTTACTGTGGAAATGCAGCAACCAATTTGAATTCAGCAAAGTGCCGCAAAGAGCAATGCGATAATGACGGGATAATCGGCTTTAGTGCTTCAATGGTCAGGGACACCAGGGAGGACAGCACTGCTTATCCGTGAAGTATTGTATGGGATCTTCTCTGTAGGCCTGAGAGGGCAGACTAGGCCAGAATCTAACATCTCGGGCGGGATTCTCCGGCCCCCATTCCGTGTGTTTCTCGGCAGAGTGCCGTTGGCTGGCGGCGGGATTCCCAACTCCCGCCCCCTTGTCAGTGGGATTTCCCGGTGAAGCCTATTACGCCACCGGGAAACCCACGGGTGGAGGGGTGCGCTGCAGGCGGGAAACGAGAATCCCAACAAATGGAGAATTCCGGCCCTCATCCGAAAGATGGCATCTCCGACAGTGCAGCACTCCGTCAGTACTGCACTGGGAATGTTAACTCCGCCCTCTGGAGTGGGACGTGACCCCTCGACCGTTTGGCTCAGGGGCAAGAGAGCCCTGCCCGCTGAGCCGTGGCTGCACAATTCTGCTGCAATGGCTTTGACAGTGTCAGAAGAGAAGGGTTAATGTAAAGAGTAATCCTCAAGCTGCCGTACCTTGTGGCTGCAGCAGCTAATGGAGCGTGAGGGATCAATTATAGAACTGGGTTTTAAGGATAGTGGAAGCATCAGTTAGAAATGAGCTTGTCTGTCATCTCATTGAGAAAGTGCTAGAGCATGACGGCACAACTGCTTAGGCTGGAAAACTGATTACTGAATGCAGATATACTGCCCCTTGTAGACAATCATTATCAAGCAGTAGATGGAAGAGGAAGAGCAAAGAAACGTCGGGCGGTGGGGGCAGGGCGGGGAGATTGAGAGAAACAGGAAACAAAGAACAAAGAACAAATAAAATTACAGCACAGGAACAGGCCCTTCGGCCCTACAGGACGGCACCTGTCCGTCTGAACTAAAACCCACCAACCTTCTGGGGACCATATCCCTCTATTCCCATCCTATTCATTTATTTGTCAATGTGCCCCTTAAAAGTCACTATCGTCCCTGCTTCCACTACCTCCCCCGGCAGCGACCTCTGTGTAAAAAACTTGCCGCGTGCATTTCCTTTAAACCTTGCCCCTTGCACCTTGTCAGACTAATGGATGACCATATTAGCAGTATGAGAGATTCGAGAGTTTCCTCTCTTTCTCCCGACAAGACCCTAGGACCTTTGGTGAATTGGTTTCTGTCAGGGTTGTCTACATCTCATTGGTTCGTCACTGCAGCCCACATTGAGCGTGCATGTTCCGTCCCTTTCAGACCTCTCGTGTCCCCCTGAAATAATGCCCAACTGTTCCAGCATTGCCCTGGGATTTCTCAAACTGGTGCACAAGCTAAGTGGGATGGTGAAAGGTAACAGCTGTGAGATATATTAGAGTTTCAATCTAGGTTGACACTCGCACTGCACGAGGCGATGTAGGGTCGGAAGTGCTTTCCTTTGGATGAACGGTCAGACTGATTTCACCGGGGTGAACATAAAGGAGCCCAAGATGAACAGAGGAGTTTTGGTATCCTGCCCAATATTCATCCCTCAACTAACACATCTGGTTCAGCCTCAACTAGAATATTCTGCGGGATTCTCCGTCGGCGGGATCCTACGCTTCGCCAGCAGCGCACTCCGCCCGCGGGATTCCCGACCGCGTGGGGTGGCCACAATGGGAAACCCTGTTGGCCGGCTGCAGGAACGGAGAATCCCGCCCATTGTGTCCAGTTCTGGGCATCATACTTTTTTCTGAAGGATGTGAAGGTGTTTGAGTGCCGAAAAGATCCAAAAGAATGGTACAGGACGAGGAGCTCCTCACTGGCGCAGTTTATCATAGAATTTACAGTGCAGGAGGAGGCCATTCGGCCCATCGAATCTGCACCGGCTCTTGGAGAGAGCACTCTACCCAAGGTCCACACCTCGACCCTATCCCCATAACCCAGTAACCCCACCCAACACTTAAGGGCAATTTTGGACACTAAGGGCAATTTTTAGCATGGCCAATCCACCTAACCTGCACATCTTTGGACTGTGGGAGGAAACCGGAGCACCCGGAGGAAACCCACGCACACACGGGGAGAACGTGCAGACTCCGCACAGACAGTCGCCCAAGCCGGAATCGAACCTTGGACCCTGGAAATGTGAGGCAATTGTGCTAACCACTGTGCTACCGTGCTGCCCAGTTGAGACACTTTTCCTTGGAGAAGAGAAGGTTGAAAGGAGATCTGACAGAGGTGCTCAAAATCATGAGGGGATTGGGCAGAGTAGAGACGGAGAAGCTGCCCCCATTGGTGGAAGGATCGAGAATGAGAGGGGATAGATTTAAGCTAATTTTTTTAAAAATAAAAATTTAGAGTACCCAATTAATTTTTTCCAATTAAGGAGCAATTTTGTTGCTACCCTACCCTGCACATCTTTGGGTTGCGGGGGCGAAACCCACGTAAACACGGGGAGAATGTGCAAACACCACACGGACAGTGACCCAGAGATTTAAGATAGTTGACGGAAGAAGCAATCGCAACAGGAGGAAAAGATTTTTTTTCACACAGCGAGTGGTTAGAGTCTGGAATGCACTGTGTGTGTGTGGGCATGGTGGGGGCAGGTTCAATCGAGGCCTTCTGGAGGGAAATGGATTATTACCTGAAAAGGAAGAATGTGCAGGGTTACGGGGAGAAGGCGGGGGAGTGGGACTAGGTGAATTGCTCCTTCAGAGGAGTACTGTGAAGGGCTGAATGGCCTCCAATTTCGCTTTAACCATTCTCTAATTCTATTCTGGACATTAATTCTTGGCTGTTTGTAGGAGTTTGCTGTGTTTCCTGTATTACAACAATGGATACACTTCAAAAAGCACTTCATTGCCTGTAAAACATTTTGGGATCTCCCGAGCGGGTGAAATAGACCAAAAACATGCAAGTCGTTATTTTTATTTTCATGTATGACACTGGGGCAGTGACTGGATTGTGTGCTATGTATATGA